>NW_028145576.1:0-287500 GCF_977016875.1 Pavona decussata
CTCTCAGATCTTGGCCATTCAACTCGCACCTGAAGAGAGAAGGCAACGCTTTTTCGAAACAGGCCTGTCGTGCCTCAGTTTTTCCTGAACATGGACTGATTACTTAACTACAAAGCTCCTTAATGTTGAGCACTTTACGAATCTAAGGAAAAGCAACTTTATATATATATATATATATATATATATATATATATATATATATATATATATATATCTGTCTGGATTTTTAAGAACATGCCCTCAGAAATTAACCACATTTTGAGACTTTCTAGGCTGATGGAATATGCTAGTCCAGAACATGACTTTAATTAGGGCTCATCACAAGAAAGCAAGGTCAAAGAATACTACAGACCTGGTATAGAAGGTTTGTCTTTGAAATTGGACATGACACTAGCACTGACATTTGAACTGACATGAAACATGGCCTATGTGTTGACAAAACAAGTGCGACATTTCGCAATTATTAACGGCGCCAACGCATCTTAAATCTCACCCAAAACCCGGTCTTTTAGCGGTCCAGTCTAGCTTTCTACAACAGAATCGGCTTAATCGGAGCAAGACAGCGTTCTAAATTGATTTTCCGAATCTCTTCTATATTTACAAATCGAAACGAATCACGCCGAACGACATCTGGAAATTATTTATGACATTGAGTCCGGAAATCCGACCCCAAACCGCACCTCTCGACTAATCGATCACAAGCCTAACAACGCTACAGTTATAACGGCGAAAAATAATCGAATAGCTTTTCAAACTCACGCTTTTTGAAGAGAAAATCCTTGCCATTTCTTGTTCGTGTTTAGTGATATAACTTTAAGTCCCGGATGTTGGCAAAAAGATTGGAACGGGGAACACATATGGCGGTTTTCAACAAGAAAATAAACTAAGTCTTTGGCCAGGTGAAAAATTCCCGATAATTTCATCTTGCCCGACTAGAAATCATCCCTAAGAGCTACTTTTTAAAGCCAAAGACTGTCACCTCCTCAAGCAAAGCCCAAAATATGCCAGCCTTCGTCCAAGCCCGAGTAACTAAAGTTTACCCGTTTAGCTGAAAAACAGGACTACTGGTAGCAAGCATATTAGACGAGACAGGAACTGCACTCGTAAGACTTATTCCCTCACTAGACTTAATGATGTCCTCAGGAAAACTTTGCTTCAGGAAGCCAAACAAAACGCTAGGGCTAACCAATTTCTTCTCAGCTGAGACCGCGCCGAATTCAAAGCGAGTTCGTTGTGCCGTGTATAAACGTTTGAGAGAGAATGGGGCTACACAGCAAAAAAAGCCATTTTTCAATTGAGTAAAACTTACTCTTTTTTTAGAGTAAACTAGTAATTTTACTCAGTATTTTGAGTAAAGTTACTCCCGATTTGAGTAAAATGAATAACTCGAAATAGTTAGTAGAATTTACTCTTAATGTTGAGTAAATTCTATGAGGAGTATTTTTATTCTTATAGTTGAGTAGAAACTACTCAGCCAAGACTAAATCATTTTCAGTCATTTTACTCTTACACTTGCTTAACAGCTGAACTAAAATGAAAAGGCTAATTAGTTTGTCATTGGGCCGATTAAATCGTCCCGCGGCATGTGTAGGGTTAAGAGTAATTTGCAGTGGGGGGGAGGGGGTGGGGGGAGAGTCCCATATAAAAGTGACAGGGGTGGTCGTCAGAAATTTTGAAAAATAAAAAAAAACTTTTGAAGAGGTTCCATGATCCTGTTTTGTGGGTGTGGCCCCCAATTTTTATCACCCCTAAGAGGTACCAATTCTAAAACAACACATTAACTGTCACTTTGACAATTTTTACTCGCGATAAAGACGATTTCTTCAAATACCTTCTACTCGTAAATCAGTTGACTGTCAAATAGCTTCTATCATATTTTTTGGGAAACTCTGCATCAGCCGTAGCCAAAATCTGGCTAACTGGGCCTCACAGCGCATGCTCATCTCTTCACAGAAAAAGTGAGGGTGTTATGGTGACACTGAGGGTAGTATAAATTTACACCATATTCGTTTTGCCACAACAGACGAGTGCAATTGGAAAAAATACACCAATTTAGTGTTAAGTAACACCAAATAGCTGTAAACGAGATAATGCACAACACCTTTTTGGTGTTTTGTTCCACTGCCTCTATGTAACAAAACTCTGCAAGGAATCAAAACCCCATATGTATGTATATTTACCTGAATTTGTGTAAATGTGTAAACTTCAGTGTTAATTAGTACCGAATAAGTGTCATAAGAGCTCGTGAGGCTATGAAATTCTTGATCACTGCGAATTCCTTTTGAAGATTGTTGTTGAAGAAAACGTGATGTCAAAAATCTGTTTTACGGTTAGTTACATTTTAAACTAAGTTAGCAAATGGGGGCGTGTGCATGTGCATCAAGAAAAAAATCATTTCAAACCAAAGCAAGATATTTTCCGAAAGATTCCCAGCTACCATCAGAAAGCCGAGCAGTTGGCTATTCAAAGAGCGCAGAGAAGTTCAGTTCATTACTACCGAAGGCAAATCCCATGAATTGAAGGGTAATTATATGAGGGCAAATTTAGTGGCTGGAGACCGGGATGTGGAACTTAGTAAATACATCATACCCCTTTTTGAAATCAATCTTAAGAACCGCTATTGCTGAAGAAAACAAAACTAGTCCGTGTGCAGGTTCCGTGTGTATTTATGACAGTGTTAACGAAAGGTTTGTAAAAGAGAAAATTATTCTGAGTCGCTAAAGTTCTGTTTAGTCGAAAGGTCTTGGATTTCACGAGAGACTGGGACAGACTTGTCGGACAGACTGGGAATGAATGAGCCGTTTTGGTCAGCAGTTGTTGTACTGCGCACTCTCTTTTCGATCGTTTCGGATCGTTTCGATCGTTAATTCTGGCGGGAGCGATTCTGGCGGGTTTTCATACTTATGTCGTTCAGTTTTAGCTTGAATTTATGACTCAGAACAAGAACATGTGGATGAATTCTGTCTTTAAACAGGTAAGCTTTAGTTAAAAGCAAGTGATATTTATTTTGTTGAACGATTGGCGTCAAAAATTACGATTTTAGATCAAGCGGCCTACTCGAAATTTAAGCTTTCAGATTAGCGCGTAGGGCAGCGCTAGCGCGTAGCGTTCTCGATTTCTCTGATTTCTACAACCTTTTCATGGCACAATTCTCTAGTGTTAAACAGTAGATTTGCTGATTTTAATTGTTTTAAGACCATTCTTGACTCCTTTCCCTCGTGAATAATTGATTTAGTAGACTTACTGTTGTGCTGTTTGTACGTGATCTTGATTATATTTTACTGAGGTTCTTGATGAGTTTGCGGATTATTTTAAGAGTGACACCCGTTCCTGAAGGACAGAACGAATAAAAGGGACAGCCAGAAAACAGTTTAATCTCCCTATATTTTGTTTTAATGTAGATGTTCAACTCAGCTGTTTGTGGGGCTCAGGACTGCAGCCCTAGTGAAGAGTACAGCTGGTGACAAGACACGAAATGCTTCTTGGCAAGCTAAGTCCCCAAATGTGGCAGTCGTTTTTTATCTGCCCCATTTTTTAGGTTTCATGACTCCCAGTAGTTACCAGCACTAGTTGATATTGTTTATAAGTTACTTATAGATACATGTAGATATGTTGTGGCTCGATTTTATCCTGGGTTCAGTTTTTTTTTTCCTTTTAATAAATTGTTTTGTACTCATTAATTATCATACATTACCATACACAAGAACCAAAAAAATAAAAATTGAACCAAGGATTAAATTGAACTACAACAGATACATTACATGCTTCTGAAAGTTTATTATACTTTATTGTCGGATGTGATATACAAAGTGAAATTCATTATTCTGGTTTGATGTTGTTTATTTGATATCAGCTAAAGCAACGACCGACTCTTTTTGTGTAGGAAATAAAACTAGTTATCATTACAGGGTTTTCCTTTTCAAATGAAGTTGCAGTCGACTGGGGAGAAGCAGGTGGAGAATAGTGGGTGCATTAGACCATTATTTTGTTTTAAGACCAAAAAATTAATGACAGCAAGGATTCTTTATCGCGCAATTGCCGGCGACTGAGCTGTTCACAGACGGCAAAAATCACCAGTTGCCGGCCAAAAAAGAAAACCCTGCATTAAGTGAAGATTAATATTTTTTGTCTTTGTGTCCTTTTCAAGTTCTAAAGCTTTTAAAATTAATTTTTACATGCTGTGTGTTTTTACAAACCAATGAGCTAGTTAACTGATGGAAATGCACTGTTTTGCGTGAATGAGGAGACATGTAACCCTCATGCCTCCCACTGGATGTTCAAGCCAAACTATTTCTCAACATTTAAACTAAAAAAAAAAAACAAAGCAAACAACCAACCAAACAAGAACAATTATTTTCCTGTTACTCAAGACATACATGTAGGCCAAAATCATACAATTCATAAATCAATTTGTTTTTCTTGTTACCTGTCTATTTGCTCACTGTTTTTTTTTTCCAATAGAGAGACATCATTATGGAAATGCTAGTAACTTGAATATAATGAGCTTCATGAGAAACTCTTACAGATTTCAACTTTCCTTTACTGTGACATTTGGAATGCCAATTAACTTTTACATGTACTGTAGGTCTACTCCAGAATATGATTGCAAAGAGTTTTGTAGTATCTGCCATTTCTTCATGTTGTGGTCTCCCATAGTTAGGTAAAGTGGATTTCCCGCTTTTTACTAGCTCCAAAGTTGAGTGGATTAAATATGATTTTAAAACCGCTCATTACTTGGAACATGAGAAGTGACAGGTGGTAACAAGTGATTGGCAAAAACACAACAATAATAAGAAATCGTTTTTTTGTGCTTTCTTTGAAGTGATGAAAACAAGTTTCACTTTTGATGTTCAAGGCAAAATTGGGAAAAGAGTCAGAAACAAGAGAAGATTGGGCAGGCAACTTTGAAAAAATGCTTTAGAAAAGTAGGCAAAAGACAGGCAACAGGAAGAAATTGTTTCACGCTTACAGAGTAGGAGTGATTTTACTTGTAACCAAATGCAATGTATGAAAGTGATACAGTATATTGCATGTGCTTCAGTCTGAGACGACTGCATGTATGAAAAGGAAATCAAGCAATTACTATAAGAGCATTCTTCCATCACTTTTCTAGAGGATATTCAAAGCAAAATGATGAATTTGGAAGCTGATGTAATTCAATTCTGAGTGAGGGAAAGTTTGGCAATTTACGATTAATCTCTTACTGAGGATTGTGTGTAATGTTTGTATCAAGCAATATTTAAAGCTGATGTTTGACAAGCAGGCATTGATCATGAAGCAATTAACGGTACATGCATTTCTTGACCGGTATTAATTACTTGAATCTTCCAGTGCTGCTTGAGCCCATGTTTATTTAGGTTATGTATTTATGCGTACATGAATTATACTCCATATCCTTATTGATTGCACTGTCCGTTTTGTAATTTTATATGTGTAAATAAATCAGTAATGTAGTACATGTATGCAAAATAATTATTTAAGACAACTTTGTTATAATGTGGCTTAAGGTAAAAGAGTATGCCAGAAGGAAAAGGTTCAGTGAACGCAGCCTGTCCTCAGCCTCTTCAATTCGGGAGTCAGATGAGGATACCTGCCAGCATCAGGTAAATGCCTTTTATGCACTTTTTTGCATTATACTTTATTATTATTATTGTTAATTCGTTTTGGAGGGGGATTCTTAGGAGAATTGTGTTTGTGTCTTTATTCTTTAGTAATAAGGAACCATTAGTTTGTGAATCATTCAGAAAAGTGTGTCTCCTTGAAATTAACATTAATTACTCCATAATTCCTCGCGAAGCGAGGGCCGAAGGCCCGAGCGTAGTGAGGTTAATAAATTTGTCGGGCCGAAGGCCGCTAAGCCGTGCGAATTCGAGCCAAACATATATTTATATATATGTATGTTTATATATATATTTCCGTGAAGGTGTCCGTGCTGTTGCCTGGCAACAGTGCGCAAACAAAGTATGAATGACAACAGACTGTCTGGCGTCGTCTGAAAAAAATTTGCATACATGGGAAAAAATATGCGTGCATGATCAAATTTCAACTGCAATGTTCATCAATATTCACTGGATACAGAACTATCTCTCCAGAATCTTTTCCCTTTCTTTTAGAAATCTTTTTTGTGAAAGATTGAATTGAAGAAATTACACGTTTTGTGGCCGCGGTAAAATAATTTTCCGTGGGAAATAAATTCATCGAACACAACAGCGCTGCACGCCCGTTGTACATTACGTCGCGTCAGAAATAGATTTTCAACCGCAGAATGACGTCAGACTGTCTGCCGTCGTGTGGAGCACAATTTGCATACATCGGAAAAAATATGCGTGCATGATCAAATTTCAACTGCAATGTTCATCAATATTCACTGGATAGAGAACTATCTCTCCAGAATATTTTCCCTTTCTTTTAGAAATCTATTTTGTGAGAGATTGCATTGAAGAAATTACACGTTTGTGGCCGCGGTAAAATAATTTTCCGTGGGAAATAAATTCATCGAACACGACAGCGCTGCACGCCCGTTGTACATTACGTCGCGTTAGAAATAGATTTTCAACCGCAAACTAGCCTGTGGAACTACGAAAAGACCATGCTCATAAAAAAAATCCTATGCCCCTTTTACGTAATCTCCTCATTTGATGCTACAGTACGAGTAAAGAGGGTTTTCCACCCAGCCCCAGCTTCGCGAGGTTTTGCGAGTCACGTATTTCTAGTTATATGTAATTCACTTGATATGTAGCAGTTCTCACATGATAGAGTCCTTTTCTGTATTGTACATCAGTACCACTGAGCCACTGCTGTATAATAGCCTATTTTATAATTGCATGCTCAGTGACCTGGCCTATGAATGGAAACAAGGCTGGCGGTAACCTTGTTTTGATTTGGACTTCACTGCTTTTCTCATGTAAATTGTGTTGTCCTTATGCTAACTACTCAACATTTACATGAGAAAGACAGAGGTTTATATCAAAACCAGCCTTTCACTGAAAGGCCAGGTCAATGAACAACAACTGAAAATGGGCTATTATCATACCACTCAGTGGCTGTTCCATCACACTGTAAATATTGCACATGTGCCAGTGCTTCCTGTTCTGCTGGTCACTGTTCCATGGCTTTCCCACCTCACAATATCATACCACTCACCCACTGTTCCTCTACACCACATCACACCACTTGACCATTGTTTATCACTTTTTCACCTCACTACATGTATAAATTGTACCGCTAAATCACTGTTCCACGACACTACACTATACTGTATCACCCAACAACTGTTCCACTACACTATATTGTAGCACACGGTAGCACGCCAGTGGTTTACAGTTCCACTGTACTGTAATGCCATACCAGTCAGTTAATGTTCTACCAGTTGTACTAGTAGTATCTCTCTATGATGTACAACTGTATCAAGTGTGCTCATTAAGAACTACATGTAGTCATCTTGGTACACATTAGAAATAACTTATCACTGTTAATTTTGTTTGTGTTATAGGACTAAAGTGACATGACCGCCAAACAGGTTGCTCTGGACAGGGAGGAGCCTTTCCCATTTATCATACTGAAGGGCCGCCTGGATTCACATGATCAAGAGCTGCATTTGGCTGCTGATAAGAAGCTACTATGTTTATTTACTAGCAGCCTTGTCAAGGCAACTCTTGGGTTACTAAGCTGCTATTATGTTTTCATGTTTAATTACCCTGCTGGGTTAAAAAACATTTTTTTGTATTTGCAAAAATGTATTTTGCAAATTCATGATGGCAAGAAGCTACTGGCTTCTGTCATCACGTTCGTTAATGAAATTGACAGTTTGTCAAAGTGTAGCTAATTGTCCATATACTGTAACTGACAACAGTGGTCTAGCAGGGCCCAGATATGACATGCTACTTAACTTTTGTCTTTTGCCACATACTGAAGCTTTATTGATCTAAAAATTGAACCAGGTCAGCTTTATGCGTGCAAGAAGTTACACTTTGACAAACTATCAGTCATCTCCTTGCATGTGGACTTTTCCATGCAGTGCTTCCCTCTGCGGTTATAAATTAAGCATTTAAGGAATAGACGAGAGCATGAAAGACGTGAAGGGTGAAACAACGAGTGACAAATGTTTCTCCCTACTTCTGTGCCTTAAAACAGAACAAAGCACAGCTATGGCTTGTTTATTTGTTTTATAATAGAGCCAGAGAGAAAGGTACTTCAATTTGTGATAATCAAAGTTTTGTTTTGCATTGCTTGCACGCCCTCAGTGGCACCATGAATACACTAAATTTGCACTAAAGCACCCTCAATATTATATAGTGCTCCTGAAAGGCAAGCCATTTTTCGTTTTGACATAATGGAAATACAGAGACATTTGTACTCTTGACTTTTGCATTTCAGAAGACTTTTAAACATTAACCCTGGTTTTCACTAGCTATTTATTACATAAGGGTAAGCATAGGCTCAACAACGTTTTATGTCAAGTGGAAACACTTGCTTATGTTAGTGAAGTCCTGTTTTCATTTGGCTTTAAATCGTATGCTTATGTTTGATGCTTGTTGGTTTTGTTGTTCATTATAGTTATAAATGACACATTTTCCATTTGAAATATATACATGTAACAGTAAACAGGCTATATTCTTGTTGTAAAAAGCAAGTTTTAAAATACCTTAATATAAAGATTATACGTGTGTATATATATCAAGATTAATTTTATTCAAGTTTGTTAACAAGGTTAAGTTTAAATGAAAAATTTTCCTATTCAGATGGTGATGTGAGGATAATTTTACTCTTAACTATGAGTCACGTTTAATCATTAAAAGAGTAAACCAGGATGCAATTTTGTGAGTTGTCTTAAAACCGTATATTGAGTTCATTTTACTCAAACCTTGAGTAAACTGTCAGTTTACTCAAAATAATGAGTCATTGTGGATTCAATTGGCTCGAGTGCTTATACTCGTTATTTCGAGTGAATTCTACTCAAAAGTGAGTTATTTTACTCTCATTTGAGTAATTTCTACTCACAATGTTGGGTACGTTTTACTCAACACTTGTGCTTTTACTCAATGTATTTAGTAAAGTTTACTCATGTGTGAGTTATTTTACTCACGCATTAGTACTTTCTACTCACACCATTGAAAGGATTTTACTCAACATTCATACTTCAGTTTACTCACCCTTTTTAGTCATTGTGGATTCAACGTTTTACTCAATATTTTGAGGTGTTTTTACTCGGCTTTTTTTGCGGTGTAGCTTGGCAAAACAATTAAGTGACTCTGCATCGGGTAGTTTCGGGGAGGGGGGGGGGGGGTAAGGAGAAGAATAGTATTTGTCTTTTAAATGACTGCTGGTGACTCTTGTATTGTACATCCCTACATTTAATAGGATATAAAAAAATAATAATAAAAAAAAAAACAAGTTATATGTTAAGAAAAGTTAACAAAAATCATAGATTTCTGAGGGTATGTTCTTTTAAATTCAGACAGATATATATATATATATATATATATATATATATATATATATAATATAGCTGCTACATCCTATCACGCCTCACCGAAAAGTACGGAAATAACATCGGCCTTTACCGAGACGACGGGCTGTCAGCATTCAATAAAACACCACAAGAGATAGAGAAAATTAAGAAAGACATCTGCAAAATCTTCCGCGATAATGATCTCAAGATCACAGTAGAAGCAAACCTCTCTAGAGTCAATTTTTTAGACGTCACCCTAGACCTAAAAAGTGGCAAACACTCCCCATACACCAAAGAAGGAAACGTACCGCTGTACGTACACAAGCAATCGAACCATCCACCTTCAATCCTTAGAAATATTCCCGAATCCATAAACAAGCGGCTATCTGAGATTTCCTCTGACAAGGAATGCTTCGACAAGGCCAAAAGTGTGTACCAAGACGCACTTAATAAAAGCGGCTATAAGTACAACCTGTCGTATAAAGCACCAACACCTGAAGCATCACGGCAACGCGCGCGCAGAAACCGCCAAAGAAATATCACGTGGTTCAACCCTCCATACAGTCAAAATGTACAAACGAAAGTCGGTAAATGCTTTCTCCAACTAATTGATCTGCACTTCCCTAAATCCAACCCGCTGCACAAAATCTTCAACCGGAACACTCTTAAGCTGAGCTACAGCTGTATGAGCAACGTAAAATCCATCATCTCCAGCCACAACAAAGCTCAAATAAGCAAATCGCCAAATCAATCCGAAGAAAGCGAAAACAACTGCAGTTGCCGAAACAAGAATTCTTGCCCACTTGAGGGAAATTGTAATGTACGGAACATTGTCTACCAGGCAGAGGTCGTCACACCGCAGACAATACAAACTTACGTCGGATTGTGTGACACAACGTTCAAAGAACGTTACAGAAACCATACATGCTCCTTTAGAAACGAACGTTACAAAAATGTAACAGAGCTAAGCAAGTATATATGGAGTCTCAAGGAACAGAAAATCAATTATCAGATTAAATGGAGAAAAGTGAAGCAAGCTAGATCGTATTCAAATGTCAACAAAAAATGTAATCTTTGCTTATGGGAGAAATATTTCATAATTTGCAGACCGGAAATGTCATCACTCAATCATAGAAATGAACTGACATCGATTTGCAGACATTCTAAGAGGTTTCTGTTAAATACCGCGTTTACTTAGTTTACTCGACCGTTTTACATTGCGCCCAGTTTTAACGCCCAATAGAATCTTGACACATCACGCAAGCAAGCATTGTTCCCTATTTTCAAATTTATATATCTTTTCATGTAACCGTTATTGTTGTCAGTTGCCTGATGATTGCTTCGCTAGAAGCATGAAACTCCGAGTAGCAATTAAATGTGTTTGAACTAGTCCGACTCCAAAAGTTCATCTTTTATTCACAGCTCTGGTTTTACCATTGAGCACTTTTATAGCAGATGAAGTCTTCAGTTTATCCACTGGTAGTTATATATATATATATATATATATATATATATATATGTACGGCACTCATCAGATAAATAGCCATATGTAAAATTACAACGTAAAGCTGGTCAAAATATATACAGAATGAGTGGAAAAGTATTAGATTACAACGGTTTCTACTTTTAAACAATAGACGCTTAACTTTTCCACTCATTCTGTATATATTTTGACCAGCTCTACGTTGTAATTTTACATTTGGCTATTTATCTGATGAGTGCCGTACAGGTTGTGCGGTACGAAACTATATAGTAATAAATATGCCAAGTCAAATCTTCAGTTGACCAGACTGTGTTAATCTATTTATGCTCTAGTTTTTCTATTGAGCACTCTGACAGCAGTTCTGCAAATCAACTAATATATATATATATATATATATATATATATATATATATATATATATATATATATAATAATATAATGCAAGAGATAGGTTATTCGGTCATTTATTCGCTACTCTGAGTTTCATGCTTCTTGTGAAGCAATCATCAGGCAACTGCCAGAAATAACGGTTACAATAAGAGAAATTTGAAAATACAGAACAATAGACAATAGATGCTAGCTTCTTTGCGTGACGTGTCACACGGGATCGTTATCAGTAACTAAAAAAGAACACTGTTTAGTAGAAATTTCCTAGCATGTCTACAACCTGATGCGAGCTCATTTCTGCTGTTGAGAGTTGACATTTCCGGCCTGCATAATATGAAAAATTTCTCCCACAAACACAAATTACATCTCTTAGATACATTCGAATAGGACCTAGCTTGTTTAACTTGCCGCCATTTAATTTCATAAGCAATTTGTTGATCTTTTAGGCTCCAGATATACTTACTAAGCGCGGTAGCATGTTTGTAGCGCTCATTACGAAATGAACATAAATGATTTCTGAATCTTAATTTAAAAGTAGTGTCATAAAGTCCGATGTATGTTTCCTTTGTGGTTGGAGTGGTGACTTCAGCCTGGTAGATGACATTTTCTGCGTTGCAATTTCCATCCATAGGGCACGAGTTAGGATTCCGGCAATTACAGTTCTTCTTTTGATCGTTGGTGCGTACGGATTTGTTAATTTCAGCTTTGTTATGATTAGATATTATTGTTCTGACGTTACCCATGCAGCTGTAGCTTAATTTTATTGTGTTACGGTTAAAAATTTTGTTAAGGGGGTTAGACTTAGGGAAATGTTTGTCGATAAGTGAAAGGAAGCATTTCCCCACGTTTGTTGTCACGTTCTTGCTAAATGGAGGGTTAAACCACAAGATATTTCTTTGCCGTCTAGCATTCCGCGGGTGAAAAGGCTGGCTCGGTGTCAAGGAGAGCTTATGGTGGTAGCCGCTTCTGTCAAGTGCTTCTTGATAAACGCCTTTAGCGCTATCGAAGCATTCTTTATCTGATGAAATCTCAGATAGCCTTTTGTTGATGGATTCGGGAATGTTCCTCAGGATTGACGGTGGGTGGTTAGATTCTTTATGGACATACAATGGGATGTTGCCCTCCTTAATGTAAGGGTAGAATTTCTCACTTCTTTTTAACCGTAACAAAAGTTCCATAGACAAAGCACAACTTAGTAAGGTAAGTGATAAGAAAAGTCCACTTTCGGGAATTTCATTTTAACATAAAATTTATTTCATACATTTTAGTTCTGCTATTGTTGCCAGTATAGATGTAGCATAAACATTAATCTTTACATCCTAACCTCCTCTGCCAGGTAAGTGACAACAAAATTGCGGTTCAATGTAAAGACATAACTTTTGTCATTTAGTACTTTTTGATCAAAATCAAAATTTGATATACAGAGTACAGTCAAACAACTTCATTAGTGAATAGTCAGCAGATGAGTCTCAAGGGGAATGGAATTTTTTTTACGAAAAATACAGTAATTTCTTATCCATTCAATCCCCCCAGTCTTGCCTCGCAACTATTCACTGAGCACTCATAATGTTCAAAGAGAAAATTAAATCACTTCCCATACTACAAACTGATTTTTTTTTCGAAAGCAGCCACAATTACATGTTATCAGTACATATTATATTTATGCAATTAAAGCAGTTGCAACTATAACAAATGTTGTACTTTCTGAGTTTCAATTAAAGATTAGGATAGACGGGGGTGTGTGGGGTGGGAATGCGTGGTTGGAGAGTAAAAAGATGAGCTACATGTATGTGTACCATCTTCTGAGAACTCTCTGTTAAATATCATTTGCAAACTATTGTACACTTTGACTAACCCTTGCACTACCAACATCAGAAAGCTAATTCTCCTAAGTAAATAATATTCATGTCTTTGTCAGCTTTTCCTGAGAGTTTGGTGCATAGCAAAACACTATCCCCTTATTAATTGTTTTTATTTCCTTAATTCTTATTACCTGTCTGCTTGACAGAGCATTGAAATTATAAGGAGATTTTAAAATAATGCTGCTCACTTCTAGGAGTTAAAGGTTTGGTGGGAAAGGGAGACCGTTGCGCAGGGTAACACTTAACCATGCCCATAGTATCTATTATTTGCCCTTCTGTTAAACGCTTACAACCTATTGAGCGACTGCTTCTCAAATCCATGAAGATAAATCCGTCCCCATGTTCTCGATTAAGCAATCACTTGGCCATTCCCCAGAGTGACCTATTAACAGAGGTTTGGAAGGATGACTAAGGCGATCAAGGCAATTAATAGAACCATCTGGTCAGGGATGCACCATTACAAATGTCAAGGGGGGGGGGGGGGGGGGGGGAGCAACCTTGAAGTCCTTTTCTCTGCTCCCTTTGCAATCCAGGATTCTTTTTTCTTAAATGTTGGTTTCGCACGATTTTTTCCCGGTTTTGGGACAACCCCCCCTCCTCCACCCTTCTTCACATTTCTAATGGTGCATCCCTAACGTCAGGTCCCGGTGCTCTTAACCCTACGTGGCAAAGAATACAATATTTACCTACAATATACAGTGGAACCCCGATTTTACGATCGTCGATCTAACGATATTCCCTATTTAACGATCAACATTCTGTGTCCCGGAAAAGGTTACAGTAAATTCTGTGAGCGTGTGATGATTAACATATACAATTTAACAGCAAGGAATCACTGGAACCGGAATATTCTTATTCGGAGCATTGTAATAAACAAAGACAACAAAAGAGTGTTTCAATTGTTTAATCTCCAACAAAGCTCGACTGAGTTAACATAATCAGCTGTGTAACGGTGCGTGAGATGGAACACGCGTTACATTTCTGCTTCGAAATTGTATGATACCTTTAAAAAATCTCATCCTTTTATAGCCAGCAAAACCAAATAATCTTGCTACGAAAAATAATTATTTATTTCCATAATTCTATCTATTTTAAGATCCCACTCGACTTGGGTGTAAAAAGATAGCATACCGCTAAACATTCTATCCGCTTTTACAGAATCATATGAAGCTCTTCCACCCCAATGATGTAATTACACTATTTTTAGATCATGATCTCGTCATTACCGTTGACAGCGCACTGTAATAAACAAGACAACAAAAGATTGTTTTAATTGTTTAATTCCCAAAAAAGCTCAACCTGAAACGAAACTTTTTAGTAATTAGGCTAAAAATACACACGACAAATATTTTTTTTATTATTTCCGAGTTTTCAGCGAAATATAGAAAAATCGAATAGAACAATGACAAGATAATATTTCACTTTACCCAAAACCAATCAATATGCCTTACATGAACAGTTGTTTATTTATTTATTTTTTTTGTATTAATCTCCACAAATTAACTTCTGAAAAGACTTACGAATGCAGATTCCTTAGCTTAGAAATTGTTGATCCTGGTTTCATTCGACGGAACAGTGTAAGTTCTTACTGTCAGGCGATACCTGCAAAACCAGATTTGAGGCGAAGAGAAAGTACTACCCATACTAGTATATCCCTAAAATGTTCTCCTCCTTTTTATAATGAAAAATCTATCAACAGCTATGGTTAAAAATAACTCTATTACGTCTTTTTATCTATTTTTTAAACTATGACATCATCGTTTTATGATGACAGCAAAAACACACCTATCCACCCCAATGAGTTCACTTTGATATTTTTAGATGATGATCTAATTATTTTTGATGACGTCAACCCATAGGTTATTGAGACATCACGTCCACCCCCTCCACCCCTGCGTTGAACTCTCCTTTCTCTACTACTAATATTTTATTTTGTTTTGTCCTCTTTCACAAGACGAATAAAAGATATTAGATGGTTCACGGTTAGCGTCAGCATATATGTTCATCGTAAAAATTCTAATAGTTTCCCTCGCCTAAGGGCTCGGGAAATTATTAGGATTTTAACAAAACGCACATGAAATTACTTCCTAATTTCACTCGTCACCATTTGATTACACATACAAATCTTACTGACTCCTTCAAAAAATTGACACGAATTGGTGCATCACGAGCCAGAGTTAACCGGATGTGAAAAAATTCGCCAGTTCTGGTTGCTAAGGGGTGACGTCACAAATCTGTGTAGCAGCCGTCATCGTATTCGATTTGCGGTCATTTGCGGTTTCACAGTTGGAGCTTGCGGTTACGAAGTCATAGCAGGATGGAATTATTGTTTTATGTTGAAATAAATCTTACCAAGAGCGCAGTGGCATATTGGGAAAAGTAGCTGGTTTTTCCCCTTTCTCATGGACAAGCTATATGGCAACTTTCGACTGTCTTGGAATTGAATTGTGTTCAAGTGAGCCCTTGAGAGAGTTTGTTGTTCCTCGATCGTGCGATTATGTAAGATGTAAGTTTCACCGAGCATATTTCACGAGGTAAGGCCAGGTAATCCGTAAGCGGCAAATGTTCGCGGATAAAAATGGCGGGCTTTTAGATCGAAGGTTATACAAAGAAAAAGCTGTCATATGCATCTTTATTCAGTGTTGTGTTAGTCGTCCGTCGCCCCAGTTCCAAAGTAATCAACATAACGATTATTGCATCTGATCAGTCGATTTAATTCGGTCAAGACCAGCGAAGATCACCAAGCAAGGTCTGCTGCGAAATCAAGATCAACTCACCGTTTTGCTTCAAAGATATCGATGTACGAATTACCTGCTCTTTACGGAAAAATTGTTCCGGTATTAACTGCAAGCGTCCGTCGAAAAGACGTTATGAACTAAGACGAAGCACTAAAATCCAGTCCCAAATATTATTTTTCTCAAATTGTAGGGCATGGTTTTACTGAATTTAGAGAAGGTCAGGCGCAGTATATCCTTTGAATTGCGGCTCATTAAGCTTAACTTTGAGATGCATGTAAAACCAGGCGGACATTTTAGTTTAATCCTGATATTTTTTGTAGAGTGATTCTTCTTGGTAAGACAAGTACAATATCATCCTAATTTCTGGATTACTTAAGAGGCCATTCTAAAGAAACACTGTATTGAAACACCTTAAGGGCTGACCTGGGTTGAGGTCCTGTATCCAGGAGTGCGTCTGGGATATACAACAAAAACAATATAATATTATCCCTGAAAGGCAGGTGTTAAATCCTTTCTGGTCCATCCAGGGTGAAGCATCATTGTGACCAGTAGAAATAATTTGTTCAGAGGTAAACAATAAAACTAAAACAAATATTACTTTTATTACCACTTCTGGGTTATCTAAGGTGAAGTCCTAACATTGTTCTATGCTCAGGTGCTTCATCTGAGATATATAACATAAATAATTTGATTTTTTAGGCGCACATTATAAACTTAGACGGATGTCAATTATAACCTTTCTGGTTCAGCCAGGTTGAAGTCCTTAAGCATCACTGTATGCTTGAGCGCTTTGGGATATATAACAGCAACAATATAATATTTTTAGGTGAACATTATAAACACTGGCGGATGTTATATATCTTTTCTGGCTCATCCCCGGAGGAGGGGGGGGGGGGGTACTCCCTTATATGGGCTCTGTAGGTATGTGCGGCGACAAAGGGTATCGTTTTTCGGCCGCTTTGGTCATAAATAGGGTATCGATTTTAGCCATTTTGCCGCCATTTTGGTAATATAGAGGGTATCAATTTTTGCACTCTGGGATATATAACACAGACAATGTAAATTTTTTAGGCGAACATTATAAACCTAGGCGGATATTATATATATCTTTCTGGTTAATCCAGGTTGATGTCCTAGCATGACTTTATGCTTGAGCGCTCTGGGATATATAACAGAGACAATGTAAATTTTTTAGGCAAACATTATAAACCTAGGCGAATGTTATATATCTTTCTGGTTAATCCAGGTTGATGTCCTAGCATGACTGTATGCTTGAGCACTCTGGGATATATAACAGAGACAATGTAAATTTTTTAGGCGAACATTATTAACCTAGGTGGATGTTATATATCTTGCTGGTTTCTTCCAGGGTAATGTTCTAGCATGACTGTATGCTTGAGCACTCTGGGATATATAACACAGACAATGTAAATTTTTTAGGCAAACATTATAAACCTAGGCGGATGTTATATATCTTTCTGGTTCATCCAGGTTGATGTCCTAGCGTGACTGTATGCTTGAGCGCTCTGAGATATATAACAGAGACAATGTAAATTTTTTAGGTGAACATTATAAACCTAGGTGAATGTTATATATCTTTCTGGTTTCTTCCAGGGTAATGTCCTAGCATGACTGTATGCTTGAGCACTCTGGGATATATAACACAGACAATGTAAATTTTTTAAGCGAACATTACAAACCTAGGCGGATGTCATATATCTTTCTGGTTTCTTCCAGGTTGATGTCCTAGCATGACTGTATGCTTGAGCACTCTGGGATATATAACACAGACAATGTAAATTTTTTAGGCGAACATTATAAACCTAGGCGGATGTTATATATCTTTCTGGTTAATCCAGGTTGATGTCCTAGCATGGCTGTATGCTTGAGCGCTCCGGGATATATAACAGCAACAATATAATATTTTTAGGCTCCCCCCCCCCCCCCCCCCCTGTCCGACCCCCAAAAATTACGATTTTTTGAAAATAAAGTGGCAAATGCACAACCGCTGGGACAAAATAGTTGTTCAAATGCCCCGGGGTGGTAGCTAAAACATGTATAAAATTTTTTTTTATTTCCTTCGTTTCTCGTCTTACTTTCAGTAAAATCTAAGCTAATTCAGGCCAAATTAAGTCCTCGCTGGGTCTTGTTTCCCTTAGTTAGTGCAAAAATATGTCATTCTACAGTTCTAGCGCCCCATTTTATGTCTTATCTAGACATATTGATTAAGAAACTTAGTGTATTTGTCAATGAATTTGTCATTAAGGAAGCGACAATGCTGTAGGGTGAAAAAAAGTTAGATGGTCAAATGCCCTGGGGTAATTGGGTGGAAGGCTAATGCCTGATCCCCGGGATGGACAGTGTGGGAAAATGCCCGGGGGGGGGGGGGGGATGGGCACAGCTAAAATTGACTGATGCATAAGCAACAAATCCCAACCCACAAGCGATGGGTGTGGGATTATCTGGTCTCTGGTCTCTCTTATTTTACGTCCCCACCCCCTCCCCCTTCTCTAGCTATTAAATAAACGACGTACTTTTCTTACGTATTTCTTTTTCTTGTCCCTGAGTACCACAAATGTCCAGAGATGCACCTCACCCCGAATTTGGGTACTTCACATTAGACAGACCTTTTTTTCAGTTTTCATATTATTTCGTATTAAAAAACTGAATCAATGTATAGATGTAATTTGAGTGATTTGATTGGCTTAGCGGCCATGGTATATACGAGAAATGGCGACCATTAAATTGTCTGCTTGTTATTAATGCACAGCGAAATCAGTAAGATCTAGCAATATTTCTTGATTGTTTCAAATAAAACAATTAGTCCATTTGCGCTTGTTGGAGATGAGATGATTTATAAATAATAGCCAACTCGGCGCTACGCGCCTCGTTGGCTATCTATCATTTCATATCCAGCGCGCGCTCGTGGAAAAATTGTTAAATGTTTGACAGAATTATTTGTGTTTTAGTAAGAATTTACGGTAGGGGACATCTTGTGATGTCTATGAGACATTTAATACATCTCATTAGCGTTCATTTGTGGACATCACTTCACCTATGTCAAAGAACACCTCAAGAATTCAGAAAAATGCAAAGATTGTGAAACGGCATGCGTATGGCTCAAAGGGTCTGTTGTGACTTATTTGTGACTTATTTAAGCATAAAAATTCGAATACAAACAGGCGCGAATTCAATGTCTGGGTCCACCACGTACATTAATACGATAAACAAGACGTGAAAGACATTGAGGCTCAACATTTTTTACGATTACCACAAAAAACAAAACTTCTGCTAAGGAACGGGATATTAGAAAACTTAGAGGGTATAACGTCTAGTCAATTTATTTGATAGCCGAAAGCTGATGTTTTTAATCTTTTTAACCAGAGAACGTTTCTTAATCCAATATGTCTTATCCTTGTTACAGCTCTATTTTTACTAGTATATTTTAGCTTATTTTGTTTGGTAGCCTTTTCTAGTACTTGTGTGACCCCAAGGTTAACGCACGCGTGCCGATTTATTGGGCCGAATTTTGTTTGGCCGATTTAGCCTGAGTTGATTTACACATAACGATTTATCACATCAAGAAAGTGAATAAGTGGACGAAATCGACCCGATTGATAAAACTTGATCGCAATGGAACTGCTTTATCCATGGCTGGCTGGCAAGTACCTTCCACACAAACTGCGATGGAAAGGACAATACTGTACTACTGACAATACCATCATAAAAAAGGAAATAATGTTTTTGGCGGATACACGGACACTCCTTGGAGTAAGTCAATGGTTTGATTGTTGTTGTGGTTGTTGTTTCTAACGCGTGTTTAGTTAAAGGTAGTCCAGGCTCTACAATTGTTCACGTTGAACTCTGTACTGCTACAATCATGTACGGTAATTTGAACGTCACGGTAAACCTTGCGTAATAGCGAAATATGAAAGGTTTTGTATGGGAGAAAAACGTTTCCTAATTAATAAATAAAAATTACGCACCTGAACTCCTTTGCGTGGTTATTTGTATCTTGTGTCATTTTTGAGTCGAATTAAGGCGAATCCAAGGAGTTTTTAGTTAAACAGTTTTACTTTATATTCAATCATGATTCCATGATTCCACTAGTGGGAAATTATTATCCAAAAATCATTCGCAAATTTGTCTTCAAATGGAAAACGTTTTTCTCCCATACAAAACCCTTTAAGTTCGCTATTACACAACGGCTGCCATGACGTCCCAATGTACCGCTCGGGATTGTAGCATTACAAAGCTCAACATAGACGCTCGTAAGACTTGGGTGCCCTATGGTTTGTTTCTACCGAAGGTGGATCTAGTGACTCCTGAGAACTGACTCATTAAATAGAGTAACCCTAAAAAGACACTCGTCTATGTGTAAGATCTATCGACTTCACCCTCCTGTTTGCTACCGACGAAATTTGCTGGGAGGCGTGCATTGTAATTTACAGCCCATATTTAAGCTTCAACTTGGCAAAAAATGACATACGTACATTGTTATGCGCTTTAAAGCTTTTCAGAATAATTGTTGCTTTACGTAAAGGAGCCGTAATCAGGGCTCCTTTTGCTAAGTTATCTCTGAAATAAGCGTAGTTACCTCAAATTTAACTTATGGTTGCAAGTTGTTGACCTCAGCTTTACTTAGCAAAGACGGATGGTATTTATAACGATCGCGTTTTCGTTGTTATTCGTCTTTTTTCTTTTTTTTTTTTTTTTTTCATTTAAATGGCAGCTATCTGCTCTTAAACATGTTCAAATTATCACCAAAAATGCTTTTGCTGTTACCTCTGTTTTGGGACCTATGCCGGGCAGTAAGCTGAACAGTGTCTGTTTTTTTATGGATGGTCTGTCTTCGTACAGATAACTTGATCCTTGATTTTAACCACCTTTTTTGTGGTTTGTATCATTTGCCTACCATTTGTAATTGCCCCATTTATTTATACTAGATAAATAAATCAACTTATCTATTTTTTTTTTTTTAACTTTCAGTCACTGATTCCACTGATTCCTATGGTTACACTAACAAGGCGTATATTTTTTCTCTTCGCAACAAAATACAAGGAGCGTTTGAGAGCAAGGTGAAAATTTGGTCACAAGCAATTTACAGGAGCTCACACTCTGGTCCAGTATTCGGCGGCGGCCACGACATCATAATTTCTCTCTCTCAACAATAATAGCGGAGCTCCCGCGCGCATCGCAAGGCGCGCGTGAGCGGAGCCCCATAGCTAAGAGAATTTGGTAAACCCATCACGGCGAGAAATTTTGGTTTGGTTATGACGTCACTTCAGTCCGACCTACCGTACAACGTACGTACGTACGCTCCTCCATGTAAGCAATGTGAAATGAGACACTCAAACCTTGTGCTGCAAATTCGGTTTTTTTCGGCGGGAAAATGCATGACCAACTGCGCTGCTGGCCGCGTTTGTTTGGCAGGAAATTGCATCGCCAGCTGCGTTTGAGAAAAAAAATAAATTTTGAAGACGACGTGTACGACAAAACACAAACTCAATTTATGAATAAGTCTAAAAACATGTAAAGCAAAGAAAGGGAGATAGAAAGAGATCGAGAAAACAGGCGACGAAGAAGCGAAGTTCAACGTCAAAGAGAGCGATTGAGAGCGGTAGCAAACAGGCTAAGCATGAGTGACGAACCAAGAGAGAAAGAACAGGAAAGAGTGCCGAAAAAACCCCGTGTTGCGGCACAGGGTTTGGGTGTCTCATTTCACATTGGCTTACATAAATGAGTGTATGTGCTGTAACCCGGATTGTTTTTCGGCGGGAAAATGCATGGCCAACTGCGCTGCCGGCCGCGTTTGTTTGGCGGGAAGTTGCATCGCCAACTGCGTTTGAGAAAAAAACAAAACAAAAAAATAATTTTAAAGACGACAAGATACAAAGTCAATTTTCGTACGTGACCAACAGCAGGAAAAAGAGCAAGGCAACTAGCGGCGGGAGAAACAAATCGACTGGCACATCATCAGAATCTGGAAGTGAAGTCATTTTACTCCGATCCAGCACCACGAAACATTTCGTTCACTTAACGTTGTAAAACGAACGGAAAAATCAGCAATGGAATAAAGGGACTGGTTATTCTCAGAAGAGGCGAGTACATTCATGCAATTTTGTTGACAAAACTTTGCTAGTTTGCTGGTTTGCAAGATATTGTTTTCTTGCAGTTTTGACACGCCGTTTAACTTAAGCTTAAGCTAATACTGCAAACTTCAGAACAGTATTTTGAGCTCATTTTTTTGGTCCATGTTGATTATTTTCCTTGGAGTTTTATTTTCTGATCTCGTCCAATTTTGCCGTCAAACAGCGGGAGAAAGAGCAAGGCGGATCGCGGCGGGAGAAACAAATCGATTCTCTTAGCAGCTTTTAGAGGCGGCACTTCATAAACAGCCACCGAATCTTGAAGATAAATTATTTTACTCTAATCAGTGTCTAATCCGGCGCGATGAAATGAAATTAAGATTCGATGGATTTTTCCTCTTGAAGTGAAACTCAACGTAGTAAACGAACGAAAAAATCGGCAATTGAATAAAAGGACTGGTTATTCTCCAAAGAGGCGAGTATATTCATGTGATTTTGTTGACAAAACTTTGCTGTTTTTGCAAGATATTTTTTTCTTGTAGTGTTGACACTGCAACTTGTTTAACCTCAGAGCAGCCTTTTGAGCTCATTTTTCGGTCCATGTTCGTTATTTCCCTTGGAGTTTTATTTTCTAATCTCTTTCCATTTTGCTTCATTTAAAAAAAATTTGATTCTGAGCTAAAATAGTCACTCAAACAAACGTCTCCCAACATCGTATCGTTGGCATAAACTACTGACAAGTCTTTCTCGCATATATTTCTGACAATATAATCTTGACAGAGAACAAACAAAAATACTTTCAAAAGTAGGATATAACCGCAAGGATTAAGATGTGTGAGTAATTTTCACTGAAAGTCTTTTTAAAGAACGTTAAAAGCGAATGTAAAATTAAAGTGTGATTCCATTTTCATCAAAACAAAGTTTACGCAAAACATTCATTCGCTCGATTTTTTGTGAATTTTTCAAAGATCGTAGTTTAGTTTATTTCTGTACTTATTGCTATGAATCATCACAGTGCTTTTTTCATTTATCACTCAAAGATATATTTGAGGTGTGTTTTTTGGTTAGTGTATCCATTTTCTCTAAGGTTTATAGCGTACGGCCTTCTTGATAAGCAAAATTTACTAGCCAGTGACAGTGCCGGTAGCGCGCGTTGGCTGTTCATAAACCGTTTTGCCTCGATCATCTTAAAAACTAAAAACAATAATAAAAACAGAAAATATCATTTTGAACCATTTAAATTCCGCTTTTATAACACAGAGGGCAAAATGTTGCTAAAACTATCAAGGAACTTCATAAAGCAGTCAGTAAAACACTCATCGAAGGCGCAAGCAAACCAATGAACAAATTATTTAATCTTTTCGTAGCGTACAAAACAAACAAAACCGACGAGAACAGTTCCCATTAAACACATGTAATTAAGAGAGAATACATAAATCAAATGTTAGGCATCAATTAATTGTTCACCTGCGCTGTGAAGCTTCCTACCGCTTGGAAATCACACGAACATAGATCGATACTAAAATAGCAACCGATGGATCCAAAGAAGGAACTTGCGGAGTAATTTCTTCCTGCTCCTTCCTCCCATCAAAAGGACACTTTCATGCTTGGTTATCGTTCGTTGAAAGCACTTGGACGCCATGACTGATTTCAGTTTCTCAACCAAACAAAATAAAATCAATCCGATCCAAGTCTTTAGCTTTTGACACAAATAATCTTTTGCTGTTTCTTGTGAGAGACGCCAAAATTAACCTTTAGGAATTTCCCTCCTAGCTGCAGCACTTGATTTCCATCTATTTTTGGTACAAAGAACCCGGCTTAAAGAGTCGAACTTCGAAAGAACCTCATAGAACTTGTTTTTTTGGACACAAAATGCAGAAACCAACAAAATGTAAAACTGTCGTGCTCAGCCAATTAGGAGCGAGTATTTTCGCCGCTCGACCAATCAGGAGTAAGTAATTTGCCCTCGGTGAAAGGAAAATTACGAAAAACTGCCCTCTGTTACAACAAATCAGCATTCAGTAATTTTACCCTCTGTTTTACGTTGTTATTGTTGATGAGCAGTTAGCTGCATATGCATTAAAAATGTACTATATAACTGCAGAATTGATGAGGAACTCATGAGGTTATTACGTTCATACAATACGCAGACTTCTATTGTGGAGCTCCGCCTTTAGGCTTGGCTAAATATATATATTAATCATTCATACACAAATGTTGGACACTCTTATTCCGATCCACAAGGAATAGACACAGGGGACCACCGCACAATCCTAGCGGAGTCGTACCATTTCAAACCTGATGACTGGGAGGTGTTGTTTCTTGTTTAGTCTTTCGAATTATTATTATTATTATTATTATTATTATTATTATTATTATTATTATTATTATTATTATTACATTTAACAAGTAAATGATTAGAACAGGAACCCATATGCCTTTAGCTACAGTTTTAGCCATGAAATGATAACTGATTTATTAATACTGGTACACGTTTGAGTGGACTGCGCTTTCCTTCGGTTTTCTTTACAAGCTAGGTGTTGTGACCGTTACTTGCCCAAACACGGTTTCGCTAAGCTGCGTGCAGACGCCTCGTATTTCCTTCGATTCACGCGGAGGTAGACACGTCGGCGCAACGCTGGTGCAAATCGTCTTCTAGTATACTGGCATTCGAGTCATAGATTACGCTAACACGCTAACACGACGTTATCCCTAAGCTTTCCAACCTTTCTTTGGTCGGGTTGACTTCGCATTTGCTGCGCCATTGGACTTTAGTGCAGTTACATTTACAAAAAAATATAATTTTCTTGATCAGATCGTCTTATGATTACAGATGTAATCGGATAATGCAAATAATGTTCAAACAAATTTTACAGTTTTACCGGGAGTTGACGTAAAAGGGTCTAAGTGTCCAGATGAGACCGCTCGGCGAACAAGAAAAATATTCGTAGGATAGATATAACATCCAAAGGTGTCTCCTTTGAGATCCGCAACGAGAGATGAGACGTCATATCACTGACCTTTCCAATATTTCCAGAATGTTAGTTTCGGCCTTCTCGAAGTGCAAAGATCTGTGTATCAAATGTGAACTGTGAAATCGCTGCGAGTTAGTCAATGACACGACGTTAATTTTTGGATAGCTGACTGTACACATTATGATAACTTAGCATCCAATGAGTGTTACTCGCATTTTTAAAGATTTCTATCTTTGTGTCCCATCAGCTTAAATTTCAAGTTTTAAACTTTAATAATTTTTTCATATATTTGACATGTTTTGTTTATAATTTTTATAGGTTCAGAAGTACTTTTAAATGGCTGTTCCGTTTTTATCGTTCTGTAAATAGCTCCTACTTTCATCAGTTTACACTTTTTTTTTTTTTGCTCAGAAAGTAATTAGTTTTAGTCACGCGACGCCAGAAAGCTTTTAGCTTTGATGTACAACGTGTTTAAATATAATTTATGTATCTACATCTCTCGCCTTGGTTGCTTCATTTACATTATGTATTATTAAGAATTAATGTAAAAATAAAAGTCTGTTGAGAAGGGATTTACTGTTGTTTGGTTGTTTGTTTGATTGTTTGTTTGAATCCCAAAACGTGCATCTACAGAGTGTTCCAAAAGTTCGTTCCTCTATTTTAAATGGTTATATCTCAAGAACGCAGCTTTATCTCTATACACAATTTAAACAAAGCAATTATATTTCAATATAATATATCCTGAGTGCCCCCCCCCCCCCCCATTTTATTTTTTATCACATTTTGAAGCCTGCGTGGCATGGAATGCGATAAATCGCGCAGCGTAGATAGCTTGATGTTCTTCCAGGCTTGTCTCGGGCGTCTTTTTAGGTGATCCATGTTCTTAGGAGAAGGGTCCTTGTAGACTTCGCTATCCATGATGCTCCAAAGGTTTTCTACAGGGTTAGATCTGGCGAATTGGCTGGCCATTCTGTCTAGCGACGAAATTCGGCAGGCTTTTACCGCACCATGCTTGGGTAGCCTTTGCAGTGTGGGGTGGTGCTCCGTCCTGTACCAGCGTTACCTGCTTTTTAGAGCTGAACAGTTTTCGCTTGTCTACAGCTTCTGTTGAACTTCTGCGGCGTAGCAGAGGCTTTACTTCTTTCTTAAGGATGTTTTAGATGTAATAATCGGCAGTTACAGTTCTCCCTTGTGGTACAAATTAAAATGAACAGCAGTCAAGCCACGTCCGGTCATCCCACCCCAGACCATCCATTTTGAGCTGTTCTTAACTTGGTAAGCTGGCGGATCTTTGTCCTCTTGTGAGCCCCATACTATGTCATTTTTGGGGTTTGGAAGTTGAAAGAGGTATTTGGGGCATTTATCTGAAAATAGAAAATCCTCCCAATCTTCTGCAGTGAAATGTTTAAACGCCTTTGCGAATTTCAGACGCGCGGTTCGCTGCTTTGTACTAAGAAGAGGCTTCTTTGGCCGTCCAAGTACCCTTCATCCTTAGTTTTTCATGTACCTCCAGACAGAGTTTTTACCCCCCATCAAGGCTTTTTTCTGTCGAGCTCCCTTGCAAGTTGTCTTTTCGAATTCCCTCTCTTGTATTTAGCTTTATTCAAAACTTGAATTGCCGACGCACTGAGGCATTAATTTGCCTGTGTTTAATTTAACTGATACACTTGGGCATTAATTTGCCTGTGTATAAATTTAGTGATACATTGGGGTACTGAATTGCCTGTGTTTAAATTAATTGATACACTGGGGCATTCATTTGCCTCTGTTTAAATTTAGTGATGCACTAGGGCATTAATTTGCCTGTGTTTAAACTAAGCGTTACACTGGGGCATTATTTTGCCTTTGTTTCATTTAACCAAAACACTGGGGCATTAATTTGCCTGTGT
This sequence comes from Pavona decussata, assembly GCF_977016875.1. Classification (NCBI taxonomy): domain Eukaryota; kingdom Metazoa; phylum Cnidaria; class Anthozoa; order Scleractinia; family Agariciidae; genus Pavona; species Pavona decussata. The sequence goes on from NW_028145576.1 coordinate 26,875, forward strand.
TTAATTTAACCAATACACTGGGGCATTAATTGCCTGTGTTTAAATTAAGTGATACACTGTGGCATTATTTTGCCTGTGTTTATTTTAATCAATACACTTGGGCATTAATTTGGCGGTGTTTAAATTAAGTGATACACTGGGGCATTAATTTGCCTGTTGTGTCGGTTGTTACACTAGCTCACCTCGCGCAGTGATGCCTCGTTGTCCTGTGCTTCAGCAACGCAGTCGTAGTAGGGAATTGCTTATCACAATAATCAAAGTGCGTCCTGTATGGAGCCATTTTTCAACGCAAATACTTGTGTAAACCTGTTGTGGTGGCCAGATATTTTATGTTTTTTTTTAATTTCCTGCTATTCTTTAAGCTTCCTTTGTAATCAAAAATAATACCATTGTGTTTCGTCCATCAGATATTTTTTACCCACGTAAGATTTTGAAACAAGGAAATCTATTATCCTTTCTATCATTTCGTTTCGAAAAATTTCAGCTTTAATCCTCAAGAATTTCAGATCGAGCCATTGCCGTAACTTCTAAAACCCGGCGCTTTTTCTGTCTGATTTCTTCATGGACAAGTTCGATAGCAAAGGATTAGTACATGTACACCTCTATTATCCAATCACATTTGTTACAGGAAGTCCCGTAAACTGCATTTTATTGAGAAGCTATAATTACCTCTCTTAGACTTGAAGAAATCTCGTGCACGATGGATGCAGACGAAACAGGGCTATTTTAAAAATCTTAGAAACAACAGAAACGACAAAAGGAGGAGAAGAAGCGAGAAGAGTGTGAGAGGAAAGACAACACCAAACAGAGGGAAGTGCAATGTAACGGAAACCAGGATCTTGTGAAATACTGTACGGTGACAGCATTTCTGCTGTTGATTCTTGCTTCTGGGTACTTTTCTGTTATCACGAAGTGTATACATGTCACGCGAAAATTAATTTCAAGTCTTCAGAAAAATATGTCATCGTTAAAACTTGATGACAACAATCGGCCCAGAAAACGTGCCCGGATTAAGACCTTTCTCTCGCTTGATGTTTCTGTTCTCCTTATTTTAGAGTTGTTCTTATTACAACTCCTACTGAGATTTCGGTAAAAAAAATTACCTACTAAGCAGCGAAGACCAACATTCCTGAGTCGAGCTAAACTCATCATGGCCGTTGAAAAGTTTCCAAACATTGTCTGAAATATCTTTATAATTTTATTCCTGTTAGCATGTCGGTGGAATCCGCCACATTTCTGAAAAGGTACCTTTAAAAAACTGTAAACTCTTAAGAAAAACGTTACAAGACTTGTTTACCTGAATGGCTTAGTTTTGTACAGAATATAAGAATTGGCGGTTAAGATATTTTAAAATTTCTCAAGAGTATTAAGCTTGGCAACGGGTTAAACAAGCCAAAGACAAGATAAATTCCGGTGTCTCTAAGAAGCATTGTACTTTTTTTTAATTACCATTTATAAACAATATTTACCAGGTATACGTATAATTAAACGGGATCTATCTGACAGCAAAGCATTTCCAAAATAAAACCGAAGGCCATAAAATGTCGATTCGAGGATAACTTAATATTTTAAAATGATGCAAAAACTAACGCCTTTCCTTTTTTCTTTCTCTTTGCAGTCTTTCTTCGTTTTTTTTTTATTTTTCTTAATTTCTTATACAAAAGTCGAAAATAGCCACAGCCGTCGCCTTTGCATGGCCGTTGAAAACTTTACAAACATTGTCTGAAATATCTTTATAATTTTATTCCTGTTAGCATTTCGGTGGAATCCGCCACATTTTTAAGAAGGTACCTGTAAATTCTTAATGAAAATTCTTAGTAAAAACTTGTTCACTTGAATAGCTTAGTTTTGTACAGAATATAAGAATTGACCGGTTTAAAGATATTTTAAAATTTCTCATAAGCATTAAGCTTGGCAACGGGTTAAACAAGCCAAAGAGAAGATAAATTCCGGTGTCTCTAAGCAGCATTGTATTCTTTAATTACCATTTATAAACAATAATCAGCAGGTACTTATAATTAAACGGGATCTGTCTGACAGCATGGTATTTCAAAAATAAAACCGACGGCCATAAAATGTCGACTCGAGGATAGCTTAATATTTTCAAATAATGATAAACTTCGAACCGCCATACGCCTTTCCTTTTTTCGTTCTCTTTCAAGTCTTTCTTCGTTTTTTTTCATAATTTCTTTATAAACAAAATTCGAAAATAGCCACAGCCGTCGCCTTTGTAAGACACAAGCACTTTAAAGTCGAAATTCTACTGGTGCTTAATACATTAGTTTCTACACACGAGCTATCTACTCAGTGGCACTTTCCTTTTAAAGATCAACGTTTGTAGCCAACGAGTTGTCATAGCAATCACGATAGAATGGATTCCAACCTTAAGATTTATACTTCTCTAAAGATGTTTTCTTTGAAGGTTGCGACAGCATGCTCGGATATAAGCTTAATTTCCATTTCCTCAAATTCTTCTTCTTCTTCTTTATCTTTGTCTGTATCTTTTGTTTGTTCAGAAAAATTCCGAGCACTGACAGAATTGACAACTTTCATTTATTTGGGAGAACACAGCAAGGACGTTTTGTAATTTACAGAAGAGGGTAAATTTTTCAAGAAAAGCACATTTCAAAATTCATTCAACAACGAAAGCCGGATAGAGGGTTATAACATTCCATTTGCGGAAGTTCAAAAATAGGAATAAATTGTTTCCAGTATTGGTACTCGTTTTTGGCTCAAAAGCTGAATTCGCTGATGGAAATTACCTGCGTTTGAAGTAAGTTGTCACTGTTTCATGTCTGAGTTGGCAATAAATGTTCGTGAACTCACGCCATATTCATCCGTTATTGGATTTATTACCGTTACGTAAGCAGCTATCAAGACAAATATTAGCCTTAAATTAAAACACACAAAAAGCTAATTAATACAGTACAAAGATCTAAGATGCTGCATGGAGTGTTCTGTAGAGATACCTTTACTGTGAAATAACAAATGTTTAGTTTTCATGCGGTAAAGTTACATTTCATTCTGATGAGAAGCGAGAAACGCTGGATTCACTTCCTACATAAATGTATCTACCAAAAAACTGAGGAGTCCTTTAACAGGTGAAAAAACTTTATTGTCAAGTACACGTTTGTTTTGTCGTTTTAATTTGACCAATTGTGTTTTGACCCAAATAACTAATTTCTAAGCTCTATTGTATAGACGAACGAGCATGCTTTAAAATTACAAAATTCGCCATGTTTTTTTTTTGTTTTCAAATTGCAGTCTTCAATTAATCAACAACCTTAGTTAACAATGATAGCCATAAAATGATGACTTCAATACAGTGTTTCAAATAGTAATGAAGAAGAGTGTCTTTCCGTTTTTCCTTCCCTTTCTAACATTTCTTCTTTTTCTCTTAACTTTTTTTTGCCAAAAGAAAGTCGAAAACAGACATAGTTGTCTTCCTTCTAAAATCCAAACAAACATCTTTAAATAGCTTCGTTAAGTTAGCTAATGACAAGTTCCTGTTTTCAACTGACGAGGGAACTGTCTAGATGCCAACTGATCGCGTTTTCATTGGCTTAAAATGACAGGTGCGATGTTCAAATAAACCTACGCTAAAACTCTACTGGTGCTGAGAACAATAAGTTGCTATCGACAAGCTATCTGTTTGCGCTTCCTTTCAAAAATCAACATTTGTAGCCGACGAGTTGTCGGTGCAGCTTCGATAGAAACAAAAGAAAATCATGGATTCCAAGCCCCAGCTTTACGTTTTTCTAACGGTCTTATCATTGAGAGTTGTTTCCGCCTGCTTGGATGGTAAGTTTCATTTTCACAAATCGTTTGGCAGTTGTGTCGTTTTGTTTTTTCTTTCAGCTTCTGCCTTTTTTTCGGAAATATTTTACGCATTGATAAAATTGGCACCAATTGCGTATTTGACGGAAGAAACCGCCAACTTTTCGTCATATAGCAGAGCCTTCATGGTTTAAAGTAACTCACCCCTCAAAATTCATTCCTTTTTTTTCCTTTGTAAAGTAAAGAGTCGTGAATTATTTCAGTTTAGGAGTTCCCATAATATAATCGGTTTTTAACCAATATTATGTTCAAATCTATATGGTGCCAAAACGGAATTCATAATTAACCAGACTTGTATAACAAGTTTTTATGTCATAATTTCAAACCTGAGTTAGCAGCAAAGGTTTCTTATCTATTTCAGCTTCATCGTTTACCAGAATGGTTGTTGACATGATTAGGTGTTTTAGAACTCACGCAATATTCTACCCTTTGGAAATATTTTCATCACGTATGCATCATCTAGACGTATTTCAGTTTTGTATCAAAAAGGGAACTGCCAATTATACCGACCCAAGTATCGATGATAGTGCCGTTCCTATCTTGAAATACCTTTATTGTAATTGTTAGAAATGTCAGGTTGCCAAATTCCTGCTGTTAACCTAAATTTCGTAAGAATGATCTAGACATATTTCAGTTTTATATTAAAAAGGAAACGCCATTTGTAATTCTCAAAAAATGTGCAACATATTCTAGTTCGTTGGATTTAGAGGCTTGAAATTTAACCCGATGCATGCCGCAATAAATGAGGATATTTTACACGTAGAGCCGAGTTGTTTCTAATCATATAATATAATAATAGAGCTGATGTTCGCGGGCATAAATATGTTTTTGACACGAATAAGGCTCGTTTTAGAATAAGTTCTATAATAATTTGAGAGGGCATTCAGGAAGAAAATTCAAAGAGAGTACAATAACTGAGACACAAGCAGTTTGAATTAACAAGTGACAAGTTCCTGTCTTCATTTGAACTCATCACCTTTCCGTCCGCTAAACTAATTGAAAGTAATAGCGTCCTGGTTAAAAAAACGTCGGAATTCTACTGGTGCTTAATACATTTGTTTCTACGGACGAGCTATCTAGATCTCTTCGGCGGCATTCTCCTTTTAGACATCAACGTTTGTAGCCGACGAATTGTCATAGCAATCACCATAGAAAAAAAGGAAAGGGGAATCACGGAAGGTTGCGACAGCCTGTTTGGGTGTAAGCTTAATATCCATATCCTCAAATTCTTCTTTTTCTTCTTCTTGTTCTTCTTCTTCTTCTTTTTTTTTCTTCTTGTTTGTTTGTATCTTTTGTTTGTTCAAAAAATTCCGCGTACTGACAGATTTGACAACTTTCATTTATTTGGGAAAACACGGCCAGGACGTTTTGTGATTTACAAAAGAGGATAAATTCTTCAAGGAAAGCACATTTCAAAATTCATTCAACAACGAAAGCCAGATGAAGGGTTGTAACATTCCATTTGCGGAAGTTCAGAAATAGAAATAAATTGTTTTCAATATCGGTTCTCGTTTTTGGCTCAGAAGCTGAATTCGCTGATGGAAATTACCCCGTTTGAAGTAAGTTGTCACTGTTTCATGTCTGAGTTGACAATAAATGTTCGTGAACTCACGCCATATTCATCCGTTATTGGATTTATTACCGTTACATAACCAGCTATCAAGAAAAATTTATAAGCCTTAAATCAAAATACAAAAACGGCTAATTAATGTAGCACAAAGATCTAAGATGCTGCATGGTGTGTTCTGTAGAGATACCTTTTCTGTGGAAATAACAAAATGTTTAGTTTTCATGCGGTAAAGTTACATTTCATTCTGATGAGAAGCGAGAAACGCTGGATTCATTACCTACATAAATGTATCTACCAAAAAACTGAGGAGTCCTTTAACAGGTGAAAAAACTTTATTGTCAAGTACACGTTTGTTTTGTCGTTTTAATTTGACCAATTTTGTTTTGACCCAAATAACTAATTTCTAAGCTCTATTGTATAGACGAACGAGCGTGCTTTAAAATTACAAAATTCGCCATGGTTGTTTTCAAATTGCAGCCTTGAATTAATCAACAACCTTAGTTAACAATGATAGCCATAAAATGATGACTTCAATACAGTGTTTCAGATAGTAATGAAGAAGTGTCTTTCCGTTTTTCCTTCCCTTTCTAACATTTCTTCTTTTTCTCTTAACTTTTTTTTGCCAAAAGAAAGTCGAAAACAGACATAGTTGTCTTCCTTCTAAAATCCAAACAAACATCTTTAAATAGCTTCGTTAAGTTAGCTAATGACAAGTTCCTGTTTTCAACTGACGAGGGAACTGTCTAGATGCCAACTGATCGCGTTTTCATTGGCTTAAAATGACAGGTGCGATGTTCAAATAAACTTACGCTAAAACTCTACTGGTGCTGAGAACAACAAGCTATCTGTTTGCGCTTCCTTTCAAAAATCAACATTTGTAGCCGACGAGTTGTCGGTGCAGCCTCGATAGAAACAAAAGAAAATCATGGATTCCAAGCCCCAGCTTTACGTTTTTCTAACGGTCTTATCATTGAGAGTTGTTTCCGCCTGCTTGGATGGCAAGTTTCATTTTCACAAATCGTTTGGCAGTTGTGTCTTTTTTTTTTTTCTTTCAGCTTCTGCCTTTTTTTCGGAAATATTTTACGCATTGATAAAATTGGCACCAGTACGTTGCGTATTTGAGAGAAGAAACCGCCAACTTTTTGTCATATAGCAGAGCCTTCATGGTTTAAAATAAATCACGCTTCAAAATTCATTCCTTATTTTTTTTCCTTTGTAAAGTAAGGAGTCGCAAAATATTTCAGTTTACGAGTTCCCATAATATACTCGATTTTTATCCAATATTCTGTTCAAATCGATATAGCTCAAAAACAGAATTCGTAATTATCCAGAATTGTATAGCACGTTTTTATGTCATAATTTCAAATCTGAGTTAGGAGAAAAGGTTTGTTTTATATTTCAGCTTCACCTTTTACCAGACTGGTTGTTGAGATTATTAGCTGTTATAAAACTCACGCAATATTTTACCAGTTGGATATATCTTTTCATCACAAATGCATGATTGAAAAGGGAACAGCAAATTATAGTGATAGTTCATCCTATCTTGAAATACCTTCATTGTGATTGTTAGAAGTGTCGGGTTGCCAAATTCCTGCTGTTAACCTAAATTTCGTAAGCATGATCTAGACATATTTCAGTTGTATATTAAAAAGGAAACAGCTAATTAAAGGGACGCCAGTATCGCCGATAGTACATCCTTATTTTAAATACCTTTATCGTGATTGTAAGAAATGTTAAGTTGGCAAATTCCTTCTGTTGACCTAAATTTCGTTCAAATACGAACAGGTTAAAAATATTTTCCAAAATATTGAGAAGTTCTGTTGACATGTGGAAAAAACTCCACGACAGGTAATTGCTTATTTGGTCGTCTCCTTGACAATTAACTTCCTGTGACTACATTTTACCAATATTACCAGTATTTTGCCAATACTACCAACATTTTGTTTCATTGCACTTTTGTATTACCAAACTCTAATTTTTTTAGGTTGACACTATCGTAAAAACGAGCCTGGCATGCTTTATTACTGAGGCAATTTCTTGTCTCTCGACGATGTAGACTTCAATTAAAAACCAAGCTCAGTAAAAATTTACACCGAGGACTTTGCAGCTGGATTTCAAGAAAACGAAACATTTTTGTTAGGTTCTTATTGTTTTGCGCTCCAAAGACACAAATACCTCAAACCTCCTGACTTTGATAGTCCATCTCACTTTTATACCTTGAAAGGTATGAAAAATGGAAAACATGACCTCATATTCCTTAGTTATTTTCCGTTCATGCCGGTTTCGCTTTGAACCTTTATTTATAAAAGTAAATTAAAATAGCGGAATTGCAGAGTAGACTTAGGTAGAAAACATCGTTTAACTACAACTTAGTTTTTTTTTTCGTATGTTTTAAATTCTGTCGCACCATTCTTGTCGCCATTTGTTATGTTAAAAAAATGTTCATCATATTCTAGTTCGTCGGATTTAGAGGCTTGATATTTAACCCCGGCCATGCCGTAATTAATGAGGCCATCACGCACGTAGCGCCGAGTTATTTATAATCACATAATAAAACAATAGAGTAAATGTTCGCGGGCATAAATATGTTTTTGACCCAAATCAGGCTTTTTTTAGAATGAGTTTTATAATAGTTTGAGAGGGCATTCAGGAAAGGAATGAAAGACAATACAATAAGCGATATCTGGAACGCTGCCAGTGTAGCGTCGGCGTTTATTTTATTGTCCAAAGGTTTTATTGTCACATAAGCTTAAAACTTTGGCTGAACATCACTAAATTTGCCAAAAAGAATCTTTGCTTCTAATTTTTCAAAATTAAAATTACATCATTTCGTAAACAACGAAGAAATAGTAAATTACAAGTTTTAAAATTAATTGCGCAACTTGCTAAAATGAGCGGGTTTCGCTCTACGAAGACAAATTTACATTCACCTCTCCGTCTGCAATGGAACTACTACAGGCGCTATTTCCATCATCCCCCACGAGTTTCTATAAGTTCTCTACATCTGGCAAAGACGCCTGAGAATTTACTTCGTTGGGTTTTTGAGCCATTTTGTAGCTCAAAACAATTTCTTTGCAGATGGCCGCGCTTCCAGTCAAACAAGCAAGGAAACGGCGCGAACAATTTTCCACTTCTGATTGGCTGGCTATGTTATTTTCTTCTTTCTGATTGGGTTAGAGAAGAGGGCTAAAGTAAATTTTAGCCGCCAAATTCTCCATTTTAGACCGCAAAAAAAGGCCGCAATGTTCGACGAAATTGCTATAATCATTCTATATCCAACCAGCGCGAATAAAATAATTGTTACGTGCACAATAGAGCAGCCAAGAAATGTTGACAAAGGCGATTTAATGACCACTATTTTCTCGATTATATTATAATTCCTGTTATCCCACGGCTGCTAAGCCAATCATCTATGAAATTGCATTTTCCACTTATCCAGATTTTAATAATAACTGTACACCCACAAAGATACAAATTTCAAGAAATTAAAGAACCATTTTCTCGCCAAAATTTTATCCACCAACCCAAAGTACCAATGTCATCTATACTTAAAGTAAAGCTGCAAACATGATTGTCAAACACTGTTGCGATATTTTGCCAGAAATAGTAACGTTAGTTTACATAACAACAGGGGCACACAACGGTTTGTTTCAGTGAAACATCTTTTTCGGAGGGACTTAATCATCTTAGATCGATCGGATTTAGATTGAAAAAAGCTGAAGTTTTTTTGCCAAAATGCCATCCCAAATTTACGCTGGAGAACGTCTCCTTTGGTTTACACATGTTAACAGAGGCATGTGTTGTTTTAAAGTGCAAAATAAGGCAGGCTAGCATTATCGGAAAACCAATCTCATCTAAAGAATCCAAACAGACCCGACGGTGTGGTGTTAGTTAATGCAAATTTGTTTTTTAAAAGGCTGTAAAACAATTTGAAATACAGCATTTGGGATTGGATTTTGTATTTTTTTTTTTGTTTGTTTTGTTTTGTTTCATTTTTATTTATTTATTTTTTTATTTTTTGTTGCTGCTTAATTTGTGCATGTAACTGGGATATAATTTTCGGTAAGGTAGGTATACTTATCCCACACCTTAAGAGAAACGTGAAACAATCCTGTCAAACAAAGCAGGACATTCCAACAATTGCCTAATTAAGCTGTTGTTTTATAACGCATCTCTCGTTTGGTTTGACTGGGCAAGTATTTCAACAGGTAAGCTTTTTGAAAACGTCCAACCACTGTGAGGACAACCTTTTTTTTTTCATCTAGATACTTCCAAGAGAAATCACACTTTTCACTTTTTGTCTCATCAGTTTCAATTTAATTGGAATCTTTCAGGTGAATGTCGTGAATTAGCCTTCCCTTCGTTTTACTTCTTTGCTAACAAGCGTCTGGAGAATCACAACATAATCACTGTCAGAGTCCGAGATATGAGTGCTTGTGAACTGCGTTGTTACCATGAACCCAACTGCGTCAGTATTAATTTTCACAATACAGCAAATGCCAAGGGAACATACAGATGTGACTTGAATAACGCCACTCATCGAGGACACAATGTGGATTTTGTAAACACAGAGGGCTACTTGTACCGTGGGGCAGACGTAAGTTGTTGTTGTTGTTGTTGTTGTTGTTGTTGTTGTTGTTGTTGTTGTTCTTCTTCTTCTTCTTCTTCTTCTTCTTCTTCTTCTTCTTCTTCTTCTTCTTCTTCTACTTCTCCTTCTTTTTTTTCCGCTTGTTACTTTCCAGGCTTTCGTAGTTTGTCTTAGGAAAGTGGTCAACACTACTATATCCGACCAGGACCCACCGAACCACAGAATAGATGGTGGTCTCTGCCTGCACCCTTTTTCTCAACGTCAAGTGATGATGTTTAAATGCATAGTCACCTGTCTATGCTGCAGTAAAAAAAAAAAACAGTGACAATGAGATTCAAACCTCACTTTTATTGTTTATCTTAAAGTGCGGGCTATTGCTAGCTAGTTTCCTCCTCTCATCCGTTGTCTTCTTTTTTGCCTTTGAAAATTTTATCCTAAGCGAATACTAAGCGTAAAGTAATGCTCCTCCTAAATATTTGCTCATTACAATTTTTTATCGAGCAAAGAGTATTGTTCATCTCTGTTAATATTCCCATTCATACTTTATCTTTATTATTTTGTAGAGTGCTTGTGATCGTGCCCCTTGCCATAACGGTGGTACCTGTCAATCTGGATTCACAGATAAAGGATACCGGTGTTTGTGTCCGCCTGGATTTATGTTTGCACACTGCAAACAGGGTAAGGAGCAAATTTCCTCAATCATCTAGTATTGTTCGTCTACAAATCCAACAGCTTCCTTGTGCAAAATAGTATTAAATATTGGAAAATTTTACAAGCATGGAAGTGAAATGTCATTCCTACGATTTGATTGCTTTTTTAGCAGCTTCTATCTCGATTCCTTTTTCTAACCGTTTTCTTAATTTTTCTGACGTGGATTAAACTAACACGCTAAAGACGCAAACAAATTTCGTCGTTAACTGCAAATTTATTACTTTTTTTGAATAAAAAATTTTTCATCTGTCTTACATAACTCAGTTTTACACTACTTACGATAATTACCATACTTACACTGTTGACGATACTTATTAACTATACATACAATATCTACACTACATACAAACTAATGCTATGACTGCTTATGAATAATCACAAGTTACATCCAAAACTACTTAAAACACTATGCTTAGACATCTAACAATACTTTTTGATTACAAAAGAGTTACATTTTAAAGCATCTTTTTTTTTTCAAAACATCGAAGTGTGCACAATTAAACGAGACAAGCCCATTTGCGATAGTAACTAGACAGGCAATTATTTTCAGTCGCGATCTCTTTGAGAATTTCAAGTTTTCCTTGGATAAGCAGAAGAAAGTTTTGAAAATTTAATTCATCTCCACGAAGGCTTGTGCAGAAAAAAGCTATATTTTGCAATTAATATATAAGCAATAGTTAAGTACCTGCCAATGTTTTGTCCCGTCGAACCAGCCGTAAAGTATATGGCTTCCAGATAATTTATTATTTCGCTTGTTTTTTCGTACCAAACGTTTTGGAACGAGGTACAAATCTCGGCTAAGGTAACACAATTTATCAGTAAGTGGGTCAAAGTTTTCTCCGTGGCATAACATAAGTTACAAGTAGCATCTTCTATTAAATCATCACGATAAAGTGTGGTACGGGTTGTAAGAAAATTATGAATCACTTTGTATTGAAACATTATTTTCACCTCCTTGGTGACTGTAAATGACATGAGATAGACCTTTTCTGCAAATCCGTGACGAAGAATCTTGCTTTCAACAGTACGGGGATTGAAAACGTCTTTTAGAAAACAGGAGTCGTTGAGAGAGGCACTGGGTTTGGTAGTCGGAGCAGGGTTTGTGAGTCTTACTTTCCAAGGTTTTGGGATTGCATTTACAAGACAATAATATTTTGTAAAAGGTACATTCATTTGGAATTTTTGTCCAAATTCATTCAAATCCAAAAAACACCTTGGTGGTTTAGTAAATCACCTATTTTGGTAATCCCGGCGTCGAACCAATTTTGGTAGAACAGAGGTTCATTATCTACGAGGATGTTACAGTTATTCCATAGTACTTCATTTTTAAGGTGTGTTGTGATACCGTAGCCTGAAGACTTTCTAAACTCGCACCAATAGTCTGAAATGTTTTTATAGACAGTGGTAAGATTTTTGAGATCAAGTGTGTTTGTTGCGTAATTGCACTTTGTTAGGAAGGATAAGCTTCCGTGTTTGTGTACGTGGTGATTGGGGATTATTTTCCAGGAAGCATGTGAGTCGTCTTGAATGCTGTTGATCCAAGCAATTCTGAGAGCTTTTTCCATGATTTGGAAATCAAACGCTTTTAAGCCGCCGTTTTTCTTTTCCCCAATTATGGTGACACTTATGAGGCTTAGGAGGAGGCTTCCACGCCCATATAAAGTTAAAAATTAATTTATATATCTCTTGGGTATAATGGATTCGGACAGTTTGATAGTTTGTTTACTGCGCAAGTAATTCTCTATCTTTCATTGGTGTTTTGACAAACGCATCTTGTGCCTTGTTGCTTTCAAGAACTCTGGATCTGTTATGATACTAAACGGGTTTTTTCAGCCAGCTTTAAGGCTTCTGAGAGTTATTGCTTTTTACTACTTCAATCCTTTTGTCTACCAGAGAGATAAAATTGCTCGAGGGACTTTGTGAGCTCTGTTTTCTTAGTTGGTTTTCTCCATCTCCTCAAGACGAGTCAAGTACTCTGTTTAATTGTTACAAGAACCAATCTAAGAAAATACTGTTTGTTATTTCCGAGCCTTTGCTAGAATACGGAACAATACAAAAGTCTAGCAAAAAATTTTTTTGCTAAACTGTAATTTGCCAGTTCATAAACAAAAAGGTATCGATCAGTAAAAGTCTTCGCACTAACCATTACAAATCTTGGCAGCAAAATTGGTTGCCTCTTTGTGTTTTATGAAACAGCATTATAATAAATTAGTTGTACTTGTGAGGTCATTGCTTTTTGAAAGTGCTCTGCCATTTTTCTTCCCGATACACGAAATTACGTATATCGCAGGATATCTGTTATGTGCGGACAACGTATATTAAGTTCACCATGACCATATTTTGGCAGTGTTACAATGTGTTGAATAATTATTTGGTATATCCGAACTAGCTGGTAAGATTATGGCTGTTCACTTTTGTCTTGAGGTTTTCGTGTAACTATAATCTGTGTCCAATATTTTTGTTATAGATGTTAACGAATGTGCGTATGGAAGATGCATCCATAATTGCAGCCTCGACGCAGAGTGTATCAACACCAATGGATCGTACTTCTGCAAGTGTCACCTAGGGTACACTGGAGACGGCTTCAATTGCACAGGTGAAATTGACTTGTCCATAATCCATAACGCGTTAGGTAGCTGCCCTTCTAGCTGTGATTAGACCCTCATTATTATTATTATTATTATTATTATTTATCTTTTCACATGAAGTATGTGAAACAGACATACAAACAGAGCTTAAGAGCTACTGAAATTGATAAGAATTGATAAGATAATGAGAAGTCTCCGTAAAAACGTTGCAGATAAGAAATCGCTACTGACATGTCCCTCTGTTATGTGTATGCCTGAGCTTGTATGTCATTTAAGGTTATATTGTTTTCCTTTTGTTGTCTTCTTTGGCTTGTTTGTTTGTTTGTTTGTTTGTTTGTTTGTTTTAACGTTCCAGTAGTTATATAACCAGTAATCTTTTATTGCTTTATTCGATTCTGTTATTTGTTTAAAGGTAGCGGATAGATTCAATAATTCAACTAATGTTCTATTAACACTTTCTGTAAATGTAAACAAGCATACACCGGAGGTCTCAACTGATGGTGATGCTCAGGCCATTATATCTTCACATCCCGAAGTCATTTCCCATTAAACCTATTTCAGATATTAACGAGTGTGAAGAAGAAACACACAACTGCTTTTCTTCTCATTCATTTTGCTGCCAGAATGTCGTCACTATATCAAGGCACACGTGGTCTCATAGTAATAGTGTTTCTTTGAGAAGTTTCTTCTTATTGTGAATGGTTGCTAAGCCAAGATATTATTGGAACAATTTAAAATTTCATTCAACTCCCGAAGGTGTTTTGGCACAGTTCAGTAGCTGCAAGGTCGGTGAAAAATAGGTGTATATCTATTGATTTAGTTTTCCTTAAAAGGTGCTCCTATCGTTGTGGAAGCTGGTATAGCTGCTCTTAGGGTAGTGATAACTGATAAATGATCAGTCACGGTTAACCGCAGACAATGTAATTTCATGCAGGACGAGTACTGACTAGATCAATTTTGTGTCCAAGTTCATATGTGGACTGATTAAGAGAAAGTTTTCGTAAAAACGTTCTAGTCGCTCTGACACTCTGGTAGAAGACTATACGCGGAGATGATTACACAGTGCAATCCAAATCTTCTCAATCATCTAGTTGATTTCTTCTATAAATCCAACATACTCGACTGGTTGTGGAAATACTAGCAAATATTAAATAATTTGCCACGCGTGGAAGTGAAATTGTCATTTTTAATTATTTGATTGCCTGTTTAGCAGCTTCTATCTCAATTCTTTTTTTCTAACCGTTTCCTTACTTTTCTGACGTTAATCAAACTAACACGCTAAACGCGCAAAACAGTTCCGTCGTGCAGATGGCTACTCCTGAAGATCTCATAAATGAAAGTCTCGTTGCTTCTATTGCTTTTAAAGTTAATGTTTACGGCAAATACGTTAACTAAATCAAGACCAAAACACTCATAAATCTTAACAAAAAGCAATTTCTAACAGCGATAAAAAAAATTAAGATTTAAACTATTTCAATTTCCACACTGATGGTCCACTATGGCGCGTTTTTAGTGTCAAAATTCAAACTATCAATTCAAACATTCGATCCTTCAATTCAAACATTCAATCCTTCAATTCAAACATTCGATCCTTCAATTCAAATCTGCAATTGTTCGGTTCAAACTTTCGATCCTTCAATACAAACATTCAATCCTTCAGTGCAAAAATGGAATGGTTCGATTCAAACATTCCATCATTCAATCCAAATATGGAATTGTTTGTTTCAAACATTCGATTCTTCAATCCAAACACCCTTTTCTTCAATCCAGAAATGCTATTCTTCAAGTTGAACATGCATTCATTGTATTGCCTGGCCTATCATTCAGTTCAAGCATGCATTTCGTCGATTCAAACATGCCATTTTTCAATTCAAACATTTGATCATTCAATCCAAACGTGTATTTCTTCAATCAAATCCTGAAACTCAAACACTACACCATAAATTCCGCGTTCAATTTCGATAGAAAATGCTGAAATCCTGCTGTTGAAACATTCTGCACTTTAATTTTAAGATATAAAATCCAGATTATAAATTCAAACATAGTCTCACAATGTAATTGTGCAGTGGCTCGATTCAAACATTCACTTCGGCGATTCAAACATTCACTTCGGCGATTCAAACATTCAGCTCAGCAGTCCAAACTTTCACTTCCTCTCCAGTAGTCTGGAACCGAGGGGACTCTGTAAAATAAGGATACGGACGGGCGGATGCGGACGGCGGATGGCGGACGGCGGATGGGGCTTAAAAAAAAAAAAAAAAAAAGAAGAAGAAGTGGAAGAAAATAGGATGTTGATACGATTAAATTTATTGGTTAATTGCCACCTTCTAAGAAATGCTAGCTTTGGCTTTTTTTAAATTTTATTTTTATTTTTTTTTCAATTTGAATTAATTTTATATCTTATTGTCAGTCAAGCAGCGAAAACGCTGTGGAATGTTTCTTCTCGTTTTTCAACCAAATCAGCCTGAGTTTGCAGTGGAACTCCGTACATAAGTACGACACACCATCCGGCAAAACAACACGTTCACATTCATGAACATTTACAGGATAATCTGATTAACGGGTAAAGTACTGTACGAGCTCTTGTTAGGCATTATAGATTGGAAATCGTGGTTATTGTTCGAACAGACAGATCGATACAAGTTATTAAAAAATTATTTTAAGACGTCCAAAGATTTCCCTGCGTCAGATTTGGGAACGTTTCAGAGCAATTGGATAAAACCTTATACGCCTGGCCTCAGTTGTTCAAAGAGCGGATAGTTTTATTCACTGGATAGGTTGCTATCCAGCAGATGAAATGCGTGCAAGATTTTCCCAATAGCCCTATAATTTATGGATAGAGTAGAAACATATGTCAAATTTAAGTATGGGATTGTGTGGAAAACTTGCCAAAAGGCGTTACCGGTAGTTGGAGTACATTTGCTCCGCTGGATAGCGACTTATCCGGTGGATAAAGTTATCCACTCTTTGAACAACTGGGGCCTGGTTTACTCAGCAGTGGAACACCAATTTTCAAGTCCGCTTCTTCAGGAGAAAAGCGAAACATTTCTCAGCGAAGTTGAACGCGGAGTCGACCGATCGCGAAAGCTTCAAAGCATCAACCGGTTTGTTTGACAAATTCTGCTTTCTTTATTACATTTTTTTTACATTCCTGTCTCATTAATATTCATATTGTCGATTATCCGGACATTTTATTCAAGTTCCAACGAGTTCAGATAATCGAGGTTCGACTGTACCAAGTTCACGGAGAAGACGACCCCTGACCTGACTGGGGACTGAAGGCCGCCGCCGAGGCAACCGGAGGAAAACCAGAAACTGACCGAAAAAAACATGTTTTTCTGTCAGATAAAATAATGTGAATGTTCCAAGATGAGAAAAACCAGAATCCGCAATGAATATCAAAACCGAAAAGACGCAAAACCCGATCAAAAAAAGCCCTCATATTGCAAGGAAAATTTCACTTGTGTACAAATTTAAAGGGAAGAAAATGACACGTTCAGAAATCCTACGCCGGGAAATCTTTGGACATCTTAAAATAATTTTTTAATAACTTGTATCGATCTGTCTATTCGAACAATAACCACGATTTCCAATCTTTAATGCCTAACAAAAGCTCGTACGGTACTTTACCTGTTAATCAGATTATCCTGTAAATGTTCATGAATGTGAACTTGTTGTTTTTTCCGGATGGTGTGTCGTACTAATGTACCGAGTTCCACTGCAAACTCAGACTGATTTGGTTGAAAAACGAGAAGAAACATTCCATAGCGTTTTCGCTGTTTGACTGACAATAAAAAATAAAATCAATTCAAATTAAAAAATAAACAAATAAAAATAAAATTTAAAAAAAGCCAAAGCTAGCATTTCTTAGAAGGTGGCAATTAACCAATAAATTTATTCCGCCGTCCGCATCCGCCCGTCCGTATCCTTGTTTTACAGAGTCCCCTCGGTTCCAGACTACTGGAGAGGAACTGAAAGTTTGGACTGCTGAGCTGAATGTTTGAATCGCCGAAGTGAATGTTTGAATCGCCGAAGTGAATGTTTGAATCGAGCCACTGCACAACTACATTGTGAGACTATGTTTGAATTTATAATCTGGATTTTATATCTTAAAATTAAAGTGCAGAATGTTTCAACAGCAGGATTTCAGCATTTTCTATCGAAATTGAACGCGGAATTTATGGTGTAGTGTTTGAGTTTCAGGATTTGATTGAAGAAATACACGTTTGGATTGAATGATCAAATGTTTGAATTGAAAAATGGCATGTTTGAATCGACGAAATGCATGCTTGAACTGAATGATAGGCCAGGCAATACAGTGAATGCATGTTTAACTTGAAGAATAGCATTTCTGGATTGAAGAAAAGGGTGTTTGGATTGAAGAATCGAATTTTTGAAACAAACAATTCCATATTTGGATTGAATGATGGAATGTTTGAATCGACCCATTCCATTTTTGCGCTGAAGGATTGAATGTTTGTATTGAAGGATCGAAAGTTTGAACCGAACAATTGCAGATTTGAATTGAAGGATCGAATGTTTGAATTGAAGGATTGAATGTTTGAATTGAAGGATCGAATGTTTGAATTGATAGTTTGAATTTTGACACTAAAAACGCGCCATAGTCCACTAGGTTTCTTTTTTATTGGTTTTCATTTATCTTCGTTTTTTGTTCCTCTTTATTACTGCAGATATTAACGAGTGCGCGTCAGGAACACACAACTGTAGCAAGTATGGCTTATGTAACAACACCCAAGGATCATTTAACTGCACCTGCAAGCAAGGGTATACTGGCGACGGATACAACTGTACAGGTGAACATGACCGGGCTTTGTTTCTCTTATTGTTTAAAACAGCGATTACTTAAATGGAGTACAAGTCAAAACCAGTTTCCATTTGGTAACGCGCAAATATTACTGGTCTTGGGATTACCGGTAATATTTTGACTTGCCCACTTGCCCAGTTACTAGACCTAACTCTCTGATACAGCCTGGCTAGCATTCTCCATTTTAACATCTCTATTCGATGATTTGCAAGACAGTGCACTTTTTAACTATCTGAGAGCAAGCGTTATCCATTTTGCCTCATTTTAGATATAGATGAATGCGTGACAGGAACACTCGACTGCAGTAATGATACCGCGTGTAACAACACTAAAGGAGGATTCAATGGCACGTGCAAAGCTGGATTCACACGAGACGGACAAATCTGTACAGGTTAAGATTCCATGATTTGTTTGTTATTCTCATTAGAACTATGTTCTTTGTTTGCTATTCCCAGGACATAATATTATACTAAAAAAGGATAAGAAAGTGAGAAGAAAGAAGATGTAAGCTTAATATTCTCTCAATGCGCTACCTGAACACTATTCTGTTTATGAAGTCGAGGAGTGACAAACATTCTTCATTCAATTTCGTTTCCTTTTAAATTTAATAGAGGAAGAAAAGTCTGGTTAAATTAAACATTTTAATCGGTTATCCCTGGATATCATTCATTCCAAACAGCTTGTCTTTTCTTTTTAGGGCCGAACTTTGATCATCTGCAATCAGTAAACCAAACCACCACTTTGACAGATATCGCAATTGTTGTAATACGTTGTGGATTTTTTTTAGTTCCAATTTACACCTGTAATTTGTTCATTATTTAAGGCCTACGCTACTTTCTTCGGATGAGTGAAGTATTTTTGTTCCTCTTTTTATAATTCTCTTTAAATGTACAGAGATTTGTTTAAAATTATTTTCTTTCAGATGTCGACGAGTGTGAAGAAGAAAAACACAACTGCAGTGCAAATGCCGTTTGTAACAACACCAACGGATCGTACAATTGCACATGCAGACCAGAGTACACTGGGGACGGGAAAAACTGCACAGGTAGATAGGGGTTGACATTTCTTCACACTGCCCACTCAAGTAGAACAGCTAATACCTTGAAACCTGAATTGTAATTTTCTGCGAGCGCAATCACGCGAATTCTCCATTATATTTTTATATTTTTTGTCTGTCGCTGGAGATGCTGTCGGTGGGGATGGGCCTACTGGTACTGGAGGTATTTCATTAAATCATTTTTATCATCCTTTTCACCTCATTTCAGATATAGATGAATGCGTGATAGGAACACACAATTGCAGTAATGATACTGAGTGTAACAACACCAAAGGAGGATTCAATTGCATGTGTAAAGCTGGATTCACAGGAGACGGAAAAAACTGTACAGGTTAAGATTCTATGATTTGTTTGTTATTCTCATTAAAACTATGCTCTTTGTTTGCGCTCTTTACTTCTGTACTATGGTAATAATTCCCAGGACATAATATTACACTAAAAAGGATAAGAAAGTGAGAAGAAAAATTATATAAGCTTGATATTCTCTCAATGCGCTATCTAAACACTATTCTGTTCATGAAGTCGAGGAGTGACAAACATTCTTCATTCAATTTCGTTTTCTTTCAAATTTAATGGCAGAAGAAACGTCTGGTTAAATTCAAAATTTTAATCGCTAATCCCTTGATATCATTCATTCCAAACAGCTGGTCTTTTATTTTAGGGTCGAACTTTGATCAACTGCAATCAGTAAACAAAACCACCACTTTGACAGATATCGAAATTGTTATATTACGTTGTGGATTTTTTTAGTTCCAATTTACACCTGTAATTCTTTTTTTATTTAAGGCCTACGCCACTTTCTTCGGATGAGTGAAGTATTTTTGTTCCTTTTTTCTAATTCTCTTTAAATGGACAGAGATTTATTTAAAATTGTTTCCTTTCAGATGTCGACGAGTGTGAAGAAGAAAAACACAACTGCAGTGCAAATGCCGTTTGTAACAACACCAACGGAGCGTACAATTGCACATGCGGACCAGAGTACACTGGGGACGGGAAAAACTGCACAGGTAAATAGGGGTTGACATTTCTTCACCCTGTCCGCTCAAGTGGTACAGCTACGGTAATACCTTCCAACCCGAATTGTCATTTTCTGCAAGTGCAATCACACGAAATCTCCATTATATTTTTATATTTTTTGTCTGTCGCTGGAGATGCTGTCGGTGGGGATGGGCCTACAGGTACTGGAGGTATTTTCTTCGATCATTTTTTTATCATCCTTTTTACCTTATTTCAGATATAGATGAATGCGTGACAGAAACACACAACTGCGGTAATGATGCCGTGTGTAACAACACCAAAGGAGGATTCAATTGCATGTGCAAAGCTGGATTCACAGGAGACGGACAAAACTGTACAGGTTAGGAATGAATCATGAATCACTTAAGGACTATGCTTTTTGGTTCAGGCCTTAACTTCTATATGTGCATATGGAGGATGCATCCATAATTGCAACCAGGACGCAGTGTGTGTCAACACCAAGGGATCGCACAACTGCCTGTGTAACCCAATATTATTATTATTATTATTATTATTATTATTATTATTATTATTATTATTATTATTATTATTATTATTATTATTATTATTACTATTACTATTACTCTTATTATTACTATTAATATTATTATTATTATTACTAATGCTATTATTATTATTATTAATACTATTACTATTACTATTACTATTACTATTACTATTACTATTATTATTATTATTATTATTATTATTATTATTATTATTATTATTTACCTTTTCACATGAAATATGTGAAACAGACATACAAACAGAGCTTAACAACTACTGAAATTGAAAGTTCTAATAAGAAGTCTCCGTAAAAAACGTTGCAGATAAGAATCTCTACTGACATTTCCCTCTTTTATGTGTATGCCTGAGCTTGTATGTCAATTAAGGTTATATTGTTTTCCTTTTCTTGTTTTCTTTTGATCATTGGCTTGTTTGTTTGTTTGTTTGTTTGTTTGTTTGTTTTAATGTTCCAGTAGTTATATAACCAGTAATCTTTTATTGCTTTACTTTATTATGTTTACATTTGTTTAAAGGTAGCAGATAGATTCAATAATTCAAGTCATCTTATATTAAGACTTTCTGTGAATGTAAACAAGTGTAAACGGAGAAGGCCTCAACTGATGGTGATGCTCAGGCCATTACATCTTTCCATCACGGAGTCATTTCCCATTAAACCTATTTCAGATATTAACGAGTGTGAAGAAGAAACACACAACTGCAGTACCAGTGCCGCTTGCATTAATACTGAAGGATCATTCACTTGCAGAGGTATTGTTTACACTTCCGGTTTCGTCTTATGACTAGACTTCCGGTGACTTAAGGAGGCTCGCATCAGTTTTTCTAGACTTAGGGTGGAAATTTTGAAATTACAATCTCGCATAGAATATAAACTTCGTTCTCCTTCATACTACATCATCATTTCAACAGATGATCAAAGTTAATTTTCTCATCAGTTACCAAGCAACAACTATTACCATAGCAACGGTAGTGCATAGCCTCTCATTTTAAACGTTGTCGATTATCTCGAAATCTACTCAGCCACTTTATGACGAAACTTTAGGGATTTAAACTACTCAATCTAGACAACTTGTAGGCGAAATTAGAAACAAATCTGTAAGAGTGTTGTCAAGTAAATAATAAATCGACCTTTACGGAGTGATTTTGTCTATTGGCGATCAAACATCCTGGAATTTTTTACGACACCCAAGACCGGAAATCCGACCCAAAATGACAGTTCTCGAGTAATCGGCGACTACACTGACATCTCTGCAGTTCTAAGGCCGTAAAAATAATCGAATAGCTTTTCAAACTCACGCTTTTTGAAGAGAAATCCGTGCCAGGTTTTGCTGTGTTTGCTATATTACTTGAAGTCCCTGATGTTGAAATGAACAATTTGAAATGGACAGGTCATAGGGCGGTTTTCAACAATAAAAAGTGTATATTTTAAGTGCATGTGCAGCAAACTGCCCATCAACAATAACCACAACAATGTAATACAGAGGGCAAAATTGCTGAATGCTGATTTGTTGTAACGGAGGGCATTTTTTTCTTAATTTTCCTTTCACCTTTATACTCCTGATAGGCTAAGCGGCGAAAATACTCGCTCCTCATTAGCTGGGCACGCCAGTTCTACGTTTAGCTGGTTTCTTTGTTTTGTTTCCAAAAACAGCGAGTTCTTTGAGGTTCTTTGTAGTGCGACTCTTTAAGCCAACTTGTTTCTACAAAAAATACATTGAAATTAAGTGCTGCAGCTAGAAAGGAAATTCCTAAAGGTTATGTTTCGTGTCTCTTAGAGAAACAGCAATAGATTATTTGTGCCAAACCTTGCATCGCATCGATATTTGTTTGGCTGAGAAACTGAAATCAGTCATGACGACCAAGAGCTTTCACCTCGCAACCTTTTCTTGCAACGAATAGTAACCTAGCATAACAGTGTCCTTTTTATGGGAGGAAGGAGTAGGTCAAATTCAGAAAGAAGTTACTCCGTAAGTTCCTTCTTTGGATCCACCGTTTGCTATTTTTATCGATCTATTTTCGCGGATTTTCAAGCGGTAGGAAGCTTCACAGCGGAGGAGAACAATTAATTGCCTAACCTTAAGTTAAATCGCCGTTAGTTTGCTGCTGATTTAAACATGTATTCTCTCTTGATTACATGTGTAGCGTGCTTGTTTCGACTCAAGGTTTTAAGAACAAGTGATGTTACATGCGTAGCGTGCTAGTCTCGACTTAGGGCTTAAAGAACGAGTTATGTTACATGTGTAGCGTGCTTCTATCGACTCCCGGTTTTAAGAACTAGTTGTATTACATATAAAGCGTTCAAGTCTCGGCTTAGGGCTTAAAGAAGGAGTTATGTTACAGGTGCAGTGTGCTTGTTTTGGCTCATGACACCACTAGACTTCCGGAGATTCCGTCGGAATCGATGTGTTTCTAATGGATCCGATGGACGCCATCGGACAACTTTCCAACCCTCCTCAAAGTATTGTTTACACTCCCGGTTTCATCTTATGACTAGACTTCCGGTGACTTAAGTGGACTCGACTGTACTTTAGGTTTTATTGCACAACTAGACTTCATTGCCTTAAAAGCTTGGGATCAGGCCACACACTACGTACAGCATTCGAAATTTAATATACCAAAATTACAAAAACGTAAGCATTAAATCTGAATGAATTAGCTAATTTAAACTTAAACCAGTGCACCATCAAAGTAAGAGGGGTTGGTTCTAAAGAAACTGTGTTGCTGCGTTGGTGAACAGTGGAAACTCACTGTTTGGTTTTATCAACAGAGTTGATAATGTATTCTGGCCACAGCACTGAGATTCGATTGCTGATGTTTCGGACGTTATCCCTTCGTCAGAGCAAATTAATGCTGATTTTTACTTCTTCTACTGTAATTACAATTTCTATTCCTTCCGCAATCTCAGCATTGTGTTTGGTGAGATTTCAAATGTACCATTTAAATGATTTGAGCCAAAACTTAATATCTTAAGAGCAATTCTCCAGGAAAGTGAAGCAAAGGTGGAAATGAAAATTTTTAACCCTCCTTCATTTTTTGTGTGGAGGAGGGATGAACAAAAACAGCTATATTTGGATCGGCAGATGTGTCGTTGCCATGGTAACCGCACTTGATCACGTCGGCCTGAGGTCTATGTTTTGACCAAAAAATTCACTCTCAAATAGTAAAAATAAACGAGTCCGGCTCTCGAGTGCATGTGAACCAATTCAAATGAAATTCATGCAGATGGTAGAGACACTCTCCCAGTTTATAAAATTTGCCGTTTAGTTTGGGGTTTTATGATCAAGAAGACAATGTTCGTATTATTACGTTGCCTGTTAGCCATTTTGGCAAGCAGGAAAAACAAGCACAACCATATTCGTAATTTCTTCGAAAGTACTATTTCCCAAAAAACCAAATTAGCAGCAGAGCTTACAAAGATATTGAAGTTTATAAATATCATAAAATCTATTTGGGGAAAATTATATTCTGGCCATGGATGTTGAAGACATCCGAGGCAAGTTGCAAAAAATTGCAAAATTCGAAATATTGAGGGCTCCAGTATTTGGCTCAAAGAGGCTTTAGATAGAGAATATCAGCTTCAGAGGTTTTTTTCATTCATCTTATCTGTTATCTACATTTGATTGATTAGGTTTTGGCCAACGAATTTGATGAAATATAAATTGAAACAAAGCCTACCTTGCAACTTTTGGGAATTTCTTCAGGATGCTTTTGTCGTATAGGATGGGTCTCTCCTCAATTCGCGTGCTCCATTTTCTTGACCAAATCTTGCACAGACTCTAGCGGAAAGGACAAATCTAACTGGCTAGCCTCGCCGAAAATCTACTTTTAGACCAAAGATGGTGATGCATTAACCCGAATAAAGAACAGTCGAACAGGTCAAACACAGTCGTGTGTCGAGTATCGACATACGATTGTATCATCAATACAATCCATCCAGGAAGTTAAATAGATGCATCAAGATCACAGCTAAGCAAATGCATGTCTGCGACGATTCTGAATAAAGTCTTTGGCTAAATCGAGCCGTGCATTTCGTGGTACAAGGTTGAGAAGCGAAGAAATCATTGTTTACGACCTGTTTACGACCAAACGTATGTAGACCGGAAATGCCAGGAGCAAAACTGCTGACCGGATGTACTTTAAAATGCGATATACGCGCTTTTTGTTTGTTTGTTTGTTTGTTTGTTTTTGTAGCTTCAAATAAAGCGACATTGACGCAATGGCATTGTCTTTTCTTTAGATATTTTTAGTACAATATATCATTGATACAGGGATAAAATAACGACTTTTGATCCGCTTTTATGACTGTTTTACAGTGGGGAATAAAGAAGACAAAATAAAAGCGCTTCTTTGATCGTTTTACGCAACCACATAAGCCGCCCATGTTTCCCTGGTTTGTTTGTATTTATCATTCATTGATTATTGGATGTTAAGGATGGCCTGCATGTAAGATACGTCGCTAATCTGGGGCATTAGCGTACACATTAGAAGTTATGAAGTTGGAATTTTTGACCCACCTCTCCTCCAGATATAAATAAGTCTTCTCCAGGCCGATAAATTTTCACATTCAGTACCTAATACCTGCCCAAATTTTTGCATTCTTTCTGTTTGTTTATTTATTTGTTTGTTGTTGTTTTTTTGGTGGTGTAGGGGTGACCGGAATTAAATTTGTGCCGTCGATCAAAAACACTGTAAGGGAAATTTGCATATCGTCGTGCGAAGGAAAATATCCTGGTCGGGACAATGGAAAGTTGTTCTTTTTCAAAACCCAAAAGGGACGTTTGTGAGTGCAGTGGAAACAATATAAAACTCAGTGAATGTCAAAGGGATATTTTCAGGCACGTGCAAGCCTAGCCTACGGCCGTGATGAAATCAGCAACGAAATGGATCTCATTCTTTGCCGTGCAGGTAAATAAATGTAACATTTCACGTGCGAATTTTTCATTCTCTTGTCACGAATAGTTAATCATAACTGAATTTGTAATTGCATTTTCACAGTCTAAAAAGCAATCTTTTTTTTTTTTTTTGGGGGGGGGGGGGGGTATGGCTCTTATGTTCAATTTTCACTCAAGCTTCAGTTCAGCTTCATTTCCTCTGTTTTTGTTTTCATTCGGTTTTCGGTTTTTTTGTTTTTTGTTTTTGTTTTTGTTTTTTGTTTTGTTTTGGCTTTCTTCACCATTGCCATTGTAAAACAACCCTATTACAAGAGGATATCATTACACTTACATCCGGTGTTACATCCCATTACATTGTGCTACATCCGGTCAGCAGTTGCGCTTCTCGGACTTCCGGCCTATGCGTTCAGTTTATTCACAACTCTTGGCTTGTCGAGTATCGCAATATCTGACTCGATTTTAGCCAAATACGTCACTTTGGATTGTCCAAAGGCATGCATTTGCTTTGTACATTGATCTCGACACATTTACTTTACTTCCTGGTTGGATAATGTTGATGAATTTAGGTGCTCGACGGCAGAAATCGCAAGTATTACGACCATGTTTTGGACCTCGTCAACTATTGTTTGTCAAGTGTATGCTGGCTACTTGTATCATCATGTCTGGTCTGAAACACAGCAAACTGGATATTCGATGGGAGTAACTGTTAGATTAGAGTCTGCACTAAATTTGGTAAAAAAAAACGGAGCGTGCGAAGGAGAGACACCGGAGAGAAACACGCGACGAAAGCATCCTGAAGAAATTCCCAAGACCTTTAAGGTAGGTTTTGTATCAATTTATATTTCATCAAATTTGTTGGCCAAAACCTTATCTACTAAATGTAGGTAGCAGACAAGATGATAAAAGATACTTTTGAAGCTGATTTTCTCTCTCTAAAGCCTGTTGGAGCCAAATACTAGAGCCCTCAAAATTACCAATTTTGCAATCTTTTGCAATTTGTCGCAGATGTCTTCAGCACCCATGGCCAGAATATAGTTTTCCCCAAATTAATTTTATAATATTTAGAAACGTCAATATCTGTGTAATCTCTGCTGCTAATCTGGTTTATGTGAAAAGAGTACTTTCGGAGAAATTACGAATATGGTTGTGCTTGTTTTTCCTGCTTGTCTAAATGGCTGACAGGGAACATGGTAAGACGAGCATTTTCTTCCTGTTTATAAAATCCAAATTATTCTAACGGCGAATTTTGTAAACTGGGAGAGTGGCTCTACCATCTGCATGAATTTTATTTGAATTGGTTCACATGCACTTGAGAACCAGACTCGTTTACTTTTACTTTTTGAGAATGGAACTTTTGCTCAAAACATGGTCCTAAGGCCGACGTCATCTAGTGCGGTTACCATGGCAACGATACATCTAACGATCCAAATATGGTTGTTTTTGTTTATCCCCCAAGGTAACCTACCTCCACACAAAAATTGAAGGGGGTTAAAATTTTTCATTTCCAACTTTGCTTCACTTTCCTGGAGAATTGCTCTTAAGTCGGTAAGTTATGATTGTCTGAGTGAGTGTAATCCTGACAAGGACCGTTGTTGATGACATTGGCATTTCAAAAACCTGAGTGGAATTTATCATCCAGTAAAGCGTAATATTTTTGCCAACGATTATGACTTTCTCACAGGTTGTCGACAAGTACCTTGTCACCTGAAATACTGTAGTCCTTTTGAGGCTTAAGATCAGCTGGAAAATCGTTCTTAACCCACTTACAGTCATTTTTTTTTTTACTGAAAAGTTCCAGATCCAGTTGCATTTTTTCCTCTGAATGGCTCGCACGGAACCGAGGAGGTCAACAATCGGGTAGCCCGAGGCATCCCAACTTGGGTTAGTCTGGCTCCAGGTCCTGACGGTAATGCTAACGGATCCTATGAGTTTAAAGGCACATTTAATAGCTCTATCAAGTTTTCCAACCTCCCTTTAGATGTGCGTTACTCAATGACAGTGTTATGCTGGTTGTACTACGATAGCCAAGACGGACTTATCTTCTCCTACTGGACAAGACAAAAACGTCAATTCGTGATAAGGATACTCAAAAAGAAAGTTGTTGCCCGTTTTAGAAAGGGAGATCACTTGGAAACGTACCCGGCGCTTAAGAGCTCCTCTCTCACACCTGGCTGGATCTTTGTTGGCGCATCCTACAACCGCTCGAGTGGCGAGGCCAAGGTGTGGGTTAATGTAGACGTAGTTGGGAAGGAAAACATTGGAAAAGATGTTGACCTCGGTACTCAGAACAACGTCATAATGGGAGCGGGAAAGTCTAATGGCAGTTCCTTCAAAGGCAGGATTACCCAGATGCAGGTGTACAACCTAGCTTTGACTCAGGGACAAATTCAGGCCATAAAAGAACAAATTAATCGTCTAGGTAAGAATGTGTCATTTTTTGCTCAAATGACAAAACGGGATAAGAAAAGGCTTACTTGGTGTGTTAGCACAATGTGTATTTGTGACATTTTTAATCGGTTGGCTGTAAAGTTGATAATTAATACAATTTTAACTGAAAAAAAGGAGCGACGGGAACAAAGAAACTCAGACAGCTAATGAAAAAGTAGAGAACAATAGCCCATAATACATCCAAGCAAGAGACTCAACACAGAACTCAGTAAGCACATTTGGCAGTTGAAAGACACTGAAACAGATTTTAAAATATCTTGGAAGATATTAAAGCATGCTACTCCGAACAACCCTGTTTCCAACCGATGTAATTGTGCCTATGGGAGAAGTATTTTATTATTTGCAGACCTGATTTATCCACACTGAACAAACGAAATGAACTCATTACTTCCTGTAGACACGCAAACAAATTTCTCCTAAAAAATTTCAAAGCTGCCACGTAATTACTCCCATTTTAACGTGTTTTTTTGTTTATCCGTAACAGAAACCATTGTAAACTCAAACTTTTAATTTTCGGTCATCTAAAATATATGTATTTGTCAGTGTCACGCTTACTTCCATTGCCACGCGGATTTAAGCGCCTATTGTTTAGAAGTAGAAACCACTGTAATCTAATACTTTTCTGCTGATTCTGTATATATTTTTACCAGCTTTACGATGTAATATTACATTTCTCTCTTTACCTGATGAGTGCCGTACAGGTTGTGCGGTACGAAACTATATAGTAATAAATATGCCAAGTCAAATCTTCAGTTGACTTGGCATATTTATTACTATATAGTTTACATACATACAGCAAAGCAAAGGCTAACTAGTTCCTTAAATTCATTATATCCTGAAATAACCGGTAAAATTGAGGCTTTTTAAAAGCCCTTGTACTAACATCAGTTACATTGCTAGACAAAACAACTGTGATTTAGAAAAGTAGGGCTAGCAAGAAAAGCCCACATTTTCATCATTCGACT
The DNA here is from genome assembly GCF_977016875.1 of Pavona decussata. NCBI lineage: Eukaryota > Metazoa > Cnidaria > Anthozoa > Scleractinia > Agariciidae > Pavona > Pavona decussata. Next base: position 55,898 of record NW_028145576.1, read on the forward strand.
TAAATTATTGTAATAATTATTTTATTAGCGAGTGTTTTAGCTCAAATTGTTCAGAACGGGTTGATGTTCTCCTTTGTATCATTAATCACTTCAGGATAAACTGTAGCAACCAAACAATCAAGAAAGGATGCCTCCAGAAGTTGTATTTTAGGAAAGAAATCATGTCAGTTTACAAGTGCCACAAAGCAAAGGCTAAATAGTTCGTTGCATTCATCATATCCTGAAATAACTGGTAAAGTTGAGGCTTTAAGCCCTTCTTCTAACATCAGTTACATTTCTTGACAAAACAGCTGTGATTTAGACAAGCAGGGCTAGCAAAAATAGCCTATATTTTCATCAGTTGACTTACATTATTTTAATACATGTCTGGATTTGTAAGAACATACCCCCAGAGATTAAGCACATTTTGAAACTTTCTAGGCTGATGGAATATGCTAGTCCAGAACAAGACTTTAATTAGGACTCATCGTAAGAAAGCAAGGTCAAAAAACACCATAGAAGGCTTGTCTTTGAAATTAGACATGACACTGACATTTCAGGACTGACATGAAACATGGCCTATTTGTTGAGAAAACAAGCCGGCAATAACTTTTTAACGGCACCTACGTACTCAGAAAATCTCACTCAAAAGCCGACCATTTTTAGCGCTCAAGTTTAGCTTTCTAATACAGAATCGGCTTCATCAGAGCAAGACAGCGTTTCAAATTGATTTTTCATGTTCATGCTAGATTCATGCAACGACGCCAATCACACCGATCGAACATCTAGAAAATATTTATGACACTCGTGACCGGAAATCCGACCCAAAACCGCACTTCTCGACTAATCGATCACTAGCCTAACAATGTTACAGTTATAAGGGTGAAAAATATTCGAATAGCTTTTCAAACTCACGCTTCTTGAAGAGAAAATCCTTGCCGATTCTTGCTCTTGTTTCGCCATTTGACTCAAGTCCCGGATGTTAGTTGTTGTTTCATTTAGACGGTATAAATTTGAACCCCAAGAAAGTTATTTTGTAACTAACAGATGAATGACCACCCGAAGCCACAGGTCACCCAGACTTACGGTAAACGAAAAACTGGGTTATTCAATGTTCTCTTAGGATTCCTCTCACCCGGGAAACAAAAGAAAGGTAACATTTTTCGAAGGGGGTACGTTGTTTCATTGCTGTTGATCAGTCATTTATACCGGAAATGCGATATTTGTGGTCATCTGCCTGTAAAAGAAAAAAGAAAAAAATGGAAAGAACTAGCTAAAGGATGTAGTGATCTTCATCAGTAAGTGTACTGATATTGTTTTGTAAGATCTTATCCCCCCGGTAACGCTCCTAACAACACCCGGCGCGCAAACGAATTCGCGAACAGATAAATTAACAGGATTTTAGCACGGGAACAAGAATTCGACAACTGAATACGTTAACAGTTTGTGCAGTGTACATCGGACGTTACAGGCAGAGCTCAAGCTTATACGACGAACGACCAGAGAACCGTGCCGAAATGGCCTTTCGACCTGTCTTTTACAGCATTATATTAGGTTAGAACATTTCGAAATGTTTTTCTGTGTGCTTATTTTAACCTAATATGGGTTATGACTTAGTGGACTCGACTGTACTTACGGTTTTATTGCACGACTAGACACAATTGAACTCCAGGTTTTGTCCACTGGAATCTAGTTAACGGTAATTGTACATGACTGAAACGGAGTGCAGAATCGTTCAAGAACCTGCACCAATCCCCCTCCTAAGCCAGGCGGGAAAGGGTGTGAGGACCTGGGGGCTTGTAATGACACGAGAAAAAATGCTGAAGTTCATCGATAACATCTCGTAGCAACTGCCACAAGTTTTTCTAGACAAAAAAAAATAACTGATAAGCATTCCTGCAAAAGAGCATTTTATAGCAAGCCTTAAAACTAATATGCGCCTTAAAACTATTTAAGCTTCAGTAGCTGAGCAAATCAGAGAAACGTTTGGTGAAATTACGACGGTGCATTGTCATAACTGTTGAAGGAACCTACTCACAATTATGACATTGGCATTTCGATAACCTGAGTGAAATTTATCATACAGTAAAGCGTAATATTTTTTGCCAACGATTATGACTTTCTCACAGGTTGTTGATAAGTACCTTGTTGAGAACACGAGAGAAGCGTAAGAATACGCCTCGATCAACTCTAGCTTCTTCAGTGCTCTCCAAATTTCTCGGGTGCACGTGCATCGTAACTCAATACACGCACAGCTAAATGCGTGAACCAATTATTTTATAACATTGTCAGTTGCACACAGATATACGGCAAACAATTTGCTTGAAATCTAGAAATATAACAGCAACGATACCACCGCGATCGATGTTAAAAGCCGAACTATCAGTAGCCTCTAGTAGGGTCGTGACCGTAAAATGGATGGAGCGGAACCTAGATTGGAATTTTGAAATCATGTTATTTTGTTGTGTTGTAGTTATACTTTTTACACTCTACCCGCTGCAGATATTACTTAAATAGGGCAATAGTTGTTTTCATATCGTTCGAACTTTACTTCTACTGCAGCCACTGACATTTGCGCTAGACCAGAACCTTGTCAAGATGGACGAAAATGTATCAACAATGGCGATGGCACTTACAGCTGTAAATGCGAAATGGGATTCACAGGGCCGCAATGCGAGCACAGTAAGTTATTATACTTTGTATAGTTAGCCTGTTACCTTCATCCAAGCATTAGGAATAGATAATAGCTGTCCATATTTAAAATAAAAATAAACATCGGAACGTATGGGCCACAACAAAAACTCGAGTATAAGAAAATTGCGGATTAAGTACCTCGAGGCTAAAATTTGGCCAAATAAACATTATTAATATAAAAACTACTTCAGCCTGAAAAAAAAAAATGAAACGGGTTCTTATAATTAACATATTAACAACATATTAAATTCAATAAAAAGTAAAATTGTAATGCTCCGGACAATAATTGTCTTATGGTTTTCATATAGTCAGATCAGGACCAATTGCATTTATGCCACAGTATTCAAGTGATAATTAACTGAAATTACAAGAATGTGAGGAGATACCTTATTGTTACTGTAATTTAATTTCTAAATTACGTAATATATCAAACACGAGGAAGAGTGTTTCATCAGATATCCAAACACTGAGAAGTAGGTTGAAAAAACGAGGCGCAGCCGAGTTTTTTAAACGACTTCGAGGTGTTTGGATATCTGATGAAACACACTTTAGAGTGTTTGACATGGCTTCTCAAATAATCAATAATTCTTGGAGAAATTCAAGGTTAAAGTTGGCAAAATTTTATGGTAATTAGGATCACATATCCAAACCACAGTCACGGTAGTGATTTTCTTTGTTTTCTCTTGATAAATTATTAATGAGTTTGAGAATATTATTTTACAATTTGTTTTCTTTTTTATGTTCAGTAAGATAATTAGATTAATTAGACAACTAGAACAAATTTTTAGCAGACGCTCCATTAACAGAAATAATTGTTTTTACCATGCGATTAAAGTGTAAAATTATGCTCCCAAAATTTTCTCTCAGTTTTTAGAAGTTTCGATACTTGTGAAAAACGATTTGAATAATAGAACTTATTCAAAATGTTTGAAAATCAATTTTTTTTTTCGGGGCAAAATATCCGCTTTTTCCTTCAAAAAATTGCACCAGGTCTGGAACCTTGTTTACCAAATAATGATGTCACTTTGCTTGATATTGTTCCGAGAATGTTGTGTTTTCGTTACAAAACGCTTCTAAAGTTCGTATCGAGCACCATTATTCGCTTAGAGAAAATCTTAAAAAAAGTCGTCACGGGTCGTGTCAAACCAGTCTGAGAAATGACTACAGACTAAATGACGAAGATTTGCCGTGTTTTGCATGCCGTAAACAAGTACATTGATTTTCGACGATTGCAGATGGTTCATGGTTCATTTATTTCACACTATTTACACAACATTAACATAGAAAAAAAAAGTATTACAACAGATGATTACAAGATAAAAATAAATACAGTACAAATTATAAAAAAGGGGCCCTATGCCCCACTGGGGGCACAAAGGACTAAGAGAGAGAGACAAATTATAAAATGTATGTGGTGGTCAAAGTAGCTTCAGCTGCAGTGGGAGAGATTGTGTGTTGAGGATTGTTAGGATTTTAAGAAAAGCCTCCTTTACATCTCGTAGCTTTTTCGGTCGGCGAAACTACCACTACAACCAAACCTGATGATTAATTTGGTGGTTACAAAGGCTACACGAAGCGAATGCACTTTGTTATTGAATTACAATTTCGCACATAAGTTAAGATAGAGAGCCAGCATATCAACTCAGGGAAAACAACAAGGTACGGCGTCTCATTATTTATGAACGTGCGAGCAAAACTATTAAAGCTGAAAAGCGCAGAAACTTCGAGTAGCAGTCCGTCAGCCTTGAATCGCTTTAACTACAATTACTTTGAAGCGATTGTCCCAAAATTCTGAGTCTAACGAATCTCGGGCACTTAACACCTTTATCACTGTAAGCAACTAATGCTTATTGGGCACTCCAGTTCCAAAAGAACAGCGAAGCAGCAAAGCTGCTTTACGTCTCAACCATTTTTTTGTTTTGTTATCAAGTCAAGTGACGTCGCATAGGCTTATCACGTGACGTTTTAAGTTTACAATAGTTATTTGAACATATGACACTGCAAAAAAGAGAAGTAAAATTTTTGTCTGATATGCACTTTAAGAACCTGGCTATTTAAGAACCTGTTCAGCCTGATTTGTCAATAGATATTACTGATATAAGAACCATTTTAACCTGTTGCCAAAAGTCAGGGCTTCCTATATGCAGTTTGTTACTGTATTTTATTGAGCTTGTATACCGGCTTATCGGAATCGTTTGCTAAAATAATGCAGTTGAGCTTCTGACAATCTGATAGCACCCCCATCAAAATCTTTTCGTGGGCCTTGCTATGGAAGGACAGTGCCTTCTTATATGGATGTATTTGTGCGCCGTTTATAACTATACTGGAGCAGTTGGAATTGATAAAAAAATTGGAGGTAACAAGTATTTTTTCAGGGATAGTTAAGCATCAATAATTCAAAAAAGTTTTAAAACTGGTAAAACACTGAATAACATTTCTTTGTTTAAAAAGAAGCTTAATATATATCTGAAAATGCGTGATAACACCTAATTTTCGTTTTGGATTCCAAGGCCTTGTTGCCGGTGACCTTGTTTTCCCACAATCATATATACACCGAACAAAATACAATTTTGAATTTTGAATTTTATATTAGTAGACACATCCCGAGACACCCATGCGCATTAGCGAAAGGAGGCACCATCGTCAACAGACGTTCTGAGAGCCTGCTGAGATGAACTCATCTTCATAACCAATCATGACATGAAGATTGTGCATGTCATAGCAATGTCAACACCAGCTTTCTCCAGCACTTCTCTCTCCCGGGCAATGACACATGTCAACACAACGTTAAGCCTGGGGATCCAAAACATTTCAAAAAATCACGTGTTATTGAGACATCATAATTTATTCTTTTTCATGACTGATGATATGCCAAGAACTTCACATGTTTTTCAACTTTTAATGATTTTGTGGATTTTTCATCGCATTAGACGCCATAAGCAGAAATACGTTTCCATCATAAATTTAGTTCTAGTGCAAGTCTTTGCACTACAACAATTTTGTGGCTACTCGAGCATGTTTTTTGCATTATTTGTAATATAAATTCTTTTGTTTCTCCTCTTCTTTTCCACTTTTCAGAGTTTCTCATGAATTCAACGATATTATCGATAAACGAATCTTATTCCGACATCCTCCGTCAGTTTCTAGCGCCTCTTGATAGAAAAGATCTCCGTTGGCTGCTATGCTACCGTGCCTCCTTACATGGCTGGAGGGCCAGTACCTTTCATAGCCACTGTGATGAGAAGCCCGATACTGTGACTATCATTAAAAGTGGAAAGTACGTCTTTGGTGGCTACGTGGATGTTCCTTGGGGTAATACAATATATTCATAGAGTTTGTTGCCATTTTCTAATTGACAACGAAGACAACCGGCCATGCAGTTGCTTAAATATAAACTAGTTGGGAAGAATTTTCTTTCTACAGTCAACTCTCTTTATGGCGGACACCCTCGGGGCCGCGAGTTAGCGTCCTTAACAGCGAGAGTCCATAATACCGGGAATTTATTTCAGTCAAACGTCTGTTGTTTATTTTCGCCGGGGATTTAGCTGCTGTCCGTATTATCTCGGTGTCGGTAATAGCGAGGTGTCCGCAAGGCAGAAGTTGACTGTAGGACCTGCAGTCAAAATGGGAAAGGAGTGCTTATATTCTGTCAGAATTGTCTGGCTAGGCCAGTCAGTCGCTTTAGTTCAACCAGAAGAAAAGCAGATGAATACGCAGAAACGGAAATTTTCTCGGACCAAACGGACCTTTCTTAGAATGTACTCTACTTTTTCTTCTCCAACCAGTTGGATTGAACTTACAATTTTGTTGCCTTTCTCTCGCCATCACATAAGTGTTTTATCTACCAGTGAGATGGCAACTTTGGTGCGAATGGAAAGTTTCCAGAATTGCTAACTGAAATTTTTGGCTAAATAGAAAGCGTTCCTGGTTTCTTAAGTATATATCTCAAAAATTTCTGATGATCATGATCAGATTTCAATTTATTCCTTAAAAAAAATTATTTGGCGCCCTTTTTAAATTTCCATTACTGGTTCTACCAGCCTCGTTTGCGTTAGTTTCGTCCTTAGTGACCAATTTTCCCTTTAATTCGCATTAACTTAGCACAAGCGTTAATTCTCGTTAGTAAGATACTTTTCTGTTATATGTTTCCTTGTTTTTCAGAGCTCAATGTTATCAGGAAAGCATCTTCCAAGGCGTTTATTTTCTCCATTTGCAACAAAGAAGGAATACCACCATTTAAAAGCAAGGTTAAAACCAATGCGTCTGGAATCGTTGGGAACGCCTCTTATGGACCAAGTTTTGGTTGTCATAAAGGTACAGGTCAAACGCCTCGGTTTGACATCTATATCTCTGATAATGCAAACGCCAATAACGAGTCATATGTACAGGTTGGCGAATGCTATGATGTTCCAAGTGGAGTAAACCAGAAATTCTTAAATCTGGATGGGGGAAAAAAACACTTTAAACCTGACGAATTGGAGGTGTTTTACCTTCAGTTGACTAATTAAATGTTTAACAATTATTCCATGAGCGCGCGTTGGATATGAGTTGGCTATAACTGAATCTCATATCCAACAAGCGCGAATGGAATAATTGTTTTATTAAATTCTCCCCGTTTGGATATTGCTGTTGAAGTTCACTGAATTTTAATTATAAAATTTCTTTCAAATTAAAGCGACCGGATGTCCTTAACCAACTTGCTTGTACTCTCTCGCATTTTTTGCAGCATTCAGAGTTGGAGAAGTTACTGGGGGCCCTGGTCAGCAGACAAAACATATAATAACAATTGACCAACTTTTCTTTTTAAGAGATGGACTCAATAACATTGTTGCTGCCAACTTAGTCTTGACACATTATAAGCACAGTGATCCAACAAAACCAGTAGAGTTGCTTATATATAGAGAGCATCCTGTTTGTCCAGTTTCTTTACTCTTAGACTATATTTCCATCCGGGGAAAGGCCCCAGGGCCACTTTTTTGCTGGGCTGACGGGTCATCTGTTTCTAGGTCTTACTTTTCTCGGTCTCTCAAAGATGTGCTACAATATTGCGATCTCCATGAAGATAGATATAAATCACACAGCTTTCGCATAGGTGCAGCCTCGTGGGCTGCAGCAAAAGGAATGTCTGACTCTCAGATAAGAGTGTTTGGTAGATGGAATTCTAATGCATTTCTGAAATACATACGTATACCAACCCTAGGGTCACGTTCATGACTTAACAAAGATAACCTTCCCATTTTGCCCAGTGGCCTCACATCTTACAGTAACTGTTAGACTTACCGTAAGGGTTCAGCACAGTTTGAGCAGGGGCCAAGTGTGAGTGAACCTTTCTCAATATAGCAAGTAAACGTAATTGATGAAGGATGTAACTAAATGCTAGTTCAGCTATGTAGTGAACGACTCTAGTCGTTAATATTTGGACCTTTTGAGCAGGGGCCAAAGGTCCAAGAGGTTTTTTCAAGTCTTTTTGATCACCCTTCTCCCTCAGGGTGTTGTGTGCCTGGCTCTGCATTCGGGAGGGATCAGGTTTCCCCGCAACAGGGGGGTTTTCCTGACGGGCAGCAGGCCTAAAATTATAACACCTTCGGTTACGACATCAGTCCAAAGTATGTAGGGCCCACTGGGGTCATTTAATTAGGTTCTAGGTATCTATGGGGGACCTTTTGAGCAGGGGCCAAAAGTTCATATTAGAGTTTACGTTAATTCATCCATTTCAGTATTGTTTAATACATTATTTAATGTGGCTTAATGTAGCTTTCTTTTGATTCTGACAATAATGAGTTGGTGATGTAACTGTCGTGGAGTAACTTATCCACACTCTAGCAGTAGCAGAGTGTTAGGGCTGGATGTTATTAATAGTGGAACTTTGAACATTTGACTCTTATTTAGAGTTTGGAACTTTTAAACGTTAAGCGGTGGCTCAGGTGGCCAATGTTATTGTTGTATTTCATAGTAAACAGGTCAATCAACCTTATTAGATACAATGCAGTGGCTTTGGGTGGGGGGCCCCTTCAGGGCTTTGGCGGGTACTCCCCCACCTTTCCTGGGAATGATTTTGATCGTTGAATGTTTTTTGGAGTAAAAGGTTACTTGTTATTATAATAAACGGACACCTCGGTGGCCAAAAAATGGCATATCATGTTTTGTCAGTCCTTCCCAGCAAACTGAGCGCAGCCAGTGCATTGTATAGCAAATGAATCTCAAGTTTATTCAATAACAGAGAGCATAAAGGAGATTTATTCAGCCCACATGGGGAATAAATGATTTTATGCTGCTTGTTAGTGCCAGTCTCCCAGCAAAGGGTAGGGGGTCATCCGGGTCTTTGATAATCTAATATTTAAGCAGATGAGGCCAGGTCACTGTCCTCTTTTCCAAACTCGAGCTTTAGTAGCAGTTCACCATTTCCCTCCCACCCACCCTCGGGACAGTCAGTAGGGATTTCGAATAATATCTTATGGCGGGTACTCCCCCACATTTGCTGGGAATGATTTTGATCATTGAATGTTTTTTGGAGTAAAAGGTTACTTGTTATTATAATAAACGGCCACCTCGGTGGCCAAAAAATGGCATATCATGTTTTGTCAGTCCTTCCCAGCAAACTGAGCGCAGCCAGTGCATTGTATAGCAAATGAATCTCAAGTTTATTCAATAACAGAGAGCATAAACGAACATTATGGCCGCCGCTCGTACGGATTTCATAGATGAACTTTTGTAACTGGAGTCCTCGTAAACGCGTAGAAACAGAAAGGCAGGCATTAAGCTCTTCTTGAAAAATTTCTTCGATCGGTTTTAACCTCTTACCACCAGGATTTGCAAGCCATCCTGGAATTTTTGAAGGTAGCCGGTCGTTATTGTTGTTGTTGTTATGTGATCTAAACGTAAAATCGTGCAATTTTTTCTGATGTTAAAGGAAACTTCAGAGATACGTACCATTAAATAGTGTCAAACCGAACTTTGTGACTTTTATTGTTGTTATATTGAGATGGCATTGTCTGGTATTTCTTTCTTTTCTCTTTTTTTCTCCATTTTTCCGAAGAAACTTTAGCTTCCCGCCGAAAAAAAATTTTTGGCTCAGCGACACTTGGGGCAATCGTTTTCCATATAAGGTCAAATTACAGTATATGAGCTGATAACCGGGATTTAGCGAGCCAATCAGAATGCTAGAAATGCAATACCCGAGTCTGGGAATTTAATAATTAGCTTTACATATAATGTCAAACCAAAATATGCGCCCTTTTTTTCGAAGTAAAAGTTTGAGTATTTATTATTATTACTATAATGTTCCTGAAAAGTCTTGTCCTTACCTCTCTCATGATAATCATAAAATCGCTTGTAAAATGTGCATTTTACATGGAAAACCCCTAATTTTTTCACAAAGCCAACTTCTGGTGTCATTGTTATATGTGCTAAAAGAACCGCAATGTTGCCTTAACTTCCACTGAGAAATGGCGTATTGAAGTTTCCAAAAGGTAAGGAAATGACAAAAATTGGGGAATCTAGGAAGAAAAATTGCTAGAACTTTGCAATTTTGCTTAACAGATGATAAATTCATTCCCCACAGCTTCATTTGTACTCCCCACGTTATCATCCATGTTTCAGAAAAGCGACCTTTTGACGAAAAAAAAATCTAGTGCGAGTATAATGTCTAGTACAGGTTTCGAAGTCAACCTCAAGACGGAATTGCCATTTTTGAGTTAAATGTCTCTAGAACGGCTAAAAATAGATGATAATGCCTGGTCTTTTGTGACATAATAGCTATCAATCTATGCTACATTTCGTGAGGTTATCATGTAAATGGCACGAGTATTATAGAAGTAATGAAAGTTTTAAGACGAAATGTTCAATAGGTAAGGAAATGACAGTTTCTAGAATATCGTTTCCTTCTTCAGAATGAACCTCAGATTGGATGATAAACAAATCCTGTTTTTCTTCAAGAAAGGTTACGACGCGTGAAAGTGCCAGCCAAGAAATAAGCACTTTTGAACGTTTTACAATTTTTTGACAATTTTTTTCTTGTTTTGAAAGGCAAGGAAATGACAATTCTATTCTAAATTCAAGGAACTTTACATTCGTGTATCTTTTTTGTATTAAGCACTCAACTACTCGGACCTACCTATAAATGTAAGACTTGTTCTTGCCTATTAATACTACATTCGTTGACACATAAGACTTGTCATTAGTGCAATCCTCTCGCATTGCAAAGCACTCTAGGTGTTCAATTTTCAACCAAAAATAACTCACAAGTACAAATCCCTCCACCGTGCTGGATTTGAATCATATAAATTCACCATAGTAGGTGCTGAAAGCCAGACATACACAACTAAAGGCCATACAAAGAAAACTAGCAGTTGTCACAAAGGGAATGGCTTCACAACGAGGGAAAGGTAACCGTGTTTTCTGTAAAAATTGTAAGGAAATGACAATTCCTGTGTTGGCTGATATCTTTGCCCTGTGAAAGAGAACTTTGAGTGGACAACCATAATAAGTATTCAAGGAAGGAGACGCAAGCTTTGCCTCAATGTCGTGGCTTCTTTTTAATTTCGGATCTTGTTACAAAAAATATTGGTCACAATTTAGGTAAGGAAATGACAGTTTTCAGAATATTACGGGCAGGAAGATTTTACTTTTTTTGAAAAGTCCTGTTTTTTTATGTTTACTGGAATGATGTAAACGTAATTACTATGCTTTTCTGAAAAATAATCCTTTCAAGCAATTGCGGAGCTCGAATTTTGTAATTCACCGACCATACTAATTTGTTCCCAGGCAAGTTTTAAAAATAGTTACTAAGTTTGGTGGTGTTTGCTTGCATATTAAAAGTTAGAAAGGTTATAAAGGTTCAAAGTCAAAGCGGGCAGAATCCCCCCCCCCCCCCACCCCTCGGCCTAGAAAGGGTTAACAGGTCCTAGAAAAGAAACCACAGTAGGATGCCAGTTTTGAGTACTGGGGCTCGCCCCTATGTGTTTTAACAAAAACGAGAACAATGAACGAGAACAATGTTGGACACGTAACACAAACATAAAAAATCTCTCTGACCTAAAAATGGAGACATGAAATCTAAATGAAACTGACGTATATTCAACGGGTAAGAATACATTTGCAGGTAAAAAAAGCTTTTTCATATCACAAAGTTCAAACTTCACAGAAATGATCAGACTTCAAAATTAGCTCATTTTTGACCAAAATCCCCTGAATCTACCCCTTGGAAAAAAGTCGATTTTTGGACTCAATACGAATATTCTTTTTGGAAGCAAGAAAAATATTATTTTAAAAGTTTCCAATGGAATCAGTGTGTCCGAAAACGTCCCCTCAGAATGTTTTAGGCCTCCCAAGGAACCAGCGACAATAAAGTAGCCTATTCTCTATCAGTTTGCTATCTTCTTGCTCGTCTTCGTCTTTGATTCTTACATTCCTTGACCCACTTGGAAAAGCTCTCCAAGGAGCGGAAGTAGAGCCTGATGGTGGTTCCTTTGAGGGTCTTAGTCTTGGACTGGCTTATTTGTCCCAAATGTCAAAGGACTTGTCCCGCGCTAGACAATCCAAACCTGTTCCATGTGAGTCCAACTCTTAGAGTATAATATGGACGTGCCTCGTGTTGTAAAGTGCTTGTGCGACAGATGTGTCCCCACCCGCAATATAACGCTGGAACCTATACGACTGGCCAAGGGATTTCTCTCGAAGACTGTGGTGCATTTCGGCTTGTTGGTAATATTTCGGCTTGTTGGTAATAGCTAGTCCTCCCATTTTGCATCCCTTTTTCGGCTTGTTACCACTTCTTAAACGTCCTCATAACCTAAGCCGAATGTTGACATGTCGTCTACGTCCTTTTGACCCTTTTCGAAAAACGCTTCCTAAGCAGGGTCGTATTCAGGGTCGTTTTCGGAACTCTTTGACTCAGATTCCTAACTCTCAGAACAGTCGGTAGACTCTGTTTTCGTACCAAAATTGCTGTCTTTGTCGCTCTTTTTCTTTTTTTTCTTGGTGAGCGCAGTGACATCAGTTCGCAACCTCTTTGCCTTTTTCTTTTTACCAAATTTAGTATTATCAGTTTCAGTAAAACAAAACCCTTCACTGATAACTGGGGTATAGAAACTTATGTATCCAATCTTGCAAGGTTTTCAACTGCCTGAGTGTTCAGTTTCAACTGCGACAGTGCCAATATGCAATGCCCCCAGTAGCGTGCTTGCATTACGTTTTATTGGCTTATCTTGGCTTTAATAAATTATTTCATTCTTTTGGAGGACAAGGAAAAGTATCCACCTCAGATTGCCCTTTATAACAATTATTTATTATTTGTTGTATTTGAACGCGCAGAAAGAGCCATTTAACTATCATGTTCGTATACCGCAGTAGTTTTAACTTGAATTTGTTGATTTCATTTAAGCACAGCTTCACAATTATTATTTAGTTTTATTATATGGCAAGGTAGTATTGAGGTAAATCCGCGCGTTCTGATTGGCTCTTTTTTGGTCGAGATTTTACCATACGGACCGTTTCCATGGAAATGGTCATAAGCCGTGTATTTTTAAGAAAAGCGGCAAATTTGAAAATTTGCAGCTAAAACTGCGAAAAGAAAACCTGAAAATACTTTCATTCTTCGCAAAGAAACTACCCAAAAGACTGATTCCAACATGGACGAAGAAGAATATCATTTACAAAGCAAATTTTACTATCCCGAAGATCTAGAAACCTCTGAAGCAGGCATCTGCGAAAGCCGAGGAAGCCATTAAGGATTTTATAAACAAACAGAAAAGTGAAAACACAAAAGGAAGAAGTCTACTGATATGAACACTCTACTCCGTTTTATTGAAGCTAATGGTTTGAATAGTCAAACAATGGAAAGCCTACCTTCGTCCGAGCTAAATCACCTTTTGGCAATTTCTTTTTTTTTATGAACGTACGCAGGAAAAATGGTGAATACGAGCCAGCAACATTTTCCAGTTTTCAGCGCAATATATACAGCGATACTTCTCTGAGAAGAAATATCCATTCAACATACTCAAGGATAATGAGTTTAAAAATCGAGAAGAGTTCTAGCTGCGAAGCACAAGTTACTAGTTCGCGAGCACGACAGAAGAAACAAGCTCCAAGCCGCTCGGGCGATTGACGAAAACGAAGAAGTTGCTATTTTTGAGGCAGGAGAATTCGGCGACTCCAATCCAGTTGCACTCCAAAGCACTGTGTGGTGGTTTTTATCCCTACACTTGGATTTCCGAGCCAGAGATGAGAGCGAGAAGGACAATTGACTTAATGTTGCTTCTTTTAAAGTTGAAAATGATTTTCACAGCAACCTTTTCTTGATCCGTACTTTGTGATGCGCCAGTAAATTTTCTGGGATCGAAGAAACCCTTTTGTGAGTTTCAAAAACAAACCGCAGCTGTTAAGATTTTCGTCAAATTCCGCTACAAATCGTTCTTGATGTCTTTTCTATAAACATGTAAACGTTCAGTAAATTTGTTTTCATGTTATCCTCGTGGTACCATTGCCTGATTTCATACCGTGGGGGTCTGGGTACGAGTCTGTGTATTATGGGTTATGGGACTCAACACCCACATAGCCAAAAAGAACACACCGCACTTTACAACATTCCCAAGTTTGGTGTTAATCAAGCTAATATTAGGAAAGATACAGCCATTCAAAAACTCCAAATTGAGTTTGCCTTTTGGTCAAGGGTCGAGGGTCGAGGGTAACTAGTCGAGGGTCGAGGGTAAATGGTCGAGGGTAAATGGTCGAGGGTCGAGGGTAAATGGTCGAGGGTCAAAAAATGATTCAAAATTATTTTCAAATTATTTCTGAACTTCGTCAACTCAAAAGTTCACAGGCTCGTGTTTACTCGAGTTTCCGGTGCTTGTTTTTGCCGCGTTTGGGTTTGATAAAAACTTTTACATTCCCACAGAGGGTAGCACTAATCTGCTGAACTGCAGACCGCGGAACCGCGGAACCTGCGGAACCTAGAGAAATAACTAGTTTTTTTTCTTTTGCAACTAACATACCAGGTATAAGGTTACAGCTGATTTCATTGCTGTGTATAAACCTGTATTTTATTTATTTTTTAACATGATTCGACCAAGAGAAAATGAGATTTTCTCCTGGTTCGACGGTCATGATTCGACCGAGAGGTTACCAAGCTCAACGATGAACTCGCAAAATCACGAAGGTTCTGCACGAAGACCCCCACGAAGACTTGAGGTGGCGGGTGATTTATCACAGGTGCAATGAAATCAGTTGTAACCTTATACCTGGTATGTAAGTTGCAAAAGAAAAAAAACTAGTTATTTCTCTAGGTTCCGCAGGTACCGCGGGTTCCGCAGGTTCCGCGGTTCCGCGGTCTGCAGTTCTGCAGATTAGTGCTACCCTCCCACAGACTCTCCGGCGTGCTGAGTATCAGAATCTGGCGGCCCTTTTTATTTTTACGGTTAAATTATTTATTTTCCGGACCGCAAATTGGAATTATGGCAGAAGATAACGCGAACGCTGAAGATGCTGTTACGTACCGTTGTAACACTCAAGTTTTAAAACAATATTGTTTATTCGGAGCAGAAACCCAGTGGTTTTTTTTTTGTCTAACGATTCACTCGCTTATGAAAAGATTAGGGCCTATCCGCACTAGCAGACAAATTCGGATTTGTCTTCGAACAATGTGAACAAAAAATTTTGTCGTGACAATTTTATGTCTGAACGTTTTTATCCGCACTGAACACTATTTGTAGTCTACAATCTGCGGTGAGGGTAAAAGGCGGAAAGAGTTTACGGAATGGTATGTGGAATGGCGTGCGGAATGGCATAATTATGCGAAATACGATTTACGTGGGAAATAAATTAACTGAAGAGCGCGTCATGTTTTCGCGCCAATTTTATAAGAGCAGCAGCTTTTTTGATGCTGCGGACTCTTGCTAAATATTAACAACAATTCGAGGATTTGATCGTCTGATTGTTGATTTAGAAGAAGTGAGGGTAAAGAAACCGATGAAAACTGTTTATAGTTTTCGCATTCAAGGAGCTATGAGGGTCTATGAGTAAATCCGTAGTAAATTAAATTTCATGTTCACTTTACTCCATGCGACTTCGGTTGACAAAAATAACGTGGCAGCGTGAAGTCTTCTCAGGACAAAGATTGATCCTTTACCGAGGATAAATAATAAACATTTTTTTCTTTTTTTTTTAAACCCTCGGTAAAAGATCAATTCTCATACCCTGTATGCTGGATGATTCATTTATCATGAGCGGGAAAATGAACATTAATTTGACCAAAATGCATTTGTGATAAGAATAGTTTCACAACCTTTCAAACAACCAGTGTCGATAATTAGACACCATACTTGTCATCTGCTTTTTTGCTCTAGGGCTTTTTCGCTTTTAAATCTCATTTTAGGTTGGGACGTCTGGCACTGAAAGACCTTAATTAAAGACGGATATGTTTAGTTCGATAACGCGTAACTGAACTATAGCTACCTGAATCGCCGTATTAAATAGCTAGGTAGCTAGCTCAGCAGCTCAACAGTGACTTGCGTACTCGTCGCTCGACGAAAATGTAAGGTGAGAAAAAGTAGAACATATTTTTCCCACGAGTTGTACAAATTGTAACCGTCAAAGAGTCTGATAAAATGACCGAGTTTAAATTTAAAATTTCTCACATAATAGTTCTGGCCTTGGACTGATGTTATTTCTCCAGTCTGGTGTTGCTTTTTGTCTAGGCTACTCGCTGCCACGTTCTTTTTGTCAACTAGAAATTTAATTTACTCTTAGTTCCTTGAATGGGAAACTTCATCGATTTCTTCACTGTCACTACCTAACCAGCGATCAGACATGTTCTATCCCAGGCGTATATTTTCTAATCCTCGATCTGTTGTTTGGTTGTTTAATAGTCCGCAACATCGAAAACACTGCTGCTCTTATAAAATTGGCGCGAAAACAGGTTGCGCTCTTCAGTTATTTTATTCCTCGCGTAAATAGTATTTCCCATAATTATGCCATTCCGCACGCCATTCCACATACCATTCCGCAAACTCTTTCTGCATTTTACCCTCACCGTACAATCTGTCAGATATGTCAACAACTGTAAATTGCGGTGATGTATATTATATTTTGTTCTAATTTATTCTGTTCTGCGCCAAAACAACAATGGAACACGTTCAAATCCTGATCGTTATTGCCTGTATTTTGCTTTTACATCAAGCTCAAATTGAGGCAGAAATACTGCTTATGTTGTGCTTAATATTGAGACGTCTAATTCTTCGAAATCAAGTGACCTTGCTTGCGAGTGAACACTGTAGACAACAGAGACGTCGAGGACTCGATCGATTTTGTCGTAGAAGACCGATTTTCTAATATGACCGCCACTTTGGTTTCGATTCCACTGTTAAGCATCCTTGTACTTATCCAGCAGGTTCTTTTTTTTTACGCTGACACTTGTGAACTGGTTTTTTCGTACCAAAGTTCAGCTCCAACTCTTCAGCGTTCGCGTTGTCTTCTGCTATAATTCGAATTCCCGGTCCGGAAAAAAATAATTTAACCGTAAGGGCGATCGAGATTCTGATGCTCAGCACGCCGGAGAGTCCGTGGAAATACAAACGTTTTTGACAAACAAAAATATGACCCAAATGCGGCAAAAACAGGCACCAGAAACTCGAGTAAACCCGAGCCTGTGAACTTTTGAGTTGACGAAGTTCAGAAATAATTTGAAAATAATTTTGAATCATTTTTCGACCCTCGACCCTCGACCCTCGACTAGTTACCCTCGACCCTCGACCCTCGACCAAAAGGCAAACTCCTCCAAATTCTACTAAGAAATGTATGGAACGCCGGACGTGTGTCCGGCGTTCCATACATTTCTTAGTAAATTTTTAAGTTTTTGAATGGCTGTATCTCGCCTAATATTAGCTTGATTAACACCAAACTTGAGGATGTTGTAAAGTTCGATGTTCTCTTTCCGGCTATGTGGTTGTTGAGTCCCATATCCTATAATACACAGACTTGTACCCAGACCCCCACGGTATGAAATCAGCCAATGGCTTGTTCTTTTTGGGTTGCTCGCGTCATCAAAAACACTTCACGACGGAAACCCTTTAAATTCAAGTGACCGGAAGTGCGTTTTTTGCTCCGAGTGCCATATAATAAACTACTTACTAACCTAGCTTGCTCGAGCCGTACTGGGGAATATTGGCCCTCGGTCGTTTATATGTACGAACCTCGCTGCGCTCGGTCCGTACTGCTTCGACCTCAGGCCAATATCGCGATCCTGGGGGATCTTCCCATTGCGCTGAGACGTCAATATAAAGTTCTATTTTTTTCTGAAGCATCTCAAGAAATTTGCTCAAGAAATTTGCTGTAGCAGATTTTTGGATCATTATACCCGTCTATATTGAACCAACCAATCATGGGGTCGAATGATCTCAATGAACAATGCTTCCATCACCTCAGCTTCATCAGCATAAATATCGGTGCGAATTCTAAAATCAAAATTGTCTGATATATACAAACCGACACCTCCACCCGATCTAACAGGGCGATTTTTGTAAACAAAGTTATAACCATCAATTTCGACTCCAACTGGTGAATCCATTAACCAAGTTTCAGTTATCCCAACAACGGAGAATTTTATATCTAGAGAGGTTAGAAGGGTCGATAGTTCATCAACCTTATTTTGAAGGCTTCGAATATTTAAATGGAACAGTGAAAGATGGTTTGATTGTTCACAACTAGTCATGATTTCTTTTTGAAGAGTATCGTTAAATTTATCTTCTACATAATAAGAACACCCGCCGTCAATATTAAAATGTATGTCAGGGTCTAGATCATCCGACCGAATTAAGAACCGCTCAAAATCGGAACTCAAAGGATTGATAAATAGGTTAGATAGTCTCTCGGGATCGAAATGAACAGGTCCATTTCTGAATTCATAAATCACCGCAGCAAATTCACTGTCATCTAAGTGACTAAACGGTAAAGTAGTAAGCGACATTATCGTTATTTAGTAAATAAACTTAGCTGGGCTCTGCATTACGTCTTTCCTTTATAACAAGTCTGTCCAACACGAAGTATGCCATCTTCCCGGCTCTCTTTGCCGCATTCAGCTCATCAAGCTGCCCTTTCCGCTTTTCAATGGTCTCATTTGCGAGATCTTCATTCACAAATATACCAGATGGTTTTATCCTTCGGGCGGCTCTAAGAATATCATCCTTCTGTCTCCAGTCGCGCAGACGACACACAATGGTTCTTGGTCGTCTGTTGATACCATCAGCAGCACCCGATCTTGGTCTTGCTCCGGTGCGATGCGCTCGCTCGATCATCGGCTCAAAGCTCAGGTTTAGTTTCTCCTGTAGAACTTCCTTCACCTTTGTTTCAGTATTCAACCAGGTCTCGTTGTGTTGTTCGGGAATTCCATCGATGCGGACATTGTTTCTACGGCTTTGGTTCTCAAGGTATACCAACTTTACTTCGTGTTTATGTAAACCTCTTTGGATGTCATCAAGTTCTTCTTCCATGTCGTCTATGCTATAGAGAATTAAACAAATTGTCAACCTGGTTTGCAGCAAACCGGCTCTCCTTGAATTTAGCCAAGACTAATTTTATGGTATTCAAGCCCTGGCAAAAGAAGCAATCCTTTGAATTTCAAGTTTTCATAAATGAGCAGCCTATCCTTCGTGTTTCTGAGACCATGTTCTTGGGTGTTTTACTAGATGACAATTTGACCTGGAAATCTCATATATCCTTAACAGCAAATAAATTATCCAAATCTATAGGTATTATTCATAAATCTAGGTTTTTTCTCTCTACTCACTCCCTTCGTACTTTATACAACTCTATGATCCTTCCATATTTATATTATTGCAATTTAGCTTGGGCTGGTACCTATAAGTCAAACCTTCAAAGAATTGTAACCTTACAGAAACGTGCGTTAAGAATAGTAAGCAATTCCACATACATTGCCCATACTGGCCCTATCTTTAAGGAACTTAAACTCTTAAAATTTCATGATATCCATTCGTTTCAATTAGGCTTTTTTATGTTTTCATTCAAGAACTCTACACTCCCTTCCAAATTCAATAACTTTTTTTTACTGAATAGTCAAATCCATAATTATAATACTAGGAATGCTCAGTCCTTCCGCTTGCCACTGTGCAGAACGAACACCAGGAAGTTTTCAATTTACTTTCAAGGTCCAAACTTTTATAATTCGCTAACTTCTGACATAACTAGTTCTCCCTCCTCCGCTTCTTTTAAAAGAAAGCTTAAAGAATTTCTTCTTTCTAGGTATTAACTTCTGTAAGGCTGTAATTCTTAACTAACTAACTTACTTAATATGTGTATGTGTACGTGTGCGCGGTCAAAGTTAATTTACCATAAGTCCATATTGTAATTCTAATATAAGATTAGTTAAGTGAGGAAGCCTGACTTGTTATAAGCCTCGTGGTTTCTTTCAGGTTTCCTCGCCATTTATTTTCTTTCTTCAATTTTTTTCTTCATTTTTTCTTCCCATCTGTAAATGTTGTGTATATGGCGAAATAAATATTGTATTGTATTGTATTGTATCTCCGCGGGCCGGAATCTCAAATCCTCGAATCTGATTGGCTGATCGCGCGCTCGTAACCGGTCCAGCTTTTTACGATACGGACCACGGTCCGGATTTTTATCCGCGCTATTCGCGGCAAATTGAAATAGTTGCGAAAGTTTACAAACAAAGGCCATAGTTACACGTAAACAACTTTCCGTGGAAATATGTAAGGAAAATATAAATTCTGAAGAAAATGGATTCAGACGAGAGTGTACACAGCGGAAGTGAATTTTACTACCCAGAAGAAGAATTTGGCGAAGACACTGTTCCTCAGTTGGAGAGACAAGAACCTTGGAAAACGTTCCTCCTAACGAGCTCAACATTCTCCCAATTAGCCGTCAATATAAAGTCGTATTGCCGTCTCAAAATCGAATTTAGTTTATAATATTCCCCAGTACGGCCCTTGCGCTCGGTTAGTAAGAGGTTCGTATTGTGTAAAATATAATCACATCCAACGTATTTTACTATTAGTCTATATTTATTGCCAGGGCCTATAATGATATCAGTTCTTACTTTTGCCAAAAACTGAACGAAAAAACCTATTGTAAATAAAGGCATCTAACTGGATGAAGGCTGACCAATCGTTGATTTGAAACGGGCCATAATTTTAACAAAAAGCACTGAATGAAGACAATTCTAGTCAGAAATTACTGCAAACAGATACGCCGTCGAAAGTAGTGTCTTTGTTAATGATTCCCCATAAAGAGGAGAAAATTTTTCTGTAAGGAAATGAAATGTAAGGGAAATGCAATTTGTGGTAAGGACATTACATTGTCATTTCCTTACTTGTAAGGAAATGACAAAATTGAGGTAAGGAAATAACACTTTTTTGTAAGGAAATTACATTGTCATTTCCTTACTGTAAGGAAATGACAATTTTTTTTGTAAGGAAATGACATTGTTATTTTCTTACTGTAAGGAAATGACACTTTTTGTAAGGAAATGACAAAAAGTAAGGAAATGACAGTAAGGAAATGACGGAGGAACATCATCATTATCATTATCATTATCATTATCATTATCATTATCATTATCATTAACATTATTATTATTATTATTATTATTATTATTATTATTTATTATTTATTTATTTTTTATATTTTTTTTAAGTTGTTCTTTACCCGGGCTACTTTAACAATTACGAGGTGTTGCATTGCTAGTAATTACTCCCGGGTATTGCGCGGTTGTGACATTAATAAGTTGTGTGTCAGTGTGCTCATTGTGGTTTGCATTTTGTGAAGAGAAATGAGATAAATTGTGTAGTGTAAGTCACCGAGAAGTAACACTTAACCTTATTAGCCCGACTTCCTGGAACTCTCTAGATTACTATTCTTAATATATTTTAAAAGTATTGAAGTCAAAACTGCGTTAATTGACATCTCTCGCTGTAATAGTTTTTCACAGACTTAAACATTGTTCTCTCCTAGTACGAATTCAGTGTCAGGTAAACTAAAAGTCCTGTTTTCAACTGTTTCCTCGCGAAACATACCACAGATTAAACATGGCCTAGTTGGTTTTCAGAAACAACGATAGATTGCTTAAGTCCGGTCAACCTGTGTCGATAGGTTTTGACCTTCAGTTAAGCTCTCGCCAGAAATTGCATGGAAATAACTAGTTTACCTTTTTTTCATAATTTTTGGTTTAATTCCGCCCCGTTACAAGCACGTACAGTATTTATAATTAAGGCTTCGGTGTTGAAAGCATGTTCCTTTGTAATTTATGGAAATAGGCGTTGTGTTGTGTTGGATAGATGATAACCATTATTTGTTGACGCCTAAGGGATCCTTCCCAACGACTTTTTTTACTTAGATTTTAATCCCTTTTCATTGTGGCAATGAATGAATTTCTTATATACCGCACATATATCACTAAGTCTCATGGCGGTTTACAATTATATTGGGTGAGATCGGACGTCGCCATGTGAATGTGATTTGAATCGACAGAAATGCCATTTGTAATTTTCATAATGCCCCCGTTGCATTATTTTGACGGAGCACTTCAGTAGTATAGTGGAATTTTGTGAAGAAAAATATCTCGCCAATGTTGCAGTGCATGTACATTAAGCATAGCTTTGCGCGAAACGCTTTGTGCAGCATCAGCATATTACGTTAGATTTTATCTAAGTTGTTTGAAGTGTTAGTTTAACAGCAACAAACTATCAGCTCTCTACCACTCAATGTTGCTGTAAGTCTTACAGAGTGAACAAATAAACGAAGACACGAGAACCAGAAGACTAAACGTTCCTTCCTTCTTCTGTTACATCATGACATTTGGTGTAGCTCAATTTTTAAATTGTTTGTAACATAGAGGGCATAGAGGTACACCTGGCGCCAACGGCAATCCGACATACACTGCAGTCTGGGCTTTTTTCTAGTAAGCCAAACATCCATTTGCAATATTACTGAGACAGACATTATCCGAGGGTTCAAAACTGATCATTCCATGAGTACTCTAAGTTTATCTTTATACTCAAACCCCAGAGGAAACGGCTTTTGGAAGCTGAATACTTCTTTACTATCAGAAACCAGCTACCTAGATAAAGTCAAGGCGAGAATAAAAAATACTTATGAAAATGAAAATGATGAGACGGTAAACCCTATCTTACTTTGGGAAATGGTAAAACTGAAAGTGTGAAAGAATTCAAATTCTTACGCGGCATCAAAAAAATCAGAAAAAATTAACAGAGAAGAGGATCTAGTAAAGTCAAGCGCGATATTAGAAAAACAACTTGACAAGGGAAACAGCAGAGAACTTCCAGGCCAGAATGTTATAGGAAAGACTTAACACCCTAAAAAGGGACCTCGAAAAAATAATTGAATATCGGACCAAAGGTTCAATCCTTCGTTCAATGTCTTAATGGTATAATGAAGGGGAAAAGAATGCCAATTTTTTTCTGAACCTTGAAAGTCGACATTTTAAACAAGGAACAATAAGTCAATTGGAAATTAACGACACTGGCTTTGTCACTTCCGACGCAGCAATTTTATTCGAATGTGAATCTTTCTATAAGAGTCTTTATACTTCCAAGGAAGATAACGGCCCCCAGTCAACTTTCTTTCAACAAGTTAATGAAATTTTGTTGGGGCTCCTGGAACAAGAGAGCTGCGAAGGACATTTGCACTGTCTGAAAAAGAATGTGCTGAAGCTGCAAAAATCATGGATTCGGGCAAGACGCCTAGTTCAGACCAGTGTCTCCCAGCCGAATTTTATAAACCCTGTCTGATCGTTGTTAATAAGTCTTGGGAAAACTGAAATATTGTATTATAGAGAGACAGCCAGATTCTAAAGCGCAAATAATTGCGGAGATCAAGAGGGGGGTGATATCTTTTCAGAAAACTTTAAAAAAGTCGGCTGGGAGACACTGGTCTGAACTCATTAGAGTGGTCTTTCATCTACGAAAGCATGCGCTTCTTTGGCTTTGGTCCATCAATCATTAAGTGGATAAAGGCTCTTTACTGTAAAACGGAAAGCTGCGTCCTGAATAACGGCTGGTCCAGTAATTTCTTTCAGATCCAAAGAGGAGTTAGACAAGCTTGTCCCCTGTCTCCTTATTTATTTATCCTTTCAGCGGAAGTGTTGGCCAAGGCAATTTAAATTTTTACAAAGACGTCTAGCAACCGATGACTTTTTATATAAAATTGGGCTCAGGAGGGCAAATGATAATTGCACTTTCTGTCGAGAAGATCCAGGGTCATTAATGCATCTCTCCTGGACATGCCACGAAACATCTAATTTTTGGAAAAGAGTATCAGAATGGCTGCAAAGTATTAAACTAATGCCCAAACGTCCACCCTATTAAACATTGCAGCTTTTGGTCTGTAGCCGGAAACATCAAAATTTACACTTCCTTCTTTTAGCTCGACGTCATATCTGGCTAGCCAAATCTAAAGGAACGTCCCCTAACTTTGACCATTATCTACGCTTTCTGAAATCAAGACTCGAGTTGGAAACAAAAAGCGGCGATATGGAAAAATGGGAACCTCTTGTAGAATATATATCTACTTAACAATTAGATTATGAGCTCGAGATTTCTATCGCGTGTTAGTATAAATCTACTATAGTGTTCTATCACGAATGCCGTTCTCTGATTGGCTACGCTACTCGCTATCTATTTAACAATTAGATTATGAGCTCGAAATTTCTATCGCGTGATAGTTGATGAGGGCGAAGCCCGAATCAACTATCACGCATAGAAATTGAGAGCGAATAATCTAATTGTTTTAGTATAAATCTACTAGTCGTTCAAAACTTGACAACAAGACAGGTTCACGTGTTTACTGAATTGTAATATAAATATGTCACACCATGCGCGGATAATTGACAACTGCACGACATTGCATTGGTTTCTGTGTGTGCGCCTTTGCATTTCATTCAAGATTTTATAAACTGTCATGCGCTCGAAACTGAAACATGGAGCGGAGTTTTTATTGTAAAATGACAAGCAAAGATAATCTGATATGCTGACGTAAATGTTCTCTTTGGAAACCACCTTTTTAATCTACAAAACGTAAATGAGTAGAAAGTTATGGAAAGTTGAAAGTTGAACACAGTTTAGCGAAAAAAGTTGTTGTTTACAATGGAGACCGTGCAACCATGGAAGCTGAACGACTGTGGAAGATGGGCGTTTGACTGCTGATAACTGACTTGGGATTCAACGGCAGAAGAAGAGCTGGATGGTTTATTCTTGTTCTGAATTTGGAGCAGAACATTGGAGCGATTCTGAATAGCTAGTGGCTGGTGTGATGGCTCTTCTCCGGATACGAATCCACTCAAAATGTTTGACATGTTCTCCTTCTGGTGGAAGGATGCCCTTGCGTTGTACGATTCAATCGAGCTGTCTGATTTGTGGCCTGTCACTGCCTTGATGTGTCTTGCCTCAACATTGCTATCTGACAACACGGTCACTGCTGTAGCTCTCACACAGTGGTTGGTGAGATGTGGAGTAATTCCAGCTGCTTACTCATGGTTTTCATCATATTGGCGAGTGTGGATTCACCGACTGGTGAATTACAATACCACACGGTTTCATTCTCAGGATTGAATTTCCCTGACAGTTCCCTCGGTCGCTGGAACAGGCAATCCAATTTGGGATTGAGATGCTTAATGAAATTCTCAATTGTTTTCACTGGGCAGCGACTGGAATTGATTGCTTCAAACATCTTTCCGTCGGATTCGTCCGTAGAATCGTTGAGTCCCCCTTGGTGGTTTTTGGTGGACATCAGAGCATCCCTTCGGAACTCATAGTACCGTCTTCCTTTGGGTGTAGACTGCAAAACCAGCATCTCTTTGGTAAGTTTTCGTTGATTTTCTCGTCCTCGTTTTCCAAAATAAAGGGTCAAGTAAAACCAAGCCGTTCGCAGTAGTTGCGAGGGATCTTTTGTGTTGGCATCGCCAAGCTGACCGCTTGCGAACAATTCTTGCATTTGTTCGCTGGTTATTGGGTTTTTATACACCACAGGACCTACTTTCCCTTCTTTCATTACGTTTTTGCAAATAGCGTTGAGTGTTTGGTTGGCCTTTGCAAATTCGGAATCACCGATAATTGACCAGGGCTTGTTGTGAGGCGGCTGCTTTAAATGCCGGTCAATGGCAGCGCGAATCGCTCGCAAGGAAGAAACTTTAAATTCGCTTCCATTTTTTTGCCTTACTGATGCATAAAAAACTTGCAAACATTTGTTCAGCTCTTCTTTTGACTGCTCTTCGATAGGTACGGTGAATTTCTGTTGGCTTGCGAACCATTCTAAAATTTATTTTGCGAAAAAATGTGTCAGTATAAGACGCAACTTTGAATGTTTTCAAAATTATAAAATTGCCAACTTTTAAAAGCGAAATGAAGGATAAAATTATTTAACTCTTGTTTCAACTCCTTTTCTTACCGTGAAAAATCTTCATTCCATATTTGGTTGCAATTTTTGTTTTTTCTGGAATTGCCTCGACTAGTAAATTACCCAAATCCTCTTCACAGACACTTCGAAAACGCGAAGACGCGGACGCCATTTTGTTGACGATCGTACAGTTTTAAGCTACTCACTCTACTCGCTATCTATCACAGATTAGTATAAATCTACTAGTGTTCTATCACGAATGCCGTTCTCTGATTGGCTACGCTACTCGCTATCTATTCTGTGGTAGATAGTGAGTAGCGATTTTCAACAAAATGGCGCCCGCTTCTTCGCGTTTTCGAAGTGTCTGCGATGAGGAAATAGATAATTTACTTGTTTAGTTTTGAACGACTAGTAGATTTTATACTAAAACAATTAGATTATTCGCTCTCGATTTCTATGCGTGATAGTTGATTCGGGCTTCGCCCTCATCAACTATCACGCGATAGAAATCTCGAGCTCATAATCTAATTGTTAAATAGATAGTGAGTAGCGTAGCCAATAAGAGAGCAGCATTCGTGATAGAACGCTAGCAGATTTATACTAATCTGTGATAGATAGTGAGTAGCGAATTTTAACAAAATGGCGACCGCTTCTTCGCGTTTTCTAAGTGTCTGCAATGAGGAAATAGATAATTTACTTGTTTAGTTTTGAACGACTAGTAGATTTATACTAAAACAATTAAATTAATTGTTAAATCGCCCTCATCAACTATCACGCATAGAAATCGAAAGCGAATAATTTGTTTTCTTTTTTTTCTTTTCATTGTAACTTGTTAGATCTATTATTGTAAGGTGTTGTAAATGCTATTAGTGTCAACATTGTAAGTATAGTATTGTAAGTATAATTAGCTTCGTCAGCTCTGTAAGTAGTTATTTCCAAGTAGTATCTAATTGTAATCATATATTCTGTGTTCTGCAAGGCAATAAAATTATTAAAAAACAAACGGAGGGCAAAATTACTGAATGCTGATAGGTCGAAACAAAGGGCACTTTTTCTTAATTTTCTTTTCACCGAGTGCAACATTACTCACTCCTGATGGTCGAGCGGCGAAAATACTTGCTCCTGATTGGCGAGGCACGTCATTTCTACATTTAGTTGGTTTCTTCGTCTTGTGCCGCAGCAACAACAAATTCTTTCAGGTTCTTTGGAGTTTGACTTTTTACGCCGGATTGTTTGTGCCAAAAATACTTTGAAGTCAAGTGCCACAGCTATAAAGGAAAAATAAACACTTTGAACTTTCCTTTCTTACAAGGCGCAGCAAAAGATTATTTGTGTCAAAAGCTAAAAAGTTGATCGGATTTCATTTATTTGGTTGAAAAACTGACATCATTCATGGCCGCGACCAAGTGTTTTCACCTCGCTACGGCTTCTTCCAACGAACGATAACCGAACGATAATAACAGTGCCCTTTTGATGGGAGGAAGGAGCAGGTCAAATTCAGTAGAAGAAATTACTCTGCAAGTTTCTTCTTTGGACCCACCGTTTGCTATTTTTATCGATCTCTGTTCGTGTGATTTTCAAGCGGTGGAAAGCTTCACAGTGCAGGTGAATCAATTAATTGATGCCTAACATTTGGTTTAATGGTTGTTAGTTTGCTCATGAATTAAACTTGTATTTTCTCTTACAATAATAGGTATATAACAATCAACTTTTTACGTTTTGTCTGTTTTGTACGCTAAGAAACAGGTGAATTGTTTGTTTATTTTGCTTACGGGTGAGTTGTTTTACGCCCGGACGGGGCTGACTGTTTTACGAAGTGCCTCGATAGTTTCAAGAGAATTTTGCCCTCTATAGTATAACAGTCCGGCACAGTTATCAAATTTGATAACCGCGTGACGTCACAACATAGCGCCAGCTCAGGGCTCGGTGAGTTTTCGGAGAGCGTTCAACTGTTTCGATAATTTTTCGGTTGTGTTCGCGTTCCATACCCACAATTCCAGGCGTGAACATCGATAGAACAATAAACTTCAAGGCCCTGCAAAAGTGGTGACCATCGGGAAAGATCTTCCCTTGCGATTTGAAGAGGTGGTACGAAATGACAGTCCCTTTCAGGTATGTTTATTGTCTTTGCCATCAATTTTAAGGTAGTTGTAGATTTTTGTGGTACACGAAGAAAAAATGCCGCGGTCTTCATTAGTATATCATTCGATTCAACACTTATTTGTCGGAGGGCATGAAGAATTGTAAGAGGGCACTATGATATTTTGATTTGCGGTCTGATTCCGCTACTGACAGCCATTGTTATTACTCTTGCTTCAAGGATGACTAGAAATGAAGGCAGCATTATGGGTTTCCACCAAGAGAAAATAACTACTTAACCTTTGGAAACAGGGTTCAGAGGGATCCTTTTTAACTTACAATGCGAGTTGCCCTCGGTGGAAGAAACACCGGAGGAATTGTCGAACATTGTCTTGATGTCCAAGAGCGCCAAGAAAGCGTGTACGTTGAGAGATGTTGTTGGCAAGCAAATAGGCCGAGTATAATTACTTTCTTAATAGAGAAAAAAAGGAGCTCATGGAATACGGGAAAGTCTAGTGATGAAGGGTAGGATTCAAAATTAAGTTATCCAGGAACGATTTTGATAAACAACTCAGTCGAAAACTATCGAACGCTTTGTTCCGGAAATGCCTCCTTGGCAATTACATGTCTTTGTCTAGCATCGTTACTAATATGACCGGATATGAACGGAAATAATTCGTATTTTTCTAGGTAGTACATTTAAGCTTACATTTACATGACTGTAATATTTTTTATTTCTGTTCTCGTCGTTAGAAAATAACCAGCTAGCCGACCGAGTAACCACAGAGAGTGATTTCAGAGCTCTGTGATAAAGGTGACATGCCGGATGTTAAGGTATGCCTTCACAGTGCGATTTTACGATTTTCCCAAATTGTAATTATCCTTTACAAATTTATGCTTGGTGTTTTAATCCCGTGTAATGCCAGACTCATAACAGTTCGAGCTTTGAGCCACAGCAAACAATCTCAATACGCCCTTTCAAGAACAATTTAAACGAAACTTGTCCGTTGCACTTCTATTGCAGTACGTCGCTTCAATTATCTAGGACAGACCGCGACTCTACACACGTCGCTGCTCAATCGAATCATCGCCCTTCTGCACTTTCGAAATCCCTGGTACAAGAAAAAAAAATTTATTTGAAGTCCCATTTTTAAAGTTAGTTAAAACGCAAAATTTCTTCATTCATACAGATTGACGAAGGACAAGAAGGAGAGGAGCAAAGCAACAAGAAGTTCAAATCATGTTAATGTTTATGCAATAAACAAACATCTTTGATGGAAGTTATTTTCTTGGGATTGGTGTTTCTTTTTGGTCGGCTATCGCTCAGGAATTCTGTGCTTCAGCCAAAGCCGCTCGAGGTTTCCTCGGTCCACCACGACGCTATGAGGCTCAAAATGAGCTTTGTCAGTTAATTATGGACAAAGATTGTACCGTATTTTCCTGATGTCAGGACATCCTATTCTAAACCTTTCCTTGTGTACAATTCACTCTGCGACCGAAATCGAATGTTGAATTAGAGCCCCATCAAAATGCTTTCACATTGAAAGAAGATGGTTGCTATCATAACATGTCACGTGAACTGTAACTTGCGGTTTGATTGGCTAATAGTTTGTTTTGGTCCCGGTTATCAAATCACAGGGGGCCCACACAAACTATGTGACCGTTTGTATTTTGAATTTATAAAGGCAATGTATGGGAATATCGAAAATCCTCGTATTATCGTACTAGATTGCGATAGATATTCTCATTTAACATCAAAATAAACGTATTTTTACCTTAAATGTTGTGTGTTGTCGTTCCTGAGGTTGAAGACGGCGATTTTAGCCATTTGAAGGGTTCGGCGTTGAACGTTCACTCGAGCGTAATAGAAGAGAGACGCTGGAACGCTCCGGCGCTGGAACCCTTTCAAAACAAGTTTTCCTCCCTTGTCTCTCTTCTATTACGCTCGAGTGAACGTTCAACGCCGAACCCTTCAAATGGCTAAAATCGCCGTCTTCAACCTCAGGAACGACAACACACAACATTTAAGGTAAAAATACGTTTATTTTGATGTTAAATGAGAATATCTATCGCAATCTAGTACGATAATACGAGGATTTTCGATATTCCCATACATTGCCTCTATAAATTCAAAATACAAACGGTCACATAGTTTGTGTGGGCCCCCTGTGATTATATGTAATCGCATGAGGCCGAGTAGAATTAAGGATTAATTTTCACGCGTGTTTTAAAGTTTTTAGATATTGACACAAACAATCTGTGTCTGTTTCTTGTAAGAAACGAAAATTCACCTTTAGGAATTTCCATTGTAGCTGTAGCACTTGATTTTCGAGTATTTCTGCCACAAACAATCCGGCGTAAAAAATTCAAACTCTAAAAACCTGAAAAAGTCTTGTTGTTGCGGCACAAAATAAAGAAACCAACTGAATGTAGAAATGGCGCGCTCAGCCAATCAGGAGTAAGCATTTTGGCTGCTCGACCAATCAGGAGTGAGTAAGAAAAAAGCCCTCATTTTCGACCAAACAGCATTTAGTAATTTTGCCCTGTATGTTATAGGTATAATCGCAAGTGGCCGAGTAGAATTAAAGGTTTATTTTCACTTGTATTTTCAAAGTTTTCCGAAATTGCCCTCGTCTGCACGACTCGGACAATTTCGGAAAACTTTGAAAATACAAGTGAAAATAAAGCCTTAATTCTACTCGGCCTCATGCGATTACATATAGTGATCATTCTCAGGCCTGATTTATATGGTCTCGGGTACCCGAGACAACCCGCCCCCTCGAGACAACTTTACGGAGCGTTTATATGGAGTTGTAAGTTGTAACAGCTCTTCCTTTTAGCACACCAGTCTCTCTGATACTTTTCAGTCTTTCCTTAATCCTGTTATAGCCTTGTTTAATCATACCCTTGTCTTTATCAAGGATGTTCTTGTAAACTTTATAATCGTCTTCGGTCATCTTAACAGGTTTTAAAGGTACGTACACAGGTAAGCTTCGTTAGGACCAAAGTCGCTTTCTTCGTAAATCGAAACCATATGCCGCTTTCTGACTTCTCCTTAAAACTTCACCTTGTCGCTGTTAAAGTTCGCGACCATTCCCCTTTGGACGTCAATTCTTTTGGCACCTTTTGCCTTTGCTTACCCAAAACACACGGGCTCCGGAAACAGTTTGAGCGGTCTCGTCTCGGGTAGCTTGGCGAGCCGAAGTGTTTATATGAGAAAAAGTTGTCCCGCCTGACAAGGTTATACCCTACCCGCCGAGGCGAGACAACTCGCCTACCCGAGTTGTCTCGACCCCCGAGACGAGTTTGCAATTCTCATGCAAACGATTGGTTGAATTTTTCAAAGAAATAAGTGAAAAGTTAGCTCGGCCAGGGTAACTCAGTGGAAGGGTTGTCTCAGGTAACCGAGACCGTATAAATGGGCCCCCAGTCGCTAATCAAGTCCCGTTTGGCGCGCTTCGAATTCCCGCTTCGGTTTTAACGTAGATAGCCTTGCGCTAGCAATGTACGTATATTCGGCCCTTTCGACATTTTTTTTCCGAGAAATGGCTTCTCAGAGTAAGAGATTACAGGTCTCCTTACTAGGAATTAAACAATACTTACGCATCAAATTCGCCTTTCTGTTTTACCTGATCAGTTAAAGGCCCTTGATGGCGTTTTTGTATGTAAAGCAGGTAAAGTGAAATTTTACAACTTTCTTCATCGTGAAAGAGCACCTAGCTACCAAGCTACAGACATCCCTCTTAAATCACAAGGAAAAAAACAATCCAAAGTAAACAGGACAGGTTAAAGATCGCAAATGGCAGACGGCAGACCAGCTGGCTATTTACAACCGCGGCCGAGAAGTTGAACGTGAACCTATCGAGAAACAACTCCAGCAAACGTTCAGTGCGGAACTTAAACCCGGGACCTCCTGACTACAAGTCCAGTGCCCTACCCGCTAAACTACGCCGCCCCCGCTTCAAGGGTATATTTCCAGGCCAGTCTCATCTGATTGTAATATTTTAGCGGGCTTTAGTGACATGACCATGAACATACATACTCCGTCTAAAGATTATTACTGTGGGCTGAAGCCACACAAAAACTGGACATAACTGGTTGGAAGGCAAGCGTGGTTACACTGTTCTCCCAATTCAGTTGTGGATTGAAAATGTCTATTGAAAAACGTCAGGGGTTTGCACCCCATGTTTGATGAAGTTCTTTATATGGACAGTATTGGTAATGGACAGTAATACGTACGCAGTGTCTGTTAATCATCAGCTAGTGCGGCACGCGTCCGCGTAAGGTCGCATATTTTTTGGTATTACACAGCAGAGCTTCGCCTAGTACATTTGATATCTTTAATTTGGGAGGCATCTGGTTACACTGTATATCGACAAGCGAAAACAAGCAGCAACTCGATTTTGGTTACCTGGGCCCAGTTGTTCAAAGCTCGATTAAGCTTATCCTGGGTTAACGTGAATTTTCATTCCAGTTTAACTGCTTATCAATAAAGATTCTTCCAAAAGATTTTAGTCTCTTAAATTTGACCTAGACTTCTCGTTACCTTTAACTTACAATTAGCTTTTGAAAAACGTTTTTAAAGATCGAAATAAAAACCTCAGTTACCTTTTAATCGGAATTAGCGTTAACAGGCTTACGAACAACCGGCTGGGTGACTGTCACTAAAACCTCAGTGCAATATGAATATAAGTTAAGGTCATTGTCATAATACAGTGCTCTCTTTCAAAGAGAACATCCCTGTAAAAGCAGCCACCGCCAACTTGGCTGATGCAGACCAAATTTCACCTGTCGAAATGACTTTAGCTTAACTCTCCATAGGCGATAGGGCCTGTTTACTTGGACGTATGGAAACCCTAGTGATATAGGAGAGGTTATCTTATACCTCATTACCTCCATCGCCTTTCTTCTTTGACCGCTGTCGCGTTTTGAGGGTAGCTACGGTTACAACAGCCAGACCCTAGGCTTTTTTATCTCTATAATTTTAGCACCAATTTTTTCCAACTAGCGTAAATGCAAAGTTTTATCCACTGAGTTTGAGGACGCTAACAGTTGATCAATATCAATGTCATTTATCACATATATTAATTGTTAATTTGCAGATTACTGTAGGTTTTACTCTTAACTGCATGCGTATGTATTGTCTAGTGTTAGTGTATGTAGAGGTATTTAACATGTACAAATAAAGGCCACTGAAAATGGCTTTCAGGACTGTTAACATTCACGTACCGAGGAGAAAAGAACTTTTTGTGTTTTCGCAAAGGAATATGTTAATATTACTTACAAAAGCTTTTACACGCTTCCATAAAAATACATAATATAATTATTTGCACAACATTCTTTAAAACGCAAAGGGCGCTCGTAAAAATAAAAATCCAGTTATTTTGACGGAAGAAGGGAGCGCCTTTTTCTCTGTCGCCGTGCTCTGTGACACCAACATTGGCTTAGCGGCCATTATCCAACGTCCGAGAAATAGCGGCCATTACATCGTCTTCTGATCCTTCGTGAAAACAAAATTAAGCAAGATCTAGTAATATTGATATTTCCTGATTGTTGTTTAATAAACAGTTATTCCACTCGCGCTTGTTGGATATGGAATGATTTATAGCCAACCCGGCGCGTATCGTCCATCTCATATCCAACAGGCGCTCATAGAATAATTAAGATTCAGTCCTTTCACGTGGAGCCGATGATTTTATAACATTATATTAGATTTCTAGTGATTTCAAGAACCGACTTCGGTCATTTGTCTGCTCAAGGGCAAATCCTAAAGACACTCTTGAATAACTGGCATGTATCTTGATTCACGCTTGACTCCAGGAACTCTGAAGCAGAATTCCTTAATTTGAAAAAATAAAAATAAAAACCGGGATGGCGTAACAGTTGTGAGCTCGTCTTTATGAGAGGCGAATTAGCTGGACGGCAGGAGGAAGTGAATAACATTTTCGTAAACCACGAAAGTTAACGCACACGCTGGGGTGACTCTGAAAAAAGCAACACCAAAATACAATGTAAGAACGACAACAACCCGGCACTGGAAAGTTCAATTCCCGTCCGAGATTTCCCCTTTGTCACATGTTGGTGAGGCTACAGATCAAGCTCAAAATTTGTCATCTTTCTTTCACCACACCTTGGACACCTGGACCTACATGTTCAAAGAGTGGATAACTTTATCCACTGGATAGTTCAACATCTTTATTTATTCATCATTAAGTGTACATTAAATGTATAAGGGTCGAGAGTAGCTGTCCAAGCAATTGTTGGAAGGTTTGGGGGACGTTGACTATTATCATCGCATTCATCGTCCCCCCAAACAATCCCACAATCGCTTGGGCAGTTAATCTCGACCCAGCCCATCACTCATTTTCAAAGTGGGCTATACACTGGACCGTGGGTAGCGAAACTAATCGAAGCGTGTACAGTAAGACAAGAAGAAGATAATTATACAATATATAGTTCGCCATCCAGGAAACAAAATGTGTGGAAAATTTTCTGTGTGGACCAACAAATTATGAATAAAATAAGATTTTATGTAAATTATAGTATAGGACTGTGTAGGAATCTTGCCAAATGCATTTACTAGGAGTATAATTTGCTCCACTGGATTGCAACTTTTCACAGTAGAAAGTTATCCGCTCTTTGAACAACTGGGTCCTGATATTGGCAGTATGTGAGCAGCACTCGTGTCAGCACAGGAGGCTCACATGTGGAGTAATTCTAATCTGTGACCGTCTGTTCTTTTCGACGTACAGTACTATAAGGCTAAATTCCCTTATACTGTATTTCGAAAACTTCCAACGGTCACACATTGAACTTGAATTTTGCGTGGAATCCCTGTAGCGTCACATGTGGACATCAAGTAAAAAGACCTACATGAAAACATGTTGCTCGTCACTAAGTATCCCCCCCACCCCCTCCCGCCTCTCCCCGCTTCTTCCCACTTACCGGCAAAAAGGTATGTGGATTTGGGAGAATTATCGGTTCGAAGACTCGGACGGGGATTGAGATTTTTCAAGCTTATTTTTTTGTACTTCATGGCGAAGCTTAAAAACATTGTCACCCATTTTTAGTATCACTTTGAAAAGCCAAAAAACGTATTTGTTTCAATGGAAACCTACAAATAATGGTCCAGTTTTGTTAACAAATACTCTATCAGTGCACACAAACTAGTATTCGTTATCTTTGTGCGGATGGCCAGGATGGAAATGGATTACAACTTCCTCCCAAGAGTCGTGAAAAAAAAAAGCAGAAAAACTTATTATGGGTTGTTCTTCCTTGAAGAAATCACTAGTCTTGACATTATCTTCTTGGTGTTCTTAAAGCAGTTCTATGTTTGAGCAAAGGAACTTTGTCATATACAGCTGTTTCCACAAAAGTTGTCTAAAAAAAGCGTAAAAGCGTACGTAGCAACGCCGAAAGGTAGTCTGGGAAATACCCAATAAATTTCAATGAAAGCTCAGAATCCATATTGCCCGCAATCTCAAGTCTTCGCTGTACGTTCGAAGCATTATGGATTCTGAGCTTTCATTGAAATTTATTGAGTATTTCCCAGACTCCCTTATGGCATTGTCGCGTACGCTTTTACGCTTTTTTTGGACAACCTTTGTCGAAACAGCTGTATATATTTAGTGTATTTTGATCACTCAGGGGAAAATCTGCGTGACAATGCCCCTTTTAATTTGCCATTTTTCCTTATCGAGATAACACCTTAAACAGAAGTTAACTTGACCGTATGACTAAAACTACTCACAATAACTACCCTGGGTGCTTGAGGCTTTTCTTGCATGCCCGTCAAACTCTATCACTATCCTCCCCTGGCGCCCGAGGGTACACGATACCAAATAGAGCCACAAAAGACTTCACGATAACATTAATTCCACTGGTTCGAGGTTATATTGGTCTCTTCATTGCTGCACTGTTTCCTTCGGCAAGAAACTTCGCTCTACCTAAGCCTCTATTCATCCGGGTGTAAAAATGGGTACCGGCGACATACTTCTGGGGGTAACCGTGCAATGGACTAGGAACCTACCCAGGGGAGGGGGGGGGGCACCCTTATAGTTGATTCATGCTACAGACACCGGGTTCAGCGTCGGTCGAGTGAGCCATTTAGGTTAGCAGTGCGACGTTACCTACGTTTTATTCCGAGATGATGTAATGACACTTTTTATCAATGAAAATGGACTGGAATAAATTCATCTTACCTGAGAATATTAGGGACCAGTCCCTTGTAAAAGCCTTTTACCCCTTCGTATCTATAATGCCAAAAATCAAACCACATAACCAAGATTACAAGGAAAATTACAAAAACGAAGCACCTTCACCAAAAATAGCTACGACAACTTTGAATCGTAGAATGTTGTTTCATACTCTTTTTGAAGCCAGTTAGTCAATAAAAAAGAGCTACAGGAGGACAAAACGCCTACAAATTAAACATGGGAAATACTTTGCTTGGTACAACATAGAAAATACTTGTGTGATGCATTCGAGGCAGAGGACACGAACATATTAGCAATACAAATTTGCGATGAAATAGGATCTAGACTTGCCTAAAGCCGTCTTCTTATGCGCTGAAAGAGTGACCGACAAGTGACGACGTTTCGCGCCTGACTGGACTCCCACGGAAACGTACTTTGAAAAAGTCTCAAGAGGATCTAGGGATCTGATCTTTGACAAGTTCGTCATGTACAAGTTATATGCCAACAATGAGAAATAGGAATTACAACCTAAAGTTCTTTTTTTCTGGTGAAATGATGGCGAAAAATGAAACACGTCGCAAATGGAAGAAAATTATGAGTTTTGGAGCAGCAAATGGTTTCAGCTTTGCCTTTTAAAGAGGAGCCGCACGGACCACAGCTGAGCTCACCTGAAAGTTTTACGGATAATGTCCACGGCACCGTTATACTCGGCCATAGTGTGCTGATTCTACGAGAATAACAAAACACAATAATCACTGTTCACAATATCATCATTTTCCGTCGACCATTAAACAATTATCCCACCAGCGCCAATGATCTACAAGCAGCCATAAAGGTTGTAGAAAGGTCGACACAAAGTATGTTCAGGTAACAACTTGGCCACTCACCATAGAGGCCATAATTGGAACTGAAGCCGGTGCAAGTATAAATTACCATTGAAGCCCCCCAAGACCATGCGGGCCAATTAGTACGAGCAACATTTTCGTGCAGTTTGTCGCTCTGCAAATGTTGCGTTGTTACTTGCGATTGTTTATTGCGCGTTACCAACTCCGCCCCGCCACATTAGCCACAGCCCCAAGTCTTAATGTTTTTAATAGTGGGGTCCGTGAGCTGAAACACTAAGAACCTTCACGAACCTGACTGAATCCGAGCATATAAGCCTTGTAGAGAGGGAATGCTTGTAATATGGTAAATGTAAAGAAGACGTCGTGAAAAAGAGTGGAATGCAACTTGCAACGCAACATTTGCTACACGACAAGTTGCGCGAACACGTTGTTCATATTACTTGGCCTGACTTGAGCAAGATACAGATGAGTCAGTGTTGGGCTCAAAGCAACTAGGCAAACTCTCCGGCACAGACTTAAAACGAGTAAAGTCACAACTTAGAGTGCTCGAAATTAAAGTTGTCTCCAAGTTGTCCCAATCCATAACGCTGGGCAACCTGAGCCAATACTCAGGTTGCCCTGATACCTGCTAGGTCGTCCTTAGCTTTTAAACAGAGATTTTCCAAGGGGGTTCACTGGTTGGTGTTGGTGGAGGATGGGGGAGGGTTTTGAAAATGGCTTCAAAAGTGGCATTATGAGCGAACTTTATTATAGATAACTTTCTTCCTCTGATATGAAAGCAGCCTTCATTCATTACCTGAAGTCTTGATCTGACCACTTGATACGGATACGTTGCAGTGGCAGCAAAGATTTTAGATAATGAAGCCATCACGAGGTACTCTGTGGAACTCTGCAGACAGAAGGAACATGTCCAAGTTTAAAAATAAATATTGTGCCGCTAGCACTACGGACACAAATGATGGATCACAGAATTGACTCTGTAGTGTATGTTAAAATGCTAAGTGGCACCATGAAATTCCCATTGAGCGTTAGCTACAGTAAGGAAAAAGGAGACCATACGAGACAAAGAAAAAGATATTTGACCTCGGCGGGAATCGATCCCACGACCTTGGATTTGATCGTTTGTAGCTCAGTCTATACCGACTGAGCTACGAGGCCAGACGGCCATGAGCTTTTAGCTGTCATTGAAACCACTTCATCGAAGAGTTCCAACGCTATTTATCTCATTAAATTTATGCTATTTATTTATCTAATCTAGTTATGCTTAGGTAATATGCTAGTACACATGATTATATGAAAGCATTCACAATTCAAGACTTCAGTGAATAACCGGCCTATATGCATAGTGCATCTGTGATAGCCTTTTGCTGTTTTGGCTCAGATCTACTGGAGCTTTTGCATGTGACCTTGAATTCGTCCAGAAAACATTTCTCCAACGTTTTATCTGCTGCTTTGTGCTTTGTTTTGTGAAAAAAAAAAAAACGTAAATCCTTCCCATAGGTATTTATTGCAAACAAAGCGTAAAACAGGGGACAACACATTGGAGCAATGTTTCCTGAAGGAATTCAAGGCCACATGCAAAAACTCCGGTGAATCTGAGCTAAAAGAACAAACGCGATCTGAAATGCACCATTAGTTGATTATGTCCAGAGTCCTTCAATTATGATTTATAATATACACTTAATGTATGGTCCCGAGGGAAACAGTTTTGTTTTCCCGAGATTCCTGATGTCAACAATCACATCAAAACAAACAAACAAACAACTGAGAGGGCAACAACTGCGAAATTGTATCCCGGTCGGGATACATTTTGTATTTGATCAGGGGCACATGACCAAGAATCAACCAATCACAGTGCTCGTGTTGTTGAGTGAAAGTCTAGGTATATAATAACAAGATTTATTTACCAGTACATGACTATATGAAAGCATTTTTTTTTAACTGTATAACAAGATTAATTCACCAGTTTTTTGTTGATTGGTGTGCCGAAGTATTGACTGTAGCTTTTCTTGAGTTCTTCGTAAGCCATGAACTGGAGGGCACCATGTGAGACACCAATAAGTCCTGGAGCATAACCCTAAACACATAAACAGCTTAAGGTTAAGCATCTGCATGCAGACTGGTGTCACGATAGTTAATTGAAGGCAATGGCTATGAAACCTGACAAACTCCTTTGTTATATTTTGTTTGCCTTTTTGGCCTTGACCCTGCACAAAAAACAATAGAATTTGGAATGTGTTGGAGCAACTGACCAAAACAAAGGATTGTGCAGGGTTGCAGCCCTTCCAACATAAACTGCAGCACCATTGTTTTTATGGCAAGGTTTCCTAACCAGTCCCTCGTCCAGTCCACCAAGCACAAAACAAAAAGGTATCAATTAGATTATTGACCATGCCCTGAGGCACTTTTCCAGGACTAGGACCTGGCAAAATTGTAGCCTCACTCGCAGACGCTCTGGAAAGCAATCTTACCTCTGGGGAAAAAAGATTTCGTGAGGAGCCAAAAGAGCGTCATAGAGGGAGGCTAGCAAAATTGCAAACTTTTGACATTTCCAAGATTTTGTGATGTGCATCACACTGTGATATTGACTGGAACGTTTATGAGAATGATGTACTATTCAGACACAGGTATACTCGGAAAAGGGAAATCCGAGTGCTCCTTCAGGAGTCGAACCTAAGACCTTCCGATTACTAGTTCAGATGCTCTACTACTGAGCTACAGGAGACTCATCGCTATTAAACTAGGTTAATGGGACAAACATCCTCCATACTGCTAGGGATTGGGGGGTATGGGTGGGGCAGGGGATTAAACAAAAAAAAAATTGTTGTGGGGATTACGGTTATTTCTGGTACAACACATTTGAAATGTACTGATTGTTTTACAATTGCATGTACATGTAGGGGGTAGTTACCCAGGCCTGTTGTATTTTAGCCACTGTCAAAGTTTAAGGGCACTGTAGTGGACTATTTCTGCTGCACATTGTAGTTGACTGCCATAAGAACTGGTTGCCAACTTGGGGAGTGGAAACCTTTCTAAAATTTCTTTTAAGATATGGCGGAAGGCATTTGGGACAATCAAAATGGATAATTTTGCTATAAATATCAACAGCATTCCTTTGCCAGTATCTTGTGGTTTCCACTGTTAGTGTAGCTGTAATAGCCTGTACCAAAAAATGCAAATCTGGTGAGTACCTTGTACAATCCTCTGATTCCCTCATGTCTCCAGAGTCTTAAAAGGGCATCTATACACAAAAGAAACAGAGTTAATACTTTGATCATAGTCCAAAATAAAACATTAAAAAGGACTGAAAATAAGTTAACAAGTAAAATTTAGTATATAAAAAGAGGTACTTAGGAATTCTAGAGCAATTTTGAGAATTCAACCATTATTTTTAACACCAGGGCTCCACTGATGTCACATTCACT
This sequence comes from Pavona decussata, assembly GCF_977016875.1. NCBI lineage: Eukaryota > Metazoa > Cnidaria > Anthozoa > Scleractinia > Agariciidae > Pavona > Pavona decussata. The sequence goes on from NW_028145576.1 coordinate 96,491, forward strand.
CAGTGACAAAACTATTTAATTCCTTTCAGTGGATAAATTTTCACAGGCTTTAGGATTTTGCCTCCAAAATTGGAATCCAAACAGAAAATTGGTGGTAAGCACAAATTTTCAGAGATGATTAAGCAACAACAATTCAAAAAAGCTGTAAAAATTTGCTTTTCTCAAGTAGTTTTGATTTAGAAGCACTCACTCCTGTTCTTAAAACATCCCAAGTTGCGCAGAACGTATGCGCAGTAGCAAAAGGGGGCAAAGGCAAGGCTCTTATATGGACAGGCTGGTTATCGGCGCACTGTATATATTTAGATTATCAAATATTCAGTCTGTCTGTCTGAACTACATGTACTGTACATTAAACTGAAAATGTCAAAGCGCAGAGCAAAGACACACAGTATTATTTTGAATGAATCCTGACAATAGACAAGCTATAAAAAGGGAACATAGACCATCTCACCAGTCATTCCCTCATACTGCGGCGCTTGTGTAAGACCTGTTTGTGGGCCAGTGTACTGAAGACAAAGCCGAGTTTTGACGACCCATATTGGGTTTGTTATTGTTAGTGTTCCAATTCCTGAGGGGAAAAGTTACCAGATATGGTCAAAAGAAATCTTATTGATTGATTGATTGATTGATTGATTGATTGATTGATTGATTGATTGATTGATTGATTGATTGATTGATTGATTTTTTCAAATACAGGAGCATCACCATAGGTATAAAATTTTTATTATGCCATTTTTATTATTTAATAATAAAAAGGCAATTTCCTTAACTGCATATAAAATCTAACTGTTTGCTTTAAGATAATAGCAGAAAGATCAGTGCTTGGGTAATTAACTTGAAAGAATGTAATTACTAGTAAATTATAGCTCTAATTAATGCAATTACAAGCTGGTCAATATAACCTTTTTTGAAGAATGTTGAAATAATCAAGTCACTTCAATGTTCCATTATGCAGTAAGCTCTGCAATATCGTGTCAGAGTGACTAAGATGATTTAATGTTAGTGCCACTTTGCACAGTGCATAACAATTAAATAGCATATATGTAATTTCTAAACCAGAAATAAGATCAATAACTTACAATGTACAGCTACAGTAATCAGGTGTGAATCCAGGAAACTCAGAGGGGAGGTAGCAGTTGTGTTGAATGCAGGGGACTGACAGCTCAAATCCCCATCCCAATAAAAAATTCAAAACATACACTTGGCTCTCTTTGAAAATTTTTCCACTTAACTTTGCCTCAACAGAATCAACATCATGCTTTGCTGTACATGTGGCTCACAAAATGTAATTCTCCACCTCCCCCCCCCCCCCCCCCTTACCCTATAATGAGCATTATAAGTACACTTGTAGATACTGTACATGTGTATAACATGGATTCATCTTTGTTCATCAACTTTGTAAGAGGGAAGGGAGGGGGAGTGGAACCATGTCTAGATTGGCAGCAGTGAGGCTGAGGATAGGAGACTATTGGCCCCTTCTCCACCCCCTCCACCTTCTCTTTGTCCAACAGCCCACATGTAATAAGTATGTACAACTACATGTACATACACTGAATACAGTCAACTGTCTTACCTGCTACAGTCCCTGCAACAAGGTGCTTCTCAGCTCCTAAGGGTTTGTCACTGTCTTTCTGCATCCATGCTTTTAACATGTTATAGCTGCATCAATTTGAGAATTATAAGATTTTTAGAAACAAATTTTATATTGAAGTCAGAGACCTGGCCGCAGCTGTTCAAAGGGCAGAAAACTTTATCTAGCAGATAAGTCGCTACCAAGTGGATAAAATGTATTGGTTGGATAATACAAATGTATCCAGTGGATAATGATTTATCCACATGTAATAAGAGTTAAGTGGCTTATAAACTTCAGGCCATTCCTCAATAACAATTTGAAGAAGAGTTGATTTGTTGATCAGCATTGAAAGAAGCATAATACACTTAGCTCGATGGCTTTTGGTGATTGATATAAAACCATGGCTTGTGCCTCAAAAATTAGAGGCAAATTCTTGCTCATAATTCAATGCATCAGGCTATTCCAGGAGTACCCACCCCCCCCCCCCCTCCCCCAGTCATTAGCATGGTATTGCTAACATTGCCTGTTCCAGGGATCAGGCATTAGTCTATAGTGTACCCCTGGGCAACTGATGGCCTTATGATTCTCACCTCACAATACATACTACAGTTTGCCACTTTTGTTTCAATGATAAGACAAGTTCACAAGCAAAGACAATAAACGCTTGACTAATAGTCACATAGTACAGTACATGTACTTCTCTGATCATGAGTACGACATAAATGAGATCGCAGATCCACAGAACAAACATTCACTACCACAATACTGAGAAACAGGACTTTTCCTGAGACTTACTTTGGTATAAATACATGTAAGCTTTCATTAGAATAATGGAAAACCCAGAGGCAAATGAGGAATTTGACTCGCTTGTTCTGTACCAGCCATGGGGCGTTTTGCGGTTAAATTAAAAAAATGCTAATGCCCGGGAAGGGGAGGGGTAGAGATATCCACTCTTGGAGTTGAGTGATGCATACAAATAACAAGTCGAACACTTGCAGCCTTAAATAGGAGGTACAAACAACCTATCACAACACTTACCTGAAAAAATACAGACCCCAGGCCGACCCATTTCCCCACACATTTGGTGTCACACCCTAAAATGTAATAAGAAATATTTGTTTAGACGTCATGTACCACTTACTGACAGGATCACAGGTTTAAGAGCTGTAAAATGTACTTTCAGGTGTAATTATTTAATTTTAACACTATCCAATTGAAGGGGTGCACGGAATAAGGCACTACGTGACTTTTGATGTAAAGTCAAATTCTCCTTTTGTTTGACACCAATGAATACAAGGCAATTTGGAAGGAGAATCTAGCAATTTATCAGAGGTCACTTGGGGCTTTTTTCCAGGCACCCCTTCAATTGTTTTTCCTCCAGAGTTAGACAAGGACGAGAGGAGGAGCAGAATCTGCCTGCATATAATTTAGACGTTTAAAATTTGTTTTATAAATTACATGTGTGTGAACATACAGTAAGGTACTGAACTCCACAATTTTTCCTGAAATTTAGCTTAGCTCATACTTCAAAAATTTAGAATAATATTACATTGTTCATCAAATTTGCTGCTACAAAGCCTAGGTTTTCCAAAAGTTTCAACTTTTCTCTTTTTCTTTTTGTTAAGAACTTAGTTTAGGGTGTACAATGTAAGGTTATGATTAATGGTTATAGAGGATTGAATTCAGCTCCATCCAGTTGAAATTAGTAACTGGAAGGACCTCAATGTGGAGTGGGAAGTAAACAGGTTAGCTACTGTACATGTAAATTCTGGGCCAGACCAACTGTTCCGAAAACTTCAAGTATTAAACAGAACAGTGTGAAGGCCACTATAAAACAATTAAATTATGAAAAGAATAAGTGGCATAGGGAAAGTCTAGAGTCAGCTCTCAGGAGTAATCAAGAATGTTGTAAAGGCCTGTGGAAAGTTCCAGAATAATCCATGCATGATGTTAAGATCTAAAATAAGTAATTGCCATCACAAAGCTTGGAACCAAGGAACATTCTACGATTACGTTATTTCTCAAAATAGCTGTGTGGAACAATATAAGAACAGACAACGGAACAGTTTACATTTATACTGTCGTTATTACTGTCATCACATCTACATTGTCTGCTGTTATTGTTGCCATTTAAGTAGAGTGAAAAGTTATAATTTAATTATGGTTGGTCAGAAAAATCATTGTAATCAGAGGATCATAGTATCATCTTCATCAGTGGTTAATTAAAGCAAAATAATGTTGTATCATCTTAGAGATCTACATTGCATATACTGTAAATGCTCGAATTAGCACCCAGCTTCAAATATTAACGCCCTGCTTCCAATTAGCGCCCCTCCTAAGGCTCAAAAGTTGTAATAAGCGCCCCCCCCCCCCCCACTTTGATGAAAAAGTCTTAAGAATGTTTCAAGTTGGTAAAAAGTAGTCTTCTATAAGGTTTTTGAATTTTTATGTTGCAGTTTGGTTTTAAATAGAAATAAAGATAGTGTCATTTTGAGGCTAAAAATTGATAAACGAAATGAGCGCCCCCCTTCGAATTAGCTCCATTAGCCCCACTCGCCTTAGAAAATTAAATAAGCGCCTCGGACGCTAATACGAGCATTTACGGTACATGTACAGTAAATCGGCAATTGGTAGACAAAAATTGGGGATCCAGCCTTTTCTGACTATCAAAGTTCTCTCACTGTGCTGCCAACCTGCTCCAAAAGAGTTTGAGAAGCTTTGCACACATGTACATGTATTTTGAAAACAAAACCAACCTGATACAATCCCTTTACACCATCTGCTCTAACAATTGAACGCACAGCATCCACAAGTCCTCTGTATGCTGGGACCTTCCCACTGCCATCATTCACTAATACGTAATTTGAAGTTGAAACAAAAAACATATTTCACTGTCATGTTAATTATTGTTAACAACTGGATCATTGTACATGTATAATTCAAATCCAGGGATTTAATTGGCTCATCGGCCATGGTATATGAGCCATTATACTGTACCATGCCAGAGAACTAACAACCATCACATCGTCTTCTGGTTGTTCTTGCGAAGTGAAATCAGCAACATCCAAAAATATTTATTGGTTGTTTTTAATAAAACAATTATTATCCCACTTGTGTTAGTTGGATATGAAATGTTATAGCCAACTCTGTGCTGTCACGCCTTGTTGGCTATTTGTCATCTTATATCCAACATCAGTCATGGATTAATTCTTAATTATTACAGTAGTACTTGTAATTGCATCAAGCCAAGAAGTTTCACGCCAATTTTCAAAGTCTCACGGTAAAAAAAATAACAGTAAAAAATCCAAACAACGTTTCAACTGCTCTTCTTCGGTCATTATCAACTTCAATGTGTGGAAAAAATTAACATATCATATCTAAAGAAAGAGTGCCAATGACATAAAAAGTGCAAAATATATGTACATGTATGTAAAAAGTATGTAAAAATTTTAGAAAACAATGATAAAAAGCATGCTAGAGATTTAATTAATTAAAACTTTTGCATGAATCAAGTCTGATTGTTTATTGAGACCAGGTCTTAGTTCATTAATATAAAACATTGCATACACAAGACATTAAAACTTGTTTTTGCACTTTTTTTCAAACAGTAAAATTCTTGCTCAGGTCTTCCTCCGTTGGCTGAAACATGAAGTTCCAAAGGGTGTTATCAAGAATTTTTACGGTTTTATGGCTAAGGTGTTATGGCTACAGTGTATACGGCTAAGGCTAGTGGCCGATATAACCCCTGCTCTGATTGGCTTATAGCAAGATCAGAGCAGGGCATTACGCGGTACGCGCCGAAATGCCCATGGGTCAATTACAGATTGTGCAAATTAGGGTTAGGCTTGAATTGAAATGCTTTTCTTTCTTATAAAGAAAGCCATATAATAAATAACTTAATAACCTCGACCGTTTGGCCGTTATGGGAAAATCTCAAACCTCGGCTTAGCCGTATTGAGGCAAGGCCTCAGTTTGAGATTTTCAAGTAACCAGTGTCCTCACTCTCTGAGTCATTAAAATCAACTTTGTTTGTTTGTTTAACAAGGGTGACACTCAACAGACAAACCTGTGGCCCTCGGATTCCAGATCGAAATGGAATTTGGAAATGTTGGTTTTTGGGAAGGAGGAAAACCGGAGAACCCAGAGAAAAACCCTCGGAGCAAGGACGAGAACAAACAACAAACTCAGCCCACATATGACATTGAGTCCGGGAATGGAACCCGGGCCACATTGGTGGGAGGCAAGTGCTCTCACCACAGGCAGATCACCCTCTGTTTGTATGGTGTAATTACTGTTTGGAACTTGAGACTTTATATTCACGCGACACGATCGGTTCAAATTTTCAGTGAGTGAAGATATTTAAAGTCGCCTTTTACCTTAATGTTGAAATAAAATTTCAAGGAAATATTGATTGAGTCAGGTGTGGTGTTCTTTTGCCATTCCGAGCCGTAGAAACCTTTCTCTGGCGAGTTTACTCAGTGTTGCCAGCCAAAGGCCGGTACTAGAGAGAGGGAGACAAGGTAGGCAAGAAGCCGCCGGCAACCACTATGGGTCGCTACTTCAAACCGGAATTGTCGCAAAATTTGAAAAATTTTTGCCTTTTTTTCAACGGACTCCGATTAACTATGTAATTATTTCGCCATGTCGTGGCCAAGTTTGGGCTTCATTTGTCAAATTTCTTCCGAGAAAAGCGGAGCTCAAATCCTCCAGGTTGGTTTCAAACTATGATCTGATTTGCGACAATTCCGGTTTAAGGTGGCCGAATACAGTTTTCTAGTGTACAGGTGTTAGTAGACGTTATTTGGAAACTATGTACTTCTGAACGCCCAAAATTGGCATGGTGTAAGACTAACTAAGAAGGAATGTATTTTGGTACGTCTTGTTGAGCTAAGTACCGTTTCCATGGCAATGCAGCTAACTATTGAACGTCCATAAATAGTAGGTTTTCTTTATTTTTAGAAAATGCACTCATTAGATTTTTTCCATTTTTTGTTTCAGAAAAACTCACAAAACACTGACACAGTCGCACTACTTTCATGTAATTTTAACAGAGAGATCTCCTGTAAATATTGATTTTGCATTTTAATTTTTTGTGAAGATACCCTCTGTTAGATTTACGTTTCTCTTTGTAGGCGAGTTAAGGTTCTAGGGAACTATTTTCATGCCAAATGTCACGAAATTCTAATGAGCGGATCCTTAGAAAACAGTTCATTTCCACGAAAACAACCAGTCACAAATTTTTGGTCAAATGCGCATGCGTAGCTTTAATTGGGTTTCACGGCAAAGATGAAAAGCATGAAAAAAGTCTTCGTGAATGACTTTTTTTACTCGGAAAGAAAAGAAAAAGAGTTCAGAAACGAGAAACTTAGTTATTTAAGAACAACATTTAACTTTGTTATCCATTTCATGTGAAATTGAGGGATCGCTTTATCGACCGCCGTATTGCGTACCACAACCCTAGCGCGCGCTTAATAGTGTCACTAACTGAAACCGGCGAAAACTGTGTTCAGACACCTTAAAGTAGCGACCGGCAGTAGAAGTTGGGGTTGAAGTTTAGAGTCTGCATCTTATTGAAAGGCGAAGTAAAAATGGGGCATAGCATAGAAGCAGCATTGAATATTTCGCAATATCAGTGACAATTCTCTCCAAATTCAGTACCAACATTAAAAAGACATTAACGTTGTTCGAGGTACCTTACCTTGAAATCTTATTTTTATCAGGTCCAATGGATGCAGAATAAGAGTCGCAGTAACTCCCCCAGAAACGCCAGCCACAAGGTGTTCGTAACGAATAAAACGAGTTATTGATGAGCTCTTTGGAGATGGCGGCCGCTCTGGAATGGCCTGACGTTCACCCATGGTATGATAAAACGGTATCAAGGCGATTTAAGATTTTAGGACGGCAGAAATGAAAATAGGAAGTGCGAAAAGCCACTGTTATGGAATTTCATCATCCACCACTTGCGTCGGCCATTTTAAATTGGTTGTATTTTCCAGTCCCCCACGGAAGACTCGACCCAGCTCTCCACAGCTAGTATCTGGCACGTGCCGACGCACGTGCCACCAGTGCGGCGTTATTTATTTGTATATGTGATTCCATGAGGCCGAATTAAGGATTAATTTTCACGCGTATTTCAAAGTTTTCGCAATACAACTGGAAATTAATCCTTAAGGCGGGGGTAAACGTGAATTTGAATGGGATTTTTAGAGGTTTGAAGAAGAGATAAAAGAAAGAAAATGATTTTTAAAACACCAACAGACAGTTGATACCCACGCAAGAGCACCCCAGGTTTCTAGTGGACTAACTGGGTATCCGTCTATTAATTATTAACTACAAATTCTAATTTTAAAACCTCACTAAATCTTCAATATTTCTTATTTCTCTTAATTTTACCAATCCTTCAAGAAAAACTATCTCCTCCCAAATATACCCAAAATTCACCTAAAAATTCACAAAACACCCAAACACCGTCTTAAGGCGGGGGTAAACCTGAAAGCCGTTTTCATGCCGATTAAAATCGGTTTCGTGGAAATATCTCGTTCACGTTTCAAGCAATCCAAAATCTCTTGATTTGAACGAAAGTGAATGCTGCTCGATTGGGCACCAATCGAGTACATCGGCCCCCTCCCCCGAGAGCTCACAAGCTACCGATGAAGCAATGTCTTAGCAATTCATTACGGAAATCAGCCATGAAGGAACTGCAATATTAAGCTGACCCGTTCCGGGTCATTTAACGTATAAGCGCACAAAAACGCACATGCGCGTTATACTACTATTAATGCCAATGTACAGGTAGACTATTCCTCCAGTCCTCATCGCTCCCCTTTTGTCATTATACTTTCAATTTAAAGTAATACATGCCATTCCACAACCACTGTCGGTTATCCATTCAGCCACAGAAGATCATACCGGCGGAACGCAAGATGTTCACCTGTACCTTTTAGTTTCGTTACAAATCGTACAGCCCTCACTCTTTATCAATTATGAAGGTCTGAACTCAACCGTAAGTAACTATTTCTTAGTATTGTGGCAGTGACCGTTCATTCTGTGGATTAATGTTCTCCATAGGAGTACACCAAGGCCCTAGACGCAGTTATTTGAGAATTTATTTGTTTGCTGATGAACTTATCATTGACACAAAGCAACAATGTTGTGAGGTGAAACTGAATCGCGAGCCAGTCAAATGCTCGAGGTAGGCGAATGCCCAGCCCCGCTAATGCCAGGGGATCCTGGGCTCGGTTGCAAGTGACTGATACATAACTCAAGTGAGAACTTTAGCAAAATTCTCGCTAAATCGTATGTCCTTTTTCGTCAGTAACATCTTTTTTGATTAATTATTTTAAGATATATTTCATATTGATAATATATGCCAGTGAACACAAATGACAATTGCAGACTGAGCTAAAATAGAGGTCCAAATCGACCATAGGATCAAATTAATCGTTCATTTTCTAATGTCAAAAGTAGAGAACAGCAATAATTTTTATGCATTCAATTGGTGAACTAAGCACCTTCAGCCGTAAAATAGTATTAATGGACTGAAGGTGTATAAACGCACGAATCAGTCACCACTCACCGGACCCGCGTACGGTTCACGGCTCACGAACCACCCTACACCCATTCGTGAAATAGAAGAAAGATCCTCAGGTTCAGGTCAGGTTCTTTTGACTTAATATCTTAGCGATTTGAAGGGATTTTTTTATCTTATTTTGGCCGTTGACTGTGCGCGCAGCCACGCGAAACCCTTCAAATGACAAAGCACAACGACTAAAGCACGTTTAACGCCGGGTAATACGGGCAGCATAACAAATAGTGCATTACAAGTTGCGATTGTTTGTAGCTCCTATTACCACCCCAGCGCGCAACAAATTTCCATGTTACAAAACGTAGAAACAGCGTCTACTTTCTACAACATGAAAATTTGTTGCGTGCGTAGTTAACTGAAATAGCTGGCGACATGACGAGAGTAAATAAAAACAAAGTTCTCCCTTTTCACAAGATTTATTTACGGAAGACTAATGCAAATTCCGCAAGACACGTTAGTAAAGACAAACGAAACGTTCAAGACAGTTTGGCGGCTAGGAGACAAAACAAACTACAAAATGGTAAACAAATTTACACAAATATAATCAATTCACATTACACAACTCAAAAATACTCCAATACAATTTATAAGAGAAAGAACCCATTATTGTCACATAATATGTGATGTCATCGATCCCATAAAGAAAACAGTTTTGAACGTGGTACAATGATACCTCAAAAGGTTTAATGCTGTAGTTTTAATAGACGGCAAAAAATAAACAAGGTTAAGACCCACTTCAAACCTAAGTGGCCCACATAGAGCTTAACCCGGTTTCTGTGGCATGTAGCAGCTAGGAGCAGTATTGCTAGCCCCCCCCCCCCCCCCCCTTCCCTTTTCCCCCGGTATGGGATGATAGTCCATTGAAATGTTTCCCCCGCGAGTGTCTCTCAAAGTTTCTTTTCTTACTTAAGGAAAAAACTGACATTAGAGAGATTTAGAATTACGTTTACGGGAATTAAATCGGAAAACGGCAGAAATTAACTCGTGGCCAAGTTTATCCTTTATTTGCCGCTCGCTTTTTTCAGTTTCTAGGTAAAATTTTATAGTTTTCCTTTAGCATGAAAGGCCAGAATAGTTTTCCACTTTTCTCATCTATGTACTCATTTTATCAAGTAAACTCTATTCTAAATCTCCCTCTTAATGAAGAAACCAACCCAGCCTCGAGCCACCAACCCTCCGATCTTCCCTAACGTCTGTTCGAAAATTCGATGGGGTATTCACAACACCACTGCGCCTCCACACACCCAAATTAGAAAACTTCTTTTTTTCCACGGGACTCAACAAACTCCTTAGCCCCTACAACTAAACAATTATTTCACAAAATAGAAAGGGCATTATTCTCAGTATATTTCACAACGATAGTACTCATCAGATTTAAGAATTTGTTGTTTCGCGTATGGAAACTGATATCCCTTAATTACAATAATTTGCATCGCTCTCGCTGTTCCTGTCTTCAATAATTAAAACGAATATTAAATCAGCTAACAAAGTGAAGTGGGACTATTAAGGTATTTTGAGATTTTAAAAGAAGACCAAAAAGCAATGTTTGGCTGTAGCTGATTGTCAAATTTTTTAACAACTAATCTAAAAGCACGGTAATTTGAACAAGCCCATCATCCTTCGAATTACCACCAGTTACACCAGAACAACCTGCGCCACTACAAAACGAACCCCCACCCCCTCCGGCTTGTTTTTCGCGAGTACCGCTTCCTCCCCCAGAGTACCCCCCTCCTCCACCAGATGCACCATTATCTTCGGATCCCCCTCCCCCACCACCAAACCCACCTACCGCCCCAGGGGTTGGCCCTCCATTGTTTCCGCTATTCATTGCACCAGCTCTTCCTCCCACCCAGCCCTGAGCACGTGACCCTCCTCTCTCTCCATGATTCATACCGTCCCTAGCACATCCTTGATCAAGCCAACCCGCACCCACTCCACCATGGTAACTAGCACCTGCTGAGTTACATTCACCTGGCCGTCCCCCCGTTCCCCCATTCCTAACATGAGACCAATCTTTCCCCACACTACTGGTGCCTCTAGTACCCGACTGACCGTCCACCCCGTTATATCCACCAGACGCACCCCCTCCCCCTCCGGCGGCTAACAATAGTACATTACTACTTGTATAAACAAAACTCCCTCCCCCTCCCCCTGTACCAGCATTGTCCTCTACAGACAGTCCCAGTTCAGCTGCTGTCATTGTAGTTGATTGTCCTCCTTTCACCTCCACTGAGTCTCCTCCTCTCTGTCCCACCACAACATTTAGAACTGTCCCTTTATTCAGTGTGAAAATGCCTTCCTTGAACGCTCCCTTCCCACCATAGTAAGTTCCCGGATTGTATCCATAGTTGTACGAGTGCGTTCCTCCTTGAGCGCCCCATGCTTTGATTCGATAGCGACCGCTTCTTGGAATTGTGTATTTTTGTATAATGCCATACCGTCCCTTGCGTCCGTCCGTCGTCAATTCAACTGAAATGACAAAATAATGTATTAAACAAAAACATACGTCCATGAGCCCAGATAGACTTTTATTTAAATTGCCCCCAATGAATTATTCTTAATTTTTTCATTATTATTAGCTTCTTTAGAAAGCACAACATTCAATTGAATTTTTACTTGCAAATGTGGTTAGTAGGGCTAATTAGGGTTCCTAAGTTGTGTTCTATTGATGGACAGCGGCATATCCTTGTTGCCAGTCGCGTTTATGAGGTGCGAAAACTGTGGAAAAGTGCGTAAGTGTCACAGAGAACCAGGTCCCACTCCAGAAACTACGGAAAGACTCGTAGGAGTGAAGGGTTATGGGATTGTTTGGGTAGACATGGAAATTGCAGTGATGCATAAGTGCATTTTTCGATAGTTAATTGCACAGGAGGTATCCTTATAGGTGTAAACTAATTAACTAGAGCTACGCTTCGCGGAGGAAATACCGAAAAACGCACTTATTAATTCGGCCCCGGACCACGTTTCTCGAAAGTCCCTGTAACTTACCTGACCCGATAAGTATATTTTTAAATGGTTTTCGCCGATTACACTGTGATTACAGACATGGTACTTGGCCAATGTTTTCATAGAGTTATAAGATTTTAAAATTTAGTATTCAAAGCTAACAAAAATTGACTTTTGTTAAGAAATATTTATCACCAAAGACACTTATCGGGCCCGGTAAGTTACCAGGACTTTAGAGAAACGGGTTCCTTTTTTACACAAACGATCCCACAATCACAGTTTCTGGAGTGGAGACTACCACAACCTACAACACGGCGTCACAAGATAAACCGCTGCTTCCTTTGTTGGATTAAATTATATATTCTACCACCTCATCTGAAAGTTACATCACAGTTATCGCAGATATATTCATTGCGGAAAATTATATCTGCTCTTATATCTAATCTGTAAGTAATATCGCAATTTTTGCAAATATTGACCTTATACTATTCTGATTCTGCAAACGGGCGCTTGGTGTCACAGTTTCTGGTTATTGTTCACTTAGTACCTAGTCACTCTTTGATGTTTATATCCAGAAGATATAACCTTCCTGTCCCTAAAAAAGCGTCAAAAAGCGTCCTGCTTTGAGCTCCCACAGTAAATTAGCGTCGTGTGCGGTAAATCGAATCATTGCGGTAGTTATTCTTTTGAAAAGGTTTTCGTCGCCATACTTGCAGTTATACCGAAATGGGATCATTACTGTTTCTTTCAAACTTGTGAAATGTTTATAATGGTCTCTACAAACTGCTAAGACTTTTTTTCGGCTTTCAGACAGCTCTTCCCCTCACCTCACCCTTTGCATTTGCCATTTGCCAAGACAAGTTAGAATGTGTGCTTCTATTGAAATTAGAAATTAACTTAATTTTAATCATACCCCGTAAAACAGATATCGAACCACGCTCCAAGGGCTCTTGCTAATTTACAACGGGAAAGCTCTGGGAACGAGGTTCACAGGTATAATTTACCTTCAACAGTCAACATGGCGGACTTGTTCGCCGAACCAAGCAAATTTTCAGCAGCGCAAATATATTTTCCAGTATCCACAAGAGTCACGCGACGTCCCTCTAATCTTCCATCTCGCTCGTACCGAAAACGGTGTGTCCAGCGACCATCAGAGCGAAACCACTTGACTGTCGGTGTTGGGTTTCCAGTCGCAGAGCACTGGAACACGACGTTTTGATTTTCTCTGACCGTTTGTTTTATTGGTGAAATCACAACCGTGGGAGTTGAAATTGATTCTCCCGGCTCTCCTTTGGCACCGGTAATTCCCCTGCGACCTAGTTCTCCTTTAACGCCTTTGTTCCCCTTCTGACCAGGTGGTCCGTTAATTCCTTGATTTCCCCTGGGACCTAGTTTTCCTTTAATGCCTTGTTCCCCCTTTTGGCCGGTAACGCCTTGTTCCCCCTTCTGACCAGGTGGTCCGATTATTCCGTTATCTCCCCGGGGACCTGGTTCTCCTTTAATGCCCTTCCCACCCTGCTGACCAGGTGGTCCGACGATTCCTTGCTTTCCATGTGGGCCTGGTTCGCCCGTGAGTCCACGTGATCCTTTCCGTCCCATAGATCCACGCGGCCCTCTTTTGCCACGTGATCCTTTTGGTCCTGGCATTCCCGGCGGACCTTGAACGCAAATTTGTTCCTTGGATGAACAGAATGCCTGCGGCTTCAGAGCGTTCAAGGTCTTGTTTATCTCGTCTCTCACCGTCTCAATTGTAAGCTTATGTCCGTCTGGAGAGGTTCCAGCAAGCCGACGCGTTCTTAACCTCTTGTTTTTAACTGCAATCAATAACATAAAACAAATCCTGTTAAACCTGATATCGTCCAACCTTTTCACTTTATAGTTAATACGCAGGGAGGTAAATAACTGATGGAGACGGCCGTGCGCGAAAACCTTTCTTAGGTTTGAAGTTAGTTCTTAAATTTTTCCGCTGATAGAACGATAGATAGAACGATTTTTGCGTGGAGGTTTTTAGGGATTGTATGCGGAGATAAGTGCACTTTTTGTGGTTGGACGTTCTGGATCAAGATTAATCTTGTAGTCTAAAACTTGGGTTCATTGGCATCTCCCCGTCACTCGCATGCCTGACCCCCTCCCCCTCCCCTCCCCCTTGTTTTAATACTCTTATAAAGTATTTACTACGCCGTTTGCTATGCTCATTCGATTTTAGATGAACGTTACTCAGTAACTTTACACTTCCCTGCGTGTGAATTTGTTCAGTTCAGCTGACGGTACAAAGTAGCTTTTAAAAACAACCGAATCTGAGGATGAAATCCTCCGAAATGGATCATTTTCTAGTCAGAAGTTATTGAGACGTGCTATCCTGGTGTGATTTTGTCTTTTTGTATGCTTCAATATTTTAATCCTTTTTTCCGAGCCCAGGAACTATGATAACATCTGATAAACACAATACACTGACTATCTCAATCTTATTATTGACATTTTGTTGTTTCTCGGCTAAGATCTTAATGTTTGTTGACCTTTTCAAACTGACGTCTAGTGTAATTTTAGATGTACTTTGGCCTTGCACCAAACTTAAAGAAAAAAAAAAACGTTTTGATCATTGCCAACTATTCATGCGTTCGTTTTCATAAATGTAAATCCCCGAGCTCCAAGCTCATCACAATTTTCAACTTCTCAATGAGCCACAACCAAACACTAGATTCTGATTTCTTTTAGTGCTGGGATTGTTATTTACGCTATGAGGAAAAGAGGATTCAGTGTTATCAGCGCAACGCAGTAATTAAATTAGTCTGTTTCGATTCTTTTTGCTGAAAACAATGCTTTCCGTAGACAAAGCACTGATCCCTCCCAAAGTATATATAGACCATGTGTGGCAATAACGAAACGTATAAAATATCTGTTTTGAGATTTTGCTTCTTGCTTAGCTCCGGTTGAATTTTCTCCTCAATTTCGCTTTAAGCACTAGCACTTCCGGCCGTTGCTCGTTTCTCAATATTTTCCAAAATAAAAGTCGCATTTCTCTAGTATTCAGGTTAAGCCAATAGATAAAACATTAGCTTGATTTGTGGGAGGAAATGTCAAAATTTATATAATCCTTCACTGTTAAAATAAAACAACCCGTGAAGCGTTCACTAGAGATCTTCCTATTCCTTCAAGGACAGGACAGCCAACGACACCATTAAATCGAAATAGCTATGCTGTTTCCTGCATTCCCTTATCGTTTTAAGACTTTTAAATTAAGGAAAATTTGTGTAAGTAAGCACAGCTTGTTCTGTTCGGATTCTTTGACGGAAAATTTGATTACCGAAAAATTTTAGCGATTCCCACTGAATTAAAGGGCGGCTCAGTTGGCTCTCCAAAATGCTAGAGGGCCTTTTTTAACACCTTTAGCGACGTTTAATGGACGAAAGTTTGAGCTGATCCTTAGCAAAAAGAAAACACAAAGAGGTTGTTTTTCTTGGCGACTCAATCCGAATTCCTGAGGCGAGTAACGGTATTTCCCAACAGATATTCCAATTAAATCGAACGGAACGTTGAGCGAGGGAGTTTACTGCGGTATTTTTGCGTTTCAAGTTGAAATTAAATTACCTTGCGTCTCATCTCTCTTGTCTTTAAAATCCACATTCTCACTCAGTTCACTCGCAGACATGGCTCTCTCTGTGGGTTTGGAGTTTACTGCATCGCTTGCAAGCTCTCTGTTCGTAGTTTGTCTTACTTCCGCCACAAGCTCCTCAACCGTATGAACTCGCTGATTTATGATCTCCACACGAACCAATGCAGTGACGCAAATCAACAAAGAAACGAACGATACGGGATAAACAAACTTAACCGAGCGACTGTGGGATTTACGGCAAGGCGAGGTTTGTTGTTTCTCCGCCATGACAAATTAAGGCAACAGCTTCGCACGGTAATATTCCACTTTCAGACGTTGCAAAGATGAGATGCGTCAAGGCAGGATGTAATGCGAGTCTTGTGTTGACATTTGTCTAAATCACTCACGCAATGCAAGGTTTATCTCATCAGTTAGCGGTATTCAGGAGGTCATAAGTCAGGCTAAAATTGGCAAAGAAAGTCTTGTTTTCGTTTACTCCGGCAATTCATCAGCCTCTTCCAATTGCCAGGCGGAAAACATGTGGATCGATCGTCTGGGCAAGTTTCACGGCGATAAGTTCTCCGGCACTTTTTCCCAAATGAAAATTGTTTTAATCGGTTTACGAAGAAGGAGAAAAAAAAAGGTAAGTTTTGACTTACCCATGACAATTTAAATGCAAATTTAACAAAAGTGAAAAATTCAGCTTACCGCAAATTCAAAAGTCTTGCTCGACATGACACATGACTATGATTTCGTACTGGTTGCTGAGGCCTATAGTAAGTAACAACCGCCATAAACTATACAGCCACTGAAACATTCGGCTTAGCACGTGCGTTATAAATTTGGATACATTTCTTTGTAGTCTTCCGCAATCACCAAATTCATAGACTACAAGTGGTTCTTTATGTGAAGGCGGAGCGAAAAACCCGAGCGCGCGCGAAAATTTGTCTTCCGCGCTACGCGTCTACTCGCGGGGAGTACTGCGTACCGCTCGGGTACTTCGTTAGCCTTCAAATGCTGGCGTTTTCGAGCGCGCGCCGCCAGTAGTCATTAGGTCGTAGCCGCCATGTTGGATTTTCAAAATCTTAGGTAGATGGGGAAAGGGCTTCGGGGAGGGGGTAAGAAATATTTCCCCTCCCCCTTCCTCCCCCTCCTTTTTTTTCTTTTTCCCTAATGGCCACCCCTCTAGTTGCATTTTCTATTCTCCCCAATATACTTCTGCTTTTAACATCCAATATGGCGGCTACTGCGCTGAACGTGAACACATGGCGGTGAATTGTTCATTCTTTTTCTTAACTTGTGCCTGCCGTTGAAATTTCCATTACGGAGCTCGAAGTTGAGGTAGCAACGACATGAACTTTCGAGTGACATTGGCCCGTTTCTTAAATGTTCGGTTTATTTTTTGGGCCCGGTGATAAGTTTCTTGTTTCGGGAAAGGGATTTTAAGAATAAATATGATTGCCTCTCTCTATGTTTAGGAACCAATCACTGTGTTCCGGTCCGCTGGTAAGTTATCGGGACTTTGGATACAGGGCGCAAACTGCTTTCTGTTATAGTGTATGAGACAATGAAAAAAACAAAAAACTGTTGCTTTTTTCAGTTATCAAATGGGAACCTGTAAACTGACTTTTGCACTGCTGTTGTCGGGCAACAGACTACGGGCCCTTGGAAAAAACAAAAGAAATCAATTATTGAACATCACTGAACGTGGTTGAACATGACTTAATTGCTAATGTGGTGTCGTTGGGTTTTGTCAGCTTCCTTTAGCGATTTAAAGGGTTTTTTGCGGCCGTTGACTATACGCACCGCAACGCAAAACTCTTCAAATCGCAAAGCACAACGACTAAAGTACGTTTAAGGCCTGGTAATACGGGCAACATAACAAATATTGCATTACAAGTTGCGACTGTTTGTAGCTCCTATAACCACCCCCGCGGGCAATAAATTTCCATGTTGCAAAACGTAGAAACAGCGTCTACTTTCTACAACATGAAATTTGTTGCGCGAGCAGCTAAATTAGCTGGCGACACGATGAGAGTAAATGAAAACAAAGTTCTCCCTTTTCACAAAATTTATTTACGGAAGACTAATGCAAATTCCCAAAGACACGTTATTAAAGACAAGCGAAACGTTCAATACAGTTCTGAGTTTGCCGGGCGGCTAGGAGACAAAACTATAAAATGGTAAACAAATTTACACAATCTATAATCAATTCACATTACACAACTTAAAAATACTCCAATACAATTTATAAGAGAAAGAACCCACTCATCGATTCCGTAAAGAAAACAGTTTTGAACGTGGTATATACCTTAAAAGGTTCACTGCTATAGTTTTAATAAACGGCACAAAATAAACAAGGTTAATACCCACTTCAAACCTAAGTGGCTAAGTGGCTCACACTAACCCAGTTTCTGTTGCATGTAGCAGCTAGGAAAAGTATTGCTCCACCCCCCCCCCCCCCCTTTCCCCCGGTATAGGATGATAGTCCATTTTTGAAATGTTTCCTCCGCGAGTATCTCGCAGCGTACACGGACCCATCTATACACCTGGGTGAAGAAAGACAATGTTGAGCAAAGTTTCTTGTCTTAGTTAAGGAAACAACTGACATAAGAGGGATTTAGAATTACGTTTACGGGAATTGAATCGGAAAACGGCAGAAACTACCACGTGACCATGTTTTTATCCTTCATTTCCCGTTCACTGTTTTCAATTCTGAGTAAAATTGATTAGTTTTCGTTTAGCATAAAAAGCCAGAATTGTTTTGCATTATTCTTATACAGTGGAACCCCGCCTCACGACCACCTCGTTATTACGACCACTTTTTTGTGCCCCAAATGAATTGAAAGTCCAGTCTTTTTCTTAGTTTTACAACCTCGTTAATCCGACCACCCCGTTATAACAACCGCATTTTCGCGGCCCGAAGGTGGTCGTATTAACGGGGTTCCCGACTGTATTTGTACTCATTTTATCAAGAAAACATAAACGTGAATTTCACGTTTGCCGTTTGCCGTAATTTAGAACTGCGTTTACGGGAAACGACAGAAATTACAACGTGACCAAGTTTATCCTTCATTTGCCGCTCACTGTTTTCAGTTTCTGAGTAAAATTGATTAGTTTTCGTTTAGCATAAAAAGCCAGAATTGTTTTCCAATATTCTGATATAAGTACTCATTTTATCAAGAAAACATAAACGTGAATCTCAGTCACGTTTGCCGTAAATACGATTCTAAATTGGATAGATAGAGAACCGCGCTTACGGCAAACGGCAAACGTGAGATTCGCGTTTATGTTTTCTTGAAATAAAGAGCACAACGATGAGAATAGTGCAAATTAATTCTGGCCTTTGATGCTAACGCAAAACTACTCAATTAGACAGAGAAACTGAAAACAGCAAGCGGAAAATATAGGATAAACATCGTCACGTGGTGTTATCTCACGTTTGCCGTTTGCCGTTTGCCGTAAGCGTCATCCTTAACCTCTCTAATCCCTCTGTTAATACAGAGACCAACCGAGCCTCGAGCCACAAACCCTCTGATCTTCCCAGAAGTCTGATCGAAAATTCGATGGGGTAACCACTACACCACCGCGCCTCCACAAACCGATTAGAGGACTTTTTTTTTTTCACGGTAATCAACAAACTTCACATGTGCTTAGCCCCTTCAACTGAACAGTTATTACATAATAAAGTATAAGGTGTATCTTTTCTAAGTTTCACACTGGAGCCGGCTCTAAATACACATACTCGATAGTAATCATCAGATTTAAGAATTTGTTGGTGTGTATGTGGAAACTGATATCCCTTAAGTACAATCATGATTTGCATCGCTCTCGCTGTTCCTGTCTTCAGTAATTATTACGAATTTTAAACCAGCTAACAAATTGAAGTGGAACTATTATAAAGTAAGATACCTTGAGATCTAAAAAGAAGTCCAACAGTAATGTTCACTCTAACTTATTTCAAATTTTGTAAAAATTAATCAGTAAGCTCGGCAATTTGAACACGCCCATCATTTTGCAAATTCCCACCATTTACACCAGAACAACTCGTCCCATTACAATACGAACCACCTCCCCCTCCGGCTTGATTTAAGTGAGTACCGCTTCCTCTTCCAGAGTACCCCCCTCCGCCACCAGATGTACCATTGTCTTCGGATCCCCCTCCCCCACCACCAAACCCACCTACCGCCCCTGGGGGTGGCCCTCCATTGTTTCCACTATTCATTCCACCAGCTCTTCCACCTACCCAACCCTGAGCACGTGACCCTCCTCTCTCACCATCATTTGATCCGCCCATACCACATCCTTGAGCCAACCAACCCGCACCCACTCCCCCATGGTGACCAGCACCTGCAGTGTTACATTCACCTCGCTGTCCCCCCGTTCCTCCATTCCTAGCTTTAGAAGAATATCGACCCACACTTCTTTTGCCACTAGTACCCGACTGACCATCCACACCGTTATATCCACCATAAGCACCCCCTCCCCCTCCGGCAGCTAATAATAGTACATTACCACTTGCATAAACAAAACTCCCTCCCCCTCCCCCTGTACCAGCATTGTCCTCTACAGACAGTCCTAGTTCAGCTGCTGTCCTTGTAGTTGATTCTCCTCCTTTCACCTCCACTGAATCTCCTCCTCTCTGTCCCACCACAACATTAAGTACTGTCCCTCTACTCAGTGTGAAAATGCCTTCCTTGAGCGCTCCCCGGCCGCCATAGTAAGTTCCCGGTTTGTAACCATAGTTGTACGAGTGCGTTCCTCCTCGAGCGCCCCAGGCTTTGATCAGATAGCGACCGCTCCTTGGAACTGTGACATTTTGCATAACACCATATCGCCCCTTGCGTCCATCCGTCGTGAAGTTAAGCGAAAGAGGACGGACTGATGAAAAAGGAAAACGTTATGCAGTCAACTTTTAAAACACTACAGCAGAACATAAACTAAAGCTTTAATGCGTATTTTCCAAATATCAGTTTGTCGAGCCATATTGGACTATCCAACACAATACTTATCAGAGAGTTGCTTATCATTGATTTTGTCCAGTTGCAGCATGGGGCGACCACTGAGCCACTGTGAGGAAGGGAGTTAGTATGGTCATAAGGATTGTCAAGGCCGAGGTTTGGCTCTGTCTTACAATTTCTCCCAAATGATAAATTCCAACCTAGAGCTGCTAAGTGGGTCTCAGTGGGAGTGTAACTTTGACGGTTAAGGTTACCCGATACCTTCAGAGGTGTCTCGCGTTTAAGCGATGTAGCGCGTCCAGTTTAAACTGTAGATACCTAAACCCCTATATCAAATTAAAGCTTATAAAGCTGATTATCAAACCATACCAAGAATTTTGAAATAAAATAAATTGTCGAATTGTTCACGACCTCTAATTGCGAGCGTCCGAATCACCTTTTTAAAGCTACAAGTCAAAGTGAATTTTGTTTTTTGCTAATTTAATTTGCTCCTCAGTTTCCTGACCCAAAGCGCTAGAAAAACGTGTCTGCGTTTTGCCATATTCAATCGCAGTGAAAAGTTATAGAGCATTATCGAAATAGGATGAAAAAAATGTGGAGTAATCGTACAAAAATCACTCTCGGAGAAAAAATATTTCGAAAGAAAAAATTCGCAGATACGTCTTTGTTGTTTATATGTTAAACTAGCTACTGTCCAAATTTGAAGGCAAACGAACAAATCCCTTTTGAGTTTAAGCTTTTTGAAGTGGCTCCTCCAAGTGAAAAAAATTTATTCGAGAAAACAGCGCTAAAAATTCGGCAATTCATTTTATTTCAAAATTCTTGGTTTAGTTGGATAGCCAGCTCCCAGTAAGCTTTAATTTGATATAGGGTTCAGGTATCTACAGTTTAAGCCGGACGCGCTACATCGCTTGGACGCGAGACACCTCTGAAGACACCTCTGAAGGTCCCGGGTAACCTAAACGGTAAAATTTTGCCGATTTTGACGCTTGACTGTTAAATTTTACGGCTTTTGGCGGTTGACGGTTCTCAAGAGGAAATTTCTGCCATGAATTAAAGTTAATATTAAAAAATATTAACCTCTTACTAACCGAGCGCGAGGGCCGTACTGAGGAATCTTGGCCCTAGTTCGTGGCAGTACGGACCGGGCGCAGCGAAGCGGCCGAGGGCAGAACAAACAAAATTGTTAATGATTTATTGAATGACCATTTTTAGAGGCAAGATGAATTTGCGGGAAAGACAAATCCATTTCACTTCTCGCGCGCGAGGCAACAATGGCGCACATTGCAGAGGCAGGGAACAATTTTTCGCTTCATCGGATTTATGGATCAACTCTGAGCCCAAGTAAACGGATGATACAGCCTCCCAAGTCAACTGGTTGACCGTAAGGCCAGCCAGTTTGTGAAAGGAAAGTCCTTTGAGCTTTTTCCAAGCGAGATCTGTCTTGTCGCATTCAGGCCGGTGAGTTGTGTCGGGAAAATGGAGAACGTTCCGTTACTTTGTTTAGCCTCTTGGGATATTATAAAGCAGTCGTCATCTACCTGTGATAGATTTTTGTGTTTAGATGCTTGAAAGCGAGTTGTGGAGACAATAAACAATGTTGATATCGGACAACGCGGTGATGCAAGCCTTCCAGCACACAAGCTCTCGATCGAACGCCGACTGAATCGCGAAGAATCGAAGTTCTCGAAAGAGAACTTACGTTCCATCGGGAAAAAGTTGCGGACATTGAAAGTTCTATCGTAGCGGCTAGCTAAGAAACGATACTAAATACACCCGCTGTGAGATCACAAGTCTCCGACTGTCTCTGTAACGCCTCGCTCAGACGACAGCCTCGCGTCTTCAACTTCCCTTAGGCCCGTAAACAAGAAAAGGCAGCTAAAACTTTGGGGTATCAATTTGCCTGTGTTTAATTTAACCAATACTCTGAGGCATTAATTTGCCTGTGTTTAAATTAAGTGATACACTATGGCATTAATTTGCCTGTGTTTATTTTAATCAATACAATGGGACATTAATTTGGCGGTGTTTAATTTAAGCAATACACTGTGGCATTAATTTGCCTGTGTTTAATTTAACCAATACACTGGGGAATTCATTTGGCGGTGTTATTAAGTGATACACTGTGGCATTATTTTGCCTGTGTTTATTTTAATCAATACAATGGGGCATTAATTTGGCGGTGTTTAATTTAACTAATACACTGGGGCATTAATTTGCCTGTGTTTAAATTAAGTGATACACTGTGGCATTAATTTTCCTGTGTTTATTTTAATCAATACAATGGGGCATTAATTTGGCGGTGTTTAATTTAACCAATACACTGGGGCATTAATTTGCCTGTGTTTAAATTAAGTGATACACTGTGGCATTAATTTTCCTGTGTTTAATTTAATCAATACAATCGGACATTAATTTGGCGGTGTTTAAATAAGCGATACACTGTGGCATTAATTTGCCTGTGTTTAAATTAACCAATACACTGGGGCATTAATTTGCCTGTGTTTAGATTAATTGATACACTGTGGCATTAATTTGCCTGTGTTTAGATTAAGTGATACACTGTGGCATTAATTTGCCTGTGTTTATTTTAATCAATGCAATGGGGCATTAATTTGCCTGTGTTTAATTTAACCAATACTCTAGGGCATTAATTTGCCTGTGTTTAATTTAATCAATACAATGGGGCATTAATTGGCGGTGTTTAAATAAGCGATACACTGTGGCATTAATTTGCCTGTGTTTATTTTAATCAATACAATGGGACATTAATTTGGCGGTGTTTAATTTAACTAATACACTGGGGCATTAATTTGCCTGTGTTTAAATTAAGTGATACACTGTGGCATTAATTTTCCTGTGTTTAATTTAATCAATACACTGTGGCATTAATTTGCCTGTGTTTAATTTAACCAATACACTGGGGCATTAATTTGCCTGTGTTTAAATTAAGTAATACACTGTGGCATTAATTTGCCTGTGTTTATTTTAATCAATACAATGGGGCATTAATGTGGCGGTGTTTAATTTAATCAATACACTGGGGCATTAATTTGCCTGTGTTTAATTTAACCAGTACACTGGGGCGTTACTTTGCCTGTGTTTAAATTAAGTGATACACTGTGGCATTAATTTTCCTGTGTTTAAATTAACCAATACACTGGAGCATTAATTTGCCTGTGTTTAGATTAATTGATACACTGTGGCATTAATTTGCCTGTGTTTAGATTAAGTGATACACTGTGGCATTAATTTGCCTGTGTTTATTTTAATCAATGCAATGGGGCATTAATTTGCCTGTGTTTAATTTAACCAATACTCTAGGGCATTAATTTGCCTGTGTTTAATTTAATCAATACAATGGGGCATTAATTGGCGGTGTTTAAATAAGCGATACACTGTGGCATTAATTTGCCTGTGTTTATTTTAATCAATACAATGGGACATTAATTTGGCGGTGTTTAATTTAACTAATACACTGGGGCATTAATTTGCCTGTGTTTAAATTAAGTGATACACTGTGGCATTAATTTTCCTGTGTTTAATTTAATCAATACACTGTGGCATTAATTTGCCTGTGTTTAATTTAACCAATACACTGGGGCATTAATTTGCCTGTGTTTAAATTAAGTAATACACTGTGGCATTAATTTGCCTGTGTTTATTTTAATCAATACAATGGGGCATTAATGTGGCGGTGTTTAATTTAATCAATACACTGGGGCATTAATTTGCCTGTGTTTAATTTAACCAGTACACTGGGGCGTTACTTTGCCTGTGTTTAAATTAAGTGATACACTGTGGCATTAATTTTCCTGTGTTTATTTTAATCAATACAATGGGGCATTAATTTGGCGGTGTTTAAATTAAGCAATACGATTAATTTGCCTGTGTTAAATTTAACCGATACACTGGGGCATTAATTTCCCTGTGTTTAAATTTAGTGATGCAATGTGGCATTAATTTGCCTGTGTTTAAATTAAGCGATACACTGAGGCATTATTTTGCCTGTGTTTAATTTAACCAATACTCTAGGGCATTATTTTGTCTGTGTTTGAATTAAGTGATACACTGGGGCATTAATTTGCCTGTGTATAATTTAACTTATACACTGGGGCATTAATTTCCCTGTGTTTAAATTAAGTGATACACTGGCCGTGTTTTCACGACGCTGGATGTCTCCTGAGGGCGCTATGTTTACAGAATTCGTTAAGCGACTTAAAATTGATGGGTGTTTTCACGAGTACGATTATATTTCACTCTTGAAATTTGAGGAGAGCAGGTGCGCGAAATTCAAAATTCAGGTTGAGGAAGCCACAATTGCTAATTTTGCCGTGCTGGAATAATATACGGGCTTAAATGTGTAACATCGGCAGCATGGTCACCATAATCACTCACTTGAAATCATGGCACGGAAAATTGTTCATCTTGTTTCGGAGGAGTCATAAAAATAGAACGCATGTTCTGTTTTCGCTTTGACAGCCTTATCAGATAAATGACCGCAAGTTCCTTCTCATTGGCGGAAATTAATTGCCGAGTCGCTTTAGCTACCTGGTTTGGTGGCTTAAATTTAATGACAATTGCATTGAAGTTTGCCGACTCGCTTAACTTTAAGCGAGTTGGAAAAGCAACTGTTTTCACGAGATTTCCGTTTGTCACTCGCTAAGCGACCTGAAAAATTGCTCGTGAAAACACGGCCACTGTGGCATTAATTTGCCGTGTTTATTTTAATCAATACAATGGGGCATTAATTTGGCGGTGTTTAAATTAAGTGATACACTGGGGCATTCATTTGCTTGAATTTATTATAATCAATACACTGGGGCATTAATTTGGCGCTGTTTAAATTAAGTGATGCACTGGGGCATTAATTTGGCGCTGTTTAAATTAAGTGATACACTGGGGCATTAATTTGCCTGTTGTGTCGGTTGTTACACTAGCTCACCTCGCACAGTGATGCCTCGTTGTCCTGTGCTTCAGCAACGCAGTCGTAGTAGGGAAATTCTTATCACAATAATCAAAGTGTCTCCTGTATGGAGCCATTTTCCAACGCAAATACTTGTGTAAACCTGTTGTGGTGCCCACATATTTTGTGGATTTCGTAATTTACTTATATTCTTTAAAGTGCTCCTAACCCTTCAATTTGTTTTCTTTTGGTAGATTTCCATATCTTTCAAGAACTCGTTTTCGAAAAATTTTTTGAGAAATATTGAATCCTTTTTTTTTACGAGCGCTAGAAGTGAAGGCAGTCTTGTCGATATTTTCACCTATCGTTCGCATTAGTCCCCCACTCGGCCAAATGCATTTAAATATGGAGCGTGACGTAAGAAAAGGACATCGTGCAAAAATATCCGAAGATTCGCAGTAATGCTACAATTATAAACAGAGAAAATGGTTGAAAAATGTGTGGTTTTTGCATGCAGCAACTCTCGAAATGTCGAGAAAGGAATCAGCATGCATAAGATTCCTTCTGAATCCTTCTGGTGTCCTTTTCTTACGTCACAGCTAAGAAAGTGTCAAATATCAGACGCTTCTCATTGGCTCGTTCCTAATGAGCCCATGAGACAAAAATTTGTCCAGCGGGGCTTAAAGCGCGCAAAAATTTAAAAATTTCAGTAACTTTTAGCGCCCATAAAAAAAAGGATTTAATATTTCTAAAAAAATTTTTCGAAAATGAGTTCTTCACAGATATGGAAATCTACCAAAACAAAAACAAACTGAAGGGTTAGGGGCACTTTAAGGTTCCTTTGTAATCAAAAGTGATGTTTTTGTGGTTCGTGCAACGGATATGTTTTACCCACGTAAGATTTTGACAACAAAGAAATCTATTATCCTTTCTATCATTTCGTTTTGAAAATTCTCGGCTTTAATCCTCAAGAATTTCAGATTGAACCATTGCCGTAACGTCTAAAACCCGGCGCTTTTTTTGTCTGAATTCTTCAAGGACAAGTTCGATAGCAAAGGATTAGTACATGTACACCTCTATTATCCAATCACAATTGTAACAGGAAGTGCTGAAACCGCATTTTATCGAGAAGCTTACGTCTATTAGACCCTGCCGATGGATGCAGACGAAAGAGAGAGAGATAGACGGCTTTATGTTAAAAATCTTAGAAACAGCAGAAACGACGAAGAAGGGAGAAGAATCGAAGTGAGAAGAGTATGAGAGGAAAGACAACACCAAACAAAGGGAAGTGCAATGTAACAGAAACCAGGATCTTGTGAAATACTGTACAATGACAACAGCTGCCGAGAAGGCTGGGAAAGTGGAGCAACAGCATTTCTGCTGTTGATTCCTGCTTCTGGGTATTTTTCTGTTATCACGAAGTATATACATGTCGCGCAAAAATTAATTTCAAGTCTTCAAAAAAATATGTCATCGTTAAAACTTGATGACGAAAATCGGCCCAGAAAACGTGTCCGAGTTAACACCTTTCTCTCGCTTGATGTTTCTGTTCTGTTTATTTAATAGAGTTGTTCTTGTTACAACTCCTACTGAGATTTAGACCAAAAAAAATACCTAAGCAGCGGGGACCCACATTCCTGAGTTGAGTTAAGCTCATCATGACCGTTGAAAACTTTCCAAAGATTGTCTGAAATATTTTTATAATTTTATTCGTGTTAGCATGTCGGTGAAATCCACCACATTTCTAAAAGAGTACCTTGAAAAACTGTTAATTCTTAATAAAAACGTTACAAGACTTGTTGACATGAATTGCTTAGTCTTGTACAGAATATAAGAATTGGCGTTTAAGATATTTTAAACTATCTAAAGAACATTAAGCTTGGCAATGGGTTAAACAAGCCAAAGAGAAGATAAATTCGGGTGTCTCTAGGCAGCATTGTATTTTTTTAAATTACCATTTATAAACAATAACCAGCAGGTACTTATAATTAAAAGGGATCTATCTGACAGCATTGTATTTCAAAAATAAAACTGACTGTAATAAAATGGCGATTCGAGGATAGCTTAATATTTTCAAATTGTGATAAACTTCGAACGCCTTTCCCTTATTCGTTCTCTTTACAGTCTTTCTTCGTTTTTTTTTTTTAATTTCTTTATACACAAAATTCAGAAAAAGCCACAGCCGTCGCCTTTGTACGACACAAACAGTTTAAATTAACAAATGACAAGTTCCTGTCTTCGTTTGAACTTATCACCTTCCCATATGCATCTCCTTAACTGATTGAAAGGAATAGCGTCCTGGTGCTTCTATTGACGCTTAATACATTAGTTTCTACACACCAGCTATCTATCCAGTGGCATTCTCCTTTTAAAGATCAACGTTTGTAGTCGACGAGTTGTCATAGCAACCACGATAGAAAGCGGAATCATGGATTCCAACCTTAGGACTCATATTTTTCTAACGTTAAATTAAAACTCACAAACAGCTAATTAATGTAGCACAAAGATCTAAGATAATGCATGGTGTGTTCTGTAGATACCTTTACTGTGTAAATAACAAATGTTTAGTTTTCATGCGGTAAACTTACATTTCATTCTGATGAGAAACGAGAAACGCTGGATTCATTACCTATATAAATGTATCTACCAAAAAACTGAGGAGTCCTTTAACAGGTGAAAAAACTTTCACGTCAAGTACACGTTTGTTTTGTCGTTTTAATTTGACAAGTTTTGTTTTGACCCAAATAACTAATTTCTAAGCTCTATTGTATAGACGAACGAGCATGCTTTGAAATTACAAAATTCGCCATGGTTGTTTTCAAATTGCAGTCTTCAATTAATCAACAACCTTAGTTAACAATAAAAGCCATAAAGTGATGACGCAAATACAGTGCTTCAAATGGTAATGAAGAAGAGTGTCTTTCCGTTTTTCCTTCCCTTTCTAATATTTCTTCTTTTTCTCTTAACTTATTTTGCAAAACAAAAAAAATTTAAAAACAGACACGGCTGTCTTCACTCTAAAATCCAAACGAACATCTTTAAATAGTTTCTTTAAGTTAGCTAATGACAAGTTCCGGTTTTGAACTGAAAAGGGAACTGTCAAGATGCGAACTGATCGCATTTTCATTGGCTTAAAATGACAGGTGCGATGTTCAAATAAACCTACGCTAAAACTCTACTGGTGCTAAGAACAATAAGTTGCTATCGACAAGCTATCTGTTTGCGCTCTCCTTTTTAAAAAATCAACATTTGTAGCCGACAAGTTGTCGGTGCAGCTACGATAGAAGCAAAAGTAAATCATGGACTCTGGAAAGCCCCAGCTTTACGTTTTTCTAACGATCTTATATTTGAGAGTTGTTTCCGCCTGCTTGGATGGTAAGTTTCATTTTCACAAATCGTTTGGCAATTGTGTCTTTTTTTTTCTTTCAGCTTTTGCCTTTTTTTCGGAGATATCGCACGCATTGATAAAATTTGGCACCAATTGCGTATTTGAGGGAAGAAACCGCCAACTTTTTGTCATATAACAGAGCCTTCATGGTTTAAAATAACTCACCCCTCAAAATTCATTCCTTCTTTTTCCTTTGTAAAGTAAAGAGTCGCGAATTATTTCAGTTTAGGAGTTCCCATAATATAATCGATTTTTAACCAATATTATGTTCAAATCGATATGGTGCAAAAACGGAATTTATAGTTATCCAGACTTGTATAACGAGTTTTTATGTCATAATTTCAAACCTGAGTTAGCAGCAAAGGTGTCTTATCTATTTCAGCTTCATCGTTTACCAGAATGATTGTTGACATGATTAGGTGTTTTAAAACTCACGCAATATTCTACCCTTTGGAAATATTTTCATCACGTTTGCATCATCTAGACGTATTTCAGTTTTGTATTAAAAAGGGAACTGCCAATTATACCGACCCAAGTATCGATGATAGTGCCGTTCCTATCTTGAAATACCTTTATTGTAATTGTTAGAAATGTCAGGTTGCCAAATTCCTGCTGTTGACCTAAATTGCGTAAGAATGATCTAGACATATTTCAGTTTTATATTAAAAAGGAAACGCCATTTGTAATTCTCAAAAAATGTTCAACATATTCTAGTTTGTTGTATTTAGAGGCTTGATATTTAACCCGATGCATGCCGCAATTAATGAGGATATTTTACACGTAGAGCCGAGTTGTTTCTAATCATATAATATAATAATAGAGCTGATGTTGGCGGGCATAAATATGTTTTTGACACGAATCAGGCTCGTTTTAGAATAAGTTCTATAATAATTTGAG
Organism: Pavona decussata; assembly: GCF_977016875.1. Lineage (NCBI taxonomy): Eukaryota > Metazoa > Cnidaria > Anthozoa > Scleractinia > Agariciidae > Pavona > Pavona decussata. The sequence goes on from NW_028145576.1 coordinate 126,339, forward strand.
AGGGCATTCAGGAAAAAAATTCAAAGAGAGTACAATAACTAAGACACAAGCAGTTTGAATTAACAAATGACAAGTTCCTGTCTTCATTTGAACTCATCACCTTTCCGTCCGCTAAACTAATTGAAAGTAATAGCGTCCTGCTTAAACAAACGTCGGAATTCTACTGGTGCTTAATACATTTGTTTCTACAGACGAGCTATCTAGATCTATTCGGCGGCATTCTCCTTTTAAATATCAACGTTTGTAGCCGACGAATTGTCATAGCAACCACCATAGAAAAAAAGGAAAGGGGAATCACGGAAGGTTGCGACAGCCTGCTTGGGTGTAAGCTTAATATCCATTTCCTCAAATTCTTCTTTTTCTTCTTCTTCGTCTTCTTGTTCTTCTTCTTCTTCTTCTTGTTCTTCTTCTTCTTCTTCTTCTTCTTCTTCTTTGTTTGTATCTTTAGTTTGTTCAAAAAATTCCGCGTACTGACATATTTGACAACTTTCATTTATTTGGGAGAACACAGCAAGGACGTTTTGTGATTTAGAAAAGAGGATTAATTCTTCAAGGAAAGCACACTTCAAAATTCAGTCAACAACGAAAGCCAGATGAAGGGTTCTAACATTCCATTTGCGGAAGTTCAGAAATAGAAATAAATTGTTTTCAATATCGGTTCTCGTTTTTGGCTCAGAAGCTGAATTCGCTGATGGAAATTACCCCGTTTGAAGTAAGTTGTCACTGTTTCATGTCTGAGTTGACAATAAATGTTCGTGAACTCACGCCATATTCATCCGTTATTGGATTTATTACCGTTACGTAAGCAGCTATCAAGAAGAAATATCAGCCTTAAATCAAAACACAAAAACAGCTAATTAATGTAGCACAAAGATCTAAGATGCTGCATGGTGTGTTCTGTAGAGATACTTTTTCTGTGTAAATAACAAAATGTTTAGTTTTCATGCGGTAAAGTTACATTTCATTCTGATGAGAAGCGAGAAACGCTAGATTCACTACCTACATAAATGTATCTACGAAAAACTGAGGAGGAGTCCTTTAACAGGTGAAAAAACTTTCTTGTCAAGTACACGTTTGTTTTGTCGTTTTAATTTGACCAATTTTGTTTTGACCCAAATAAGTAATTTCTAAGCTCTACTGTATAGACGAACAAGCGTGCTTTAAAATTACAAAATTCGCCATGATTGTTTTCAAATTGCAGCCTTCAATTAATCAACAACCTTAGTTAACAATGAAAGCCATAAAATGATGACTTCAATACAGTGTTTCAAATAGTAATGAGGAAGAGTGTCTTTCCGTTTTTCCTTCCCTTTCTAACATTTCTTCTTTTTCTCTTAACTTTTTTTGCCAAAAAAAAGTCGAAAACAGACACAGTTGTCTTCCTTCTAAAATCTTAACAAACATCTTTAAATAGCTTCGTTAAGTTAGCTAATGACAAGTTCCTGTTTTCAACTGACGAGAGAACTGTCTAGATGCCAACTGATCGCATTTTCATTGGCTTAAAATGACAGGTGCGATGTTCAAATAAACCTACGCTAAAACTCTACTGGTGCTGAGAACAATAAGTTGCTATCGACAAGCTATCTGTTTGCGCTTCCTTTCAAAAATCAACATTTGTAGCCGACGAGTTGTCGGTGCAGCTTCGATAGAAACGAAAGAAAATCATGGATTCCAAGCCCCAGCTTTACATTTTTCTAACGGTTTTATCATTGAGAGTTGTTTCCGCCTGCTTGGATGGTAAGTTTCATTTTCTCAAATCGTTTGGCAGTTGTGTCTTTTTTTTTTTTTTTCTTTCAGCTTCTGCCTTTTTTCTGAAATATTTTATGCATTGATAAAATTGGCACCAGTACGTTGCGTATTTGAGGGAAGAAAGCGCCAAATTTTTGTCACATAGCAGAGCCTTCATGGTTTAAAATAAATCACGCTTTAAAATTCATTCCTTATTTTTTTTCCTTTGTAAAGTAAGGAGTCGCAAAATATTTCAGTTTAGGAGTTCTCATAATATACTCGATTTTTATCCAATATTCTGTTCAAATCGATATAGCTCAAAAACAGAGTTCGTAATTATTCAGAATTGTATAGCACGTTTTTATGTCATAATTTCAAATCTGAGTTAGCAGAAAAGGTTTGTTTTATATTTCAGCTTCACCTTTTACCAGACTTGTTTGTCGAGATTATTAGCTGTTATAAAACTCACGCAATATTTTACCAGTTGGATATATCTTCTCATTACAAATGCATGATTGAAAAGGGAACAGCAAATTATAGTGATAGTTCATCCTATCTTGAAATACCTTCAATGTGATTGTTAGAAATGTCGGGTTGCCAAATTCCTGCTGTTAACCTAAATTTCGTAAGCATGATCTAGACATATTTCAGTGTTATATTAAAAAGGAAACAGCTAATTAAAGGGACGCCATTATCGCCGATAGTACATCCTTATTTTTAATACCTTTATCGTGATTGTAAGAAATGTTAAGTTGGCAAATTCCTTCTGTTAACCTAAATTTCGTTCAAATACGAACAGGTTAAAAATATTTTTCCAAAATATTGAGGAGTTCTGTTGACATGTGGAAAAAACTCCACGACAGGTAATTGCTTATCTGGTCGTCTACTCGACAATTAACTTTCCGTGACTACATTTTACCAATATTACCAGTATTTTGTCAATACTACCAATATTTTGTTTCATTGCTCCTTTTTATTACCAAACCCTAATTTTTTAGGTTGACATTATCGTAAAAACGAACCTGGCAACCTGCTTTGTTAATGAGGCAATTTCTTGTCTCTCGACGATGTACACTTCAATTAATAAACAAGCGCAGTAAAAATCTACACCGAGGACTTTCCAGCTGGATTTCAAGAAAACAAAACATTTTTGTTAGGTTCTTATTGTTTTGCACTCCGAAGACGCAAATACTTCAGACCTTCTGACTCTGATAGTCCATCTCACTTTCATACCTTGAAAGGTATGAATAATGAAAAATATGACCTCATATTCCTTAGTTATTTTCTGTTCATGCCGGTTTCACTTTGAACCTTTATTTATAAAAGCAAATTAAAATAGCGGAATTGCAGAGTAGACTTAGGTAGACGACATCGATTGACTACCACTCAGTTTTTTCGTATGTTTTAAATTCTGTCGCACCATTCTTGTCGTCATTTGTAATGCTCAAAAAATGTTCATCATATTCCAGTTCGTCGGATTTAGCGGCTTGATATTTAACCCTGCCTCGACGTAGCGCCGAGTTATTTATAATCATATAACATAACAATAGTTGGCGGGCGTAAATATGTTTTTTACCCGAATCAGGCTTATTTTAGAATGAGTTCTATAAAAATGTGAGAGGGCATTCAGAAAAGGAATCAAAGACAGTACAATAAACGATATCTGAAACGCTGCCAGCGTAGCGTCGGCGTTTATTTTATTGTCCAAATCAAAGCTTTTATTGTCATATAAGCTTAAGACTTTGGCTGAACATCACTAAATCTGCCAAAAGAATCTTTGCTTCTAATTTTTCAAAATTAAAATTACATCATTTCGTAAACAAGGATGAAATAGTAAATTACAAGTTTTAAAATTAATTGCGCAACTTGCTAAAATGAGCGGGTTTCGTTCGACGAAGGCAAATTTACATTCACCTCTCCGTCTACAATGGAGCTACTACAGGCACTATTTCCATCATCCCCCACGAGTTTCTATAAGTTCTCTACATCTAGCAAAGACGCCTGAGAATTTGTTTCTTCGTTAGGTTTTTGAGCCATTTTGTAGCTCAAAACAATTTCTTTGCAGATGGCCGCGCTTCCAGTCAAACAAGCGAGAAAACGGCGCGAACAGTTAAATGGTTTCCAGTTCTGACTGGCTGACTACGTTATTTTCTTCTTTCTTATTGGTTAGAGCAGAGGGCTAAAGTATATTTTAGCCACTAAATTCTCCATTTTAGAAAGCAAATACGCCGCAATGCCCGACGAAATTGTTATAATCACTCTATATCCAACAAGCGCGAATAAAATAATTGTTACGTGCACAATAGAGCAGCCAAGAAATGTTGACGAAGGCGATTTAATGACCACTATTTTCTCGGTTATATTATAATTCCTGTTATCACACGGCTGCTAAGCCAGTCATCTATGGAATTGCATTTTCCAGTTATCCAGATTTTAATGATCACTGTACACCCACAAAGATACAAATTTCAAGAAATTAAAGATACATTTTCTCGCCAAAATTTTATCTACCAACCCAAACTACCAATGTCATCTATGCTTACAGTAAAGCTGCAAACATGATTGTCAAACACTGTTGCGATATTTTGCCAGAAATAGTAACGTTAGTTTACATAACAACAGGGGCACACAACGGTTTGTTTCAGTGAAATATCTTTTCGGAGGGACTTAATCATCTTAGATCGATGGGATTTAGATTGAAAAAGGCTGACTTTTTTTTTTTTTTTTTTTTGCCAAAATGCCATCCCAAATTTACACTGTAGAGCTAGTCTCCTTTGGTTTACACATGTTAACAGAGGCATGTGTTGTTTTAAAGTGCAAAATAAGGCAGGCTAGCATTATCGGAAAACCAATCTCATCTAAAGAATCCAACCAGACCCGACGGTGTGGTGTTAGTTAATGCAAATTTGTTTTTTAAAAGGCTGTAAAACAATTTGAAATACAGCATTTGGGATTGGATTTTGTAATTTTTTTGTTTTGTTTCAATTTTTGTTTCTTTGTGCCGCTTAAGTTGGGATATAATTTCCGGTAAGGTAGGTATACTTATCCCGACACCTAAAGAGAAACGTGAAAGAATCCTGTCAATCAAAGCATGACATTCCAACAATTGCCTATTTAAGCTGTAGTTTTATAACGCATGTCTCGTTTGGTTTGACTGGACAAGTAATTCAACACGTAGGCTTTTTGAAAACGTCCAACCACTGTGAGGACAACCTTTCTTTTTTTTCATCTAGATACTTCCAAAAGAAATCACACTTTTCACTTTTTGTCTCATCAGTTTCAATTTAATTGGAATCTTTCAGGTGAATGTCGTGAACTGGCCTTCCCTTCGTTTTACTTCTTTGCTAACAAGCGTCTGGAGAATCACAACATAACCACTGTCAGAGTCCGAGATATGAATGCTTGTGAACTGCGTTGTTACCATGAACCCAACTGCGTCAGTATCAATTTTAACTATACAGCAAATGCCAAGGGAACATACAGATGTGACTTGAACAACGCTACTCATGTAGGACATGACAAGGAGTTTGTACACACAGATGGCTACTTATACCGTGGGGCAGATGTAGGTTCTTCTTCTTCTTCTTCTTCTTCTTCTTCTTCTTCTTCTTCTTCTTCTTCTTCTTCTTCTTCTTCTTCTTCTTCTTCTTCTTCTTCTTCTTCTTCTTCTTCTTCTTCTTCTTCTTCTTCTTCTTCTTCTTCTTCTTCTTCTTCTTCTCCTTCTTTTTTTTCCGCTTGTTACTTTCCAGGCTTTCGTAGTTTGTCTTAGGGAAGTGGTCAACACTACTATACCCGACCAGGACCCACCGAACCACAGAATAGATGGTGGTCTCTGCCTGCACCCTTTTTCTGAACGTCAAGTTATGATGTTTAATTGCATAGTCACCTGTCTATGCTGCAGTAAAAAAAAAACAGTGACAATGAGATTCAAACCTCACTTTTATTGTTTATCTTAAAGTGCGGACTATTGCTAGCTAGTTTCCTCCTCTCATCCCTTTTCTTCTTTTTTGCCTTTGAAATTTTTATCCTAAGCGAATACTAAGCGTAAAGTAGTGCTCCTCCTAAATATTTGCTCATTACAATTTTTTTATCGATCAAAGAGTATTGTTCATCTCTGTTAATATTCCCATTCATACTTTATTTTTATTATTTTGTAGAGTGCTTGTGATAGTGCCCCTTGCCATAACGGTGGTACCTGTCAATCTGGATTCACAGATAAAGGATACCGGTGTTTGTGTCTGCCTGGATTTATGTTTGCACACTGCAAACAGGGTAAGGAGCAAATTTCCTCAATCATCTAGTATTGTTCGTCTGCAAATCCAACAGCTTTCTTGTGATAAATAGTATCAAATATTGGATAATTTTCCAAGCATGGAAGTGAAATGTCATTGCTTACTATTTGATTGCTTTTTCAGCAGCTTCTCTCTCAATTCCTTTTCCTAACCGTTTTCTTAATATTTCTGACGTGAATCGAACCAACACGCTAAAGACGCAAACAAATTTCGTCGGGCAAATTGCTACTCCTGAAGGTCTCATAATTGACAGTCTTGTTGTTCTATTGCTTTAAAAGTTAATGTTAACTGCAAATATATTAATTTTTTTGAGTCAACAATTTTTATTTGTCTTACATAACTCAGTTTTACACTACTTACAATAATTACGATACTTACACTGTTGACGATACTTATTAACTATACATACAATATCTACACTACATACAAACTAACGCTATGACTGCTTATGAACAATCACAAGTTACATCCAAAAATACTTAAAAGACTATGCTTAGACATCTAACACTACTTTTTGATTACAAAAGAGTTACATTTTAAAGCATCTTTTTTTTTTTTTTTTCAAAACATCGAAGTGTGCATAATTAAACGAGACAAGCCCATTTGCGATAGTAAGTAGACAGGCAATCATATTCAGTCGCGATCTCTTTGAGAATTTCAAGTTTTCCTTGGATAAGCAGAAGAAAGTTTTGAAAATTTAATTCATCTCCACGGAGGCTTGTGCAGTAAAAAGCTATATTTTGCAATTAATATATAAGCAATAGTTAAGTACCTGCCAATGTTTTGTCCCGTCGAACCAGCCGTAAAGAATGTGGCTTCCAGATAATTTATCATTTCCCTTGTTTTTTTGTACCAAACGTTTTGGAACGAGGTCCAAAACTCGGCTAAGGTAACGCAATTTATCAGTAAGTGGGTCAAAGTTTTCTCCGTGGCATAACATAAGTTACAAGTAGCATCTTCCATTAAATCATCACGAAAAAGTGTGGTACGGGCTGTAAGAACATTATGAATCACTTTGTATTGAAACATTATTTTCACCTCCTTGGTGACTGTAAATGACATGAGATAGGCCTTTTGGATAGTACTTTCTGTAAATCCGTGGCGAAGAATCTTGTGTTAAGCAGTGCGAGGATTGAAAACTCCTTTTAGGAGACAGGAGTAGAAGTAACTGGTGGTAAGGGTGTTGGGAGTGGCACTGGGTTTGGTAGTCGGCGTAGGGTTTGTGAGTCTTACTTTCCAATGTTTTGGGATTGCATTAACAAGGCAATAATATTTTGTAAAAGGTACATTCATTTGGAATTTTCGTCCAAATTCATTCAAATCCAGAAAAACACCTTCTTGGTTTAATTGGTAAATCCCCTATTTTGGTAATCCCGGCGTCGAACAAATTTTAGTAGAACAGAGGTTTATTATCTACGAGGATGTTACAGTTATTCCATGGTACTTCATTTTTAAGTTGTGTTGTGATAACGTAGCCTGAAGACTTCTCAAACTCGCACCAATAGTCGTTAATGTTTATATAGAATGTGGGAAGATTTTTTTAGATCAAGTGTGTTTGTTGCGTAATTGCACTTTGTTAGGAAGGATAAGCTTCCGTGTTTGTGTATGTGGTGATTGGGGATTATTTTCCAGGAAGCACGTAAGTCGTCATGAATTGTGTTCATCCAAGCAATTCTGAGAGCTTTTTCCATGATTTTGGGATCAAACGCTTTTAATCCGCCGTTTTTCTTTTCCCCAATTATGGTGGCACTTAGGAGGCTTAGGAGGGGGCTTCCCCGCTCATATAAAGTTGAAAATAGTTTATTTATCTCTTGGGTGTAGTGGATCTGGATAGTTTGAGAGTTCGTTTACTGCGCAAGCAATTTCACTATCTTTCATTGGTGTTTTGACAAACGCATCTTGGGCCTTGTTGCTTTCAAGAACTCTGGATCTGTTATGATACTAAACGGTTTTTTTTTTCAGCCAGATTTAAGGCTTCTGGAAGTTATTGCTTTCTACTTCTTCTATCTTTTTGTCTACCAGAGAGATAAAATTGCTCGATGCACTTTGTGAGCTCGGTTTTCTCAAACGCTTTTCTCCATCTCTTCAAGACGAGTCAAGTACTCTGTTTAATTGTTGCGAGAACCAATCTAAGAAAACACTTTTTGTTATTTCCGAGCTTTTGCTAGAATACGGAACAATACAAAAGTCTTGCGAAAATTTTTTTTTTTGCTGAACTGTAATTTGCCAGTTTATAAACAAAAAGATATCGATCAGTAAAAGTTTTTGCACTAGCCATTAAAAATCTTGGCAGCAAAATTGGTTGCCTCTTTGTGTTTTATGAAACAGCATATAAATAATTATAAATAATTAGGTGTACTTGTAAGGTCATTGCTTTTTGAAAGCGCTCTGCCATTTTTCTTCCCGATACACGAAATCACGTATATCGCAGGATATCTGTTATGATCGGACAACGTATATTAAGTTTACCATGACCATATTTTGGCAGTGTTACAATATGTTGAATATATAATAATTTGGTATATCCGAACTAGCTGCTAAGATTATGGGTGTTCACTTTGGTCTTGAGATTTTTGTGTAACCATTATCTGTGTCCAATATTTTTTTATAGACGTTAACGAATGTGCGTATGGAAGACGCATCCATAATTGCAGCCTCAACGCAGAGTGTATCAACACCAATGGATCGTACTTCTGCAAGTGTCACCTAGGGTACACTGGAGACGGCTTCAATTGCACAGGTGAAATTGACCTGTCCATAATCCATAACGCGTTAGGTAGCTGCCCTTCTAGCTGTGATTAGACCCTCACTATTATTATTATTATTATTATTATTATTATTATTATTATTGTTGGTATTATTATTATTATTATTATTATTATTATTATTATTTTTATTATTATTATTTATATTTTCACATGAAGTATGTGAAATAGACATACAAACAGAGCTTAACAGCTACTGAAATAGAAAGTTCTAATAAGAAGTCTCCGTAAAAACGTTGCAGATAAGAAATCTCTACTGACATTTCCCTCTTTTATGTGTATGCCTGAGCTTGTATGTCATTTAAGGTTATATTGTTTTCCTTTTGTTGTCTTCTTTTGATCATTGGCTTGTTTGTTTGTTTGTTTGTTTTAATGTTCCAGTAGTTATATAACCAGTAATCTTTTATTGCTTTATTCTATCCTGTTTATATTTGTTTAAAGGTAGCGGATAGATTCAATAATTCAACTAATGTTCTATTAACACTTTCTGTAAATGTAAACAAGTATACACCGGAGGTCTCAACTGATGGTGATGCTTAGGCCATTATATCTTTGCATCCCGGAGTCATTTCCTATTAAACGTATTTCAGATATTAACGAGTGTGGAGAAGAAACACACAACTGCTTTTCTTCTCATTCATTTTGCTGCCAGAATGTCGTCACCATATCAAGGCACACGTGGTCTCATAGTAATAGTGTTTCTTTGAGAAGTTCCTTCTTATTGTGAATGGTTGCTAAGCCAAGATATTATTGGAACAATTTAAAATTTCATTCAACTCCCGAAGGTGTCTTGGCACAGTTCAGTAGCTGCAAGGTCGCTGAAATAGGTGTATATCTATTTATTTAGTTTTCCTTAAAAGATGCTTCTCTCGTTGTGGAAGCTGGTATAGCTGCTCTTAGGGTAGTGATAACTGATAAATGATCAGTCACGGTTAACCGCAGACAATGTAATTTCATGCAGGACGAGTAATGACTAGATCAATTTTGTGTCCAAGTTCATATGTGGACTGATTAAGAGAAAGTCTTCGTAAAAACGTTCTGGTCGCTCTGACACTCTGGTAGAAGACTATACGCGGAGATGATTACACAGTGCGATCCAAATCTTCTCAATCATCTAGTTGATTTCTTCTATAAATCCAACATACTCGACTCGTTGTGGAAATACTAGCAAATATTAAATAATTTGCCACGCGTGGAAGTGAAATTGTCATTTTTAATTATTTGATTGCCTGTTTAGCAGCTTCTATCTCTATTCCTTTTTCTGACCGTTTCCTTACTTTTATACATACATATACATACATACATACTTTATTGTTACCTCCCCAATGGGGCTTTTCAGGAACAATTATTTAAATACTTAAGTTACTAATAACTACACAATTAAAATTAATCAAATTTAAAAAACAATTACAACATTATCTAAACTTACTAATCGAGAAAAATACTAAAAATAAATGAAGTTCAGGAAGTATTTACAAAATTGTCTAAAAGCTTATTCTTTAAGGTACGTTTAAAAACTTGAACAGAACGGCTTGATTTAAAAAGGGGGTCTAAATTGTTCCAAAGTCCAACAGTTCTGTAATAAAATGTTCTTTGACCTGAGGCTGTTTTAAAAAGAGGTACATTAAGCTTTAGGCCACTCCTAGTTGTACGCTTGGTAACTTGCTCGCGGGTAATGAATTGGGACGTCAGATATTTGGGGGCGTGTCCGGAAATGCATTTAAAAGTCATGGTAGCTTGGCGGTAGTATAGTTCGTCCTTAACGGGTAACCAAGACAAATTTTTCAAGTGGGGAGTTACATGATCGTACTTTCTCGCGCCACTAACGATTCGACAAGCGAAGTTCTGCACAGCCTGCAATTTCCGTATATTTTTCTCTGTGGTATTTGCCCAGACGTTCGAGCAGTAGTACAACTTACTGAAAATTAAGGCGTTTATCACGGTTAACAACGACGTTCTGTCAAGACAGTGTTTGACACGATTAATTTGCGCAAGGCGTGCGATACATTCCGATACTGTGGTCTTAATATGATCATCAAATGTTAAGTTCGAATCCAAAATCACGCCGAGATCCTTGGCTGATTGTACAGGGAAGATGTTTCCCAACAAAGACAAACGAAACTCATGGAGCTTCGAAGTCATCTGTCGGCTCCCGAAAACAATTAATTTCGTCTTGTCTGGATTTAGTAATAGCCGATTTCTGAAGCACCAGTTCCGCACCCCGAGGAGTTCTTCGTTCATCTCCTCAACAATCCGTTGGGTGTCTTGTGAATGAAAAGAAACAAACAATATTGTATCGTCTACGTAGCATTCAGTAGAGCAATTCCGTGGAGCTTCTGGTAGATCATTAAAGTATATACTAAATAATAAGGGGCCCAGGATGCTGCCCTGAGGTACTCCATATTCAATCGGTATTGGATTGGAAACAGTGGAGTGAATTCGTACAACTTGATATCTATTTGTGAGATAGCTGTTAAACCATTGTAGCACACTAGTTGAGGCGCCAACGTCTTGTAGTTTTCGTAACAGTATTTGGTGGTCGACACTATCAAACGCTTTGCTCATATCTAGAAGAACACAGGTAGTTAATTTCTTATGATCTATTCCTTTAAGAAATGCATCAGTCGTGCGAAGTAATGATGTTTCAGTAGAGTGCCATTTTTTGCTTCCGTTTTGTTTTGTCGTCAGCCTCTTCTTCGTTGTCAAATAGGTGACAAACTGATTATAAGCGACTCTCTCACAGACCTTTGACAACACAGGTAGTAGCGAAATTGGTCTATTATTGTTAGGAAGTTCGTGATTGCCTTGTTTGGGAATAGGTGTTATTTCGGCTGTTTTCCAGATCCCTGGGAATGTTGAAGATGAAAGAGAAGCATTGATGATTGATGTAACAAAAGGGAGTATAATCGGCAGGCAGTCTTTGATGACTGGAGTTGGCACTTTATCAATCCCAGGAGCCTTATTAGAAGGCATTGCATTTATAATGTCCTCGACTTGTTTACATTCAACAGAAACGCGCAAAACAATTCCGTCGTGCAGATGGCTACTCCTGAAGATCTCATAAATGAAAGTCTCGTTGCTTCTATTGCTTTTAAAGTTAATGTTTACGGCAAATACGTTAACTAAATCAAGACCAAAACACTCATAAATCTTAACAAAAAGCAATTTCTAACAGCGATATAAAAATTAAGATTTCATTTATTTCATTTTCCACACTGATGGTACACTAGGTTTCTTTTCCATTAGTTTTCATTTATCTTCGTTTTTTGTTTCCCTTTATTACTGCAGATATTAACGAGTGCGCGTCAGGAACACACAACTGTAGCAAGTATGCCTTATGTAACAACACCCAAGGATCATTCAACTGCACGTGCAAGCAAGGGTATACTGGCGACGGATACAACTGTACAGGTGAACATGACCGCGCTTTGTTTCTCTTATTGTTTAAAACAGCCATTACTTAAAAGGAGTACAAGTCAAAACCAGTTTCCATTTGGTAACGCGCAAATATTACCGGTCTTGGCATTACCGGTAATATTTTGACTTGCCCACTTGCCCAGTTACTAGACCTAATTCTCTGCTACAGCCTGGCTAGCATTCTCCATTTTAACATCTCTATTCGATGATTTACAAGACAGTGCACTTTTTAACTATCTGAGAGCAAGCGTTATCCATTTCGCCTCATTTCAGATATAGATGAATGCGTGACAGGAACACACGACTGCAGTAATGATACCGCGTGTAACAACACCAAAGGAGGATTCAATTGCACGTGCAAAGCTGGATTCACACGAGACGGAAAAAACTGTACAGGTTAAGATTCCATGATTTGTTTGTTATTCTCATTAGAACTATGTTCTTTGTTTGCGCTTTAAAGTTCTGTGCTATTCCCAGGACATAATATTATACTAAAAAAGGATAAGAATGTGAAAAGAAAGAAGATGTAAGCTTGATATTCTCTCAATGCGCTACCTAAACACTATTCTGTTTATGAGGTCGAGGAGTGACAAACATTCTTCATTCAATTTCGTTTTCTTTTAAATTTAATAGAGGAAGAAACGTCTGGTTAAATTAAACATTTTAATCGCTTATCCCTGGATATCATTCATTCCAAACAGCTGGTCTTTTCTTTTTAGGGCCGAACTTTGATCATCTGCAATCAGTAAACCAAACCACCACTTTGACAGATATCGCAATTGTTGTAATATGTTGTGGATTTTTTTTAGTTCCAATTTACACCTGTAATTTTTTCATTATTTAAGGCCTACGCTACTTTCTTCGGATGAGTTGAGTATTTTTGTTCCTTTTTTTTTATAATTCTCTTTAAATGCACAGAGATTTGTTTAAAATTGTTTTCTTTCAGATGTCGACGAGTGTGAAGAAGGAAAACACAACTGCAGTGCAAATGCTATTTGTAACAACACCAACGGATCGTACAACTGCACATGCAGACCAGAGTACACTGGGGACGGGAAAAACTGCACGGGTAGATAAGGGTTGACATTTCTTCACACTGCCCGCTCAAGTGGAACAGCTAATACCTTGAAACATGAATTGTCATTTTCTGCAAGCGCAATCACACGAAATCTCCATTATATTTTTATATTTCTTGTCTGTCGCTGGAGATGCTGTTGCTGGGGATGGGCCTACTGGTACTAGAGGTATTTCGTTAAATCATTTTTATCATCCTTTTCACCTCATTTCAGATATAGATGAATGCGTGATAGGAACACATAACTGCAGTAATGATACTGAGTGTAACAACACCGAAGGAGGATTCAATTGCATGTGCAAAGCTGGATTCACAGGAGACGGAAAAAACTGTACAGGTTAAGATTCTATGATTTGTTTGTTATTCTCATTAGAACTATGCTCTTTGTTTGCGCTTTTTACTTCTGTACTATGGTAATAATTCCCAGGACATAATATTACACTAAAAAGGATAAGAAAGTGAGAAGAAAAATTATATAAGCTTGATATTCTCTTAATGTGCTATCTAAACACTATTCTGTTCATGAAGTCGAGGAGTGACAAACATTCATCATTCGATTTCGTTTTCTTTCAATTTTAATGGCAGAAGAAACGTCTGGTTAAATTCAAAATTTTAATCGCTAATCCCTTGATATCATTCATTCTAAACAGCTGGTCTTTTATTTTAAGGTCGAACTTTGATCAACCGCAATCAGTAAACAAAACCACCACTTTGACAGATATCGAAATTGTTATATTACGTTGTGGATTTTTTTAGTTCCAATTGACGGCTGTAATTCTTTTTTTTATTTAAGGCGTACGCCAGTTTCTTCGGATGAGTGAAGTATTTTTGTTCCTTTTTTCTAATTCTCTTTAAATGGACAGAGATTTGTTTAAAATTGTTTTCTTTCAGATGTCGACGAGTGTGAAGAAGAAAAACACAACTGCAGTGCAAATGCCGTTTGTAACAACACCAACGGATCGTACAACTGCACATGCAGACCAGAGTACACTGGGGACGGGAAAAACTGCACAGGTAGATAGGGGTTGACATTTCTTCACACTGTCCGCTCAAGTGGTACAGCTACGGTAATACCTTCCAACCCGAATTGTCATTTTCTGCATGTGTATGCCTGAGCTTGTATGTCATTTAAGGTTATACTGTTTTCCTTTTGTTGTTTTCTTTTGATCATTGGCTTGTTTGTTTGTTTGTTTGTTTGTTTGTTTTAACGTTCCAGTATTATATAACCAGTAATTTTTTATTGCTTTATTTTATTCTGTTTACATTTGTTTAGAGGTAGCAGATAGATTCAATAATTCAAGTAATGTTGTACTAACACGTTCTGTGAATGTAAACAAGTGTACACAGGAGAAGGTCTCAACTGATGGTGATGCTCAGGCCATTACATCATTACATCACGGGGTCATTTCTCATTTAACCTATTTCAGATATTAACGAGTGTGAAGAAGGAACACACAACTGCAGTACCAGAGCCGCTTGCATTAATACTGAAGGATCATTCACTTGCAGAGGTATTGTTTACACTTCCGGTTTCGTCTTACAACTAGACTTCCGGTGACTTAAGGAGCCTCGTAGCAGTTTTTCTAGACTTAGGGTGGAAATTTTGAAATCACAATCTCGGATAGAATATAAACTTCGTTCTCCTTCATACTACATCATCATTTCAACATATGATCAAAGTTAATTTTCTCATCAGTTACCAAGTAACAACTGTTATCATAGCAACGGTAGCGCATAGCCTCTCATTTTAAACATTGTCGATTATCTCGAAATCTACTCAGACACTTTATGACGAAACTTTAGGGATTTAAACTACTCAATCTAGACAACTTGTAGGCGAAATTAGAAACAAATCTTTAAAAGCGTTGTCAAGTTGATAATAAATCGACTTTTATGGAGTGATTTTGTTTATTGGCGATCGAACATCTGGGAATTTTTTACGACACCCGAGACCGGAAATCCGACCCGAAATGACAGTTCTCGAGTAATCGATGACTACACTAACATCTCTTTAGTTCTAAGGCCGTAAAAATAATCGAATAGCTTTTCAAACTCACGCTTTTTGAAGAGAAATCCGTGCCAGGTTTTCGTGTGTTTGCTATATTAGTTGAAGTCCTGGATGTTGAAATGAACAATTTGAAAAGGACAGGTCATAGGGCGGTTTACAACAATAAAAGGTATATATTTTTAGTGCATGCGCAGCAAACTGCCCATCAACAATAACAACAACAATGTAATACAGCGGGCAAAATTACTGAATGCTAATTTGTTGTAACGGAGGGCATTTTTTTCTTAATTTTCCTTTCACGGAGGGAAAGATTACTTTATACTCCTGATAGGCCAAGCGGCGAAAATACTCGCTCCTCATTAGCTGAGCACGCCAGTTCTACGTTTTGTTGGTTTCTTTAATTTGTTTTGTTTCCAAAAACAACGAGTTCTTTGAGGCTCATTGTAGTTCGACTCTTTAAGCCAACTTGTTTCTACAAAAAATACATTGAAATTAAGTGCTGCAGCTAGAAATGAAATTCCTAAAGGTTATGTTTCGTGTCTCTTACAAGAAACAGCAATAGATTATTTGTGCCAAACCTTGCATCGGATTGATATTTGTTTGGCTGAGAAACTGAAATCAGTCATGACGACCAAGAGCTTTCACCTCGCTACTACTTCTTACAACTAATAATAACCGAGCATAACAGTGCCCCCTTGATGGGACGAAGTAGTAGGTCAAATTTAGAGAAAGAAATTACTCCGTAAGTTCCTTCTTTGAATCCACCGTTTGCTATTTTTATCGATCTATTTTCGTGGATTTTCAAGCAGTAGGAAGCTTCAAAGCGGAGGACAACAATTAGTTGATGCCTAACCTTAAGTTTAATCGTTGTTAGTTTGCTGCTGATTTAAACTTGTATTCTCTCTTGATTACACGTGTAGCGTCCTTGTTTCGACTCAAGGTTTTAAGAACAAGTGATGTTACATGCGTAGCGTGCTAGTGACTGTCTCGACTTAGGGCTTAAAGAACGAGTTATGTTACATGTGTAACGTGCGTGTATCGACTCCCGGTTTTAAGAACTAGTTGTATTACATATAAATCGTTCAAGTCTTGGCTTAGGGCTTAAAGAAGGAGTTACGTTACAGGTGCAGTGTGCTTGTTTTGGCTCATGACACCACTAGACTTCCGGAGATTCCGTCGGAATAGATGTGTTTCCAATGGATCCGATGGACGCCATCGGACAACTTTCCAACCCTCCTCAAAGTATTGTTTACACTCCCGGTTTCATCTTATAACTAGACTTCCGGTGACTTAAGTGGACTCGACTGAACTTCCGGTTTTATTGCACAACTAGACTTCATTGCCTTAATAGCTTGGGACCAGGCCACACACTACGCACAGCATTCGAAATTTAATATACCAAAACCACAAAAACGTAAGCATGAAATCTGAATGAATTAGCTAATTTAAACTTAAACCAGTGCACCATTAAAGTATAAGGGGGTTGGTTCTAAAGAAACTGTGTTGCTGCGTTGGTGAGCAGTGGATACTAAATGTTTGGTTTTATCAACAGAGTTGATCATGTATTCTGGTCACAGCACTGAGATTCGATTGCTGACGTATCGGACGTTATCCCTTCGTCGGAGCGAATTAATGCTAATTTTTACTTCTTCTACTGTAGTTACATTTTCTATTTCCTTTCGCAATCTCAACACTGTGTTTGGTGAGATTGTAAAATGTACGATTTAAATGGTTTGAGTCAAAACTTAATATCTTTAGTCGGCAAGTTATGATTGTCTGAGTGAGTGTAGTCCTGAGGAGGACCGTTGTTAATGACATTGGCATTTGAAAGACACTGAAACAGATTTTAAAATATCTTGGAAGATATTAAAGCATGCTACTCCGTACAACCCTGTTTCCAACCGATATAATTTGTGCCTATGGGAGAAGTATTTTATAATTTGCAGACCTGATTTATCCACACTGAACAAACGAAATGAACTCATTACTTCCTGTAGACACGCAAACAAATTTCTCCTTAAAAATTTAAAGCTGCCACGTAATTAATCCCATTTTAACGCGTTTTTTTTTTTTGTTTATCCGTAACAGAAACCATTGTAAACTCAAACTTTTCATTTCCGGTCATCTAAAATATATGTATTTGTCAGTGTCACGCTTACTTCCATTGCCACGCGGATTTAAGCGCCTATTGTTTAGAAGTAGAAACCACTGTAATCTAATACTTTTCCACTCATTCAGTTTACATTTTTACCAGCTTTACGATGCAATTTTACATTTCGCTCTTTACCTGATGAGTGCCGGGTTGTGCGGTACGAAACTATATAGTAATAAATATGCCAAGTCAAATCTTCAGGCTACTTGGCATATTTATTACTATATAGTTTACATATATACAGCAAAGTAAAGGCTAACTAGTTCCTTGCATTCATCATATCCTAAAATAACCGGTAAAATTGAGGCTTTAAGCCCTTGTACTAACATCAGTTACATTGCTAGACAAAACAACTGTGATTTAGAAAAGTAGGGCTAGCAAAAAAAGTCCATATTTTCATCATTCGACTTATATTATTGTAATAATTATTTTATTAGCGAGTGTTTTAGCTCAAATTGTTCAGAACGGGTTGACGTTCTCCTTTGTATCATTAATCACTTCAGGATAAACTGTAGCAACCAAACAAACAAGAAAGGATGCCTCCAGAAGTTGTATTTTAGGAAAAAAATCATGTCAGTTTACAAGTGCCACAAGCGAAGGCTAAATAGTTCGTTGCATTCATCATATCCTTAAATAACTGGTAAAGTTGAGGCTTAAGCCCTTCTACTAATATCAATTACATTTCTTGACAAAATGGCTGTGATTTAAACAAGTGTTTAAGCTCAAATTGTTTATAACGGGTTGATATTCTCTTTTGTATCATTAATCACTTCGGATAAACCTTAGCAACCAAAAAAACAAGAAAGGGTTGTATTTTAGGAAAGAAATCATGTCACTTTACAAGTGCCACAAAGCAAAGGCTAAATAGTTCGTTGCATTCATCATATCCTGAAATAACTGGTAAAGTTGAGGCTTTAAGCCCTTCTACTAACATCAGTTACATTTCTTGACAAAACAGCTGTGATTTAGACAAGCAGGGCTAGCAAAAATAGCTTATATTTTCATCAGTTGACTTACATTATTTTAATATATGTCTGGATTTGTAAGAACATACCCCCAGAAATTTTAAAAAGCACATTTTGAAACTTTCTAGGCTGATGGAATATGCTAGTCCAGAACAAGACTTTAATTAGGACTCATCGCAAGAAAGCAAGGTCAAAAAACACTTTAGAAGGCTTGTCTCTGAAAGTAGACATGACACTGACATTTCAGGACTGACATGGAACGGCCTATTTGTTGAGAAAACAAGCCGGCAAAAACTTTTTAACGGCCATGAGCAGCTTTGAGCAGGAACAAAATTCCACCCAGGGGTCCTCTTAATATTGTGCGAGAGGTGTCATCGTATGCCAGGACATGTAACATGAAACAGCCACAGAGTATTGTAGTCACGCAGTATCATCTTGCGCTTTCGAGACAAACTCGTTCCTTGCGACGCGCAGTGTTTTCCGGAGTGGTATTGTATTATTTTCCACGGTCAACTACCGATTTTGCCATTGGTTTGCCTTCGTTTTCATAACATTTCCCGGCCCAGACTGTCACAAAGGAATGGAATTTTTTGTATTTATCGATAATTGCGGCGGGCAGCAAGTTAATTTATTGAATAACAGCAGACCACTTCCTCTGCTCGGGGATTGACCTTTACACATGCATATTCGACTTGGTAAGTTGTATCTACCAGAAAGCCGAGGAAAATAGTTCTTGGGTCATTCGTTTTTATTTTCTTCACCAAGGAATGCGATGCTCAGATAAATCGACGCCAGCATCGATAAAATAATGTACCTCTGAAATTGAATTGTATTAGTGTGAATTGTCCCAGCTTTGTCTGTCTTTGAATTTGGCTGACAAATTTCCTCTCAGCATTTAACGCAATTATCATAGGATTGAAATGTCGACAAGCAACGTATACGTTTAGGAATTAGAACGATATTTTGGAAGGATGTACCTCTTCAGACCATTGCCGAGAGTCGAAGTCTTGTTGAATCTTTGTTATTATGGCGGGAAACTGATCGAGGTTGGGAAACTCGCGCGTATTCGACATGGATTCACGATCATATAAAAGCAAGGCAAGGCATTGGTGAGTAGTGAAATTTGTAAATAGACTATATCAATTTTCAGATTCTGTTTTTTGAACTTATTGTATTGCATAGCTTGGCTCTTAGTCATTTATTTGTTGCACTGTTTTAATCTCCCGCGCGCCACATTAATTCAATCATCATCGCGCGATATTAATCCTGTTCTGCTTTACTTGGGTAGTCAGTTTTTATTGAACTGTTGTTATCTGTCGAGTAGACTGCTTTACTTGGGTAGTCAGTTCTTCCCAGAACTGTTGTTATCTGTCGAGCAAACTGCTTTACTTGGGTAGTCAGTTCTTTATTAAGCTGTTGTTATCTGTCGAGCAGAACATTAACCGGCCGGGCTAACCTCGCGCGATGAACACTAACTTAGGTTCTGCTTTAGCTTATCGAACAGAATTCTCTGCTTCCACTAATTAATATCGCAATGACCAATTCTGCTCTACTTGGGTAGTCAGCTTTCTTTTCAGTAAGCTGTTGTTATCTGTCGGGCAAGATATTAATCTAGCTTGTTTTAATATTCTGCTTTGTAATATTTTGCTTCTGCGTTGCGCATAGCTGCTCTGTCGAGTACAAATGTAAGCTAATGTAGTATACAGTAAAACTGCCTTGTAGTCCCAATTCTTTATAACTCTTTATGAGAGGAATACCAACCTCGCACTCGAGTTTATGAACTATTTCTTTTTTCTTCCATTTTAGGGACGTCCGAATGCAACGCGCGGAGACAATCACTTGCTTTGTATCATTAATGTACAGTTGTATTACTTTTCTTTCTTTCTTTTTTTTGTAGAAAATTTTTGTTTAATATGATTACAACGTTCACAAAAACACAGTGTCGAGCGCGGCTTGTGCTACAAAAATATTGTTTCATTTTGTGCAGTAAATAAAGGTCCCAAACCCTGTGCCGCGATTCTACTGCTTTTGGCAGGAATTGTTTGCTTTTGTTCTTTGATTCGATGTTCTTTTAAAATGCTAAATCGCCCAGTTGCCTATTTTGAGTTGTTCATATTATATTAAGTCTGTGCCCTGGAGTTACTATTTGAGCAAAAGAACCATGTCTTACAAAAAGCGTAAGAACCTTCGTTACTGGTTACCGTTCGCGTGGATAAAACGAAAGCATTCCTCGCGCGTTCGATCTGCACAAACCACGATGTCTGGAATTCTGTTTCTCTCTGCGTGACTGCTGGAACTCCGCACGTGTGAAAAAAGACCATTCCGACCATGAATTATAACGCGCAAAGGTGCAAAACGGTTTCTCTTGTTGCAGTTAATGATAAGCCATTGGTGATTTCAACTCACCGTAAGCTCATTAGCATACATTTTTTTCTTCACCTATGCTCATCATGCTACGTACTCAGAAAATCTCACTCAAAAGCCGGTCTTTTTAGCGCTCAAGTTTAGCTTTCTAATACAGAATCGGCTTCATCAGAGCAAGACAGCGTTTCAAATTGATTTTTCATGTTCATGCTAGATTCATGCAACGACGCGAATCACACCGATCGAACATCTAGAAATTATTTATGACACTCGAGACCGGAAATCCGACCCAAAACCGCACTTCTCGACTAATCGATCACTAGCCTAACAATGCTACAGTTATAAGGGTGAAAAATATTCGAATAGCTTTTCAAACTCACCCTTTTTGAAGAGAAAATCCTTGCCGATTCTTGCTCGTGTTTCGCCATTTGACTCAAGTCCCGGATGTTAGTTATTGTTTCATTTAGACATCATGAATTTGAACCCCAAGAAAGTTATTTTGTAACTAACAGATGAATGACCACCCGAAGCCACAGGTCACCCAGACTAACGGTAAACGAAAAAATGGGCGATTCAATGTTCTCTTAGGATTCCTCTCACCCGGGAAACAAAAGAAAGGTAACAGTTTTCGAAGGGGGTACGTTGTTTCATTGCTCGGTTTATCAGTCATTTATACCAGAAATGCGATATTTGTGGTCATCTGCCTGTAAAAGAAAAAATAAAAAGAACTAGCTAAAGAATGTAGTGATCTTCATCAGTAAGTGTACTGATATACACCGTATTCACAAATGGCGGATGCGCGGGAAAAAACTGGCACTAGGCATCAAAACGAGGCGTTTTAGGATAAACAAAAAATAATTTGCCTGCGAGTACAAGCTCACAGAGAGAATATTTAGCTGATAAGCTCTTAAACAGCAAGTTTTTCAGATCGCTGGTTTTATTCCGAACGAGAGAGGTCTAGTGTTTCTTGGTTCGTTTCTTGTAGCAATCCCAAATGCAAAATAGACGATCACGGAAACAAATCGATTTTTGTTTCCGAAGGATTCAACTTTCGAGTACAGATGGATAGAGATACTACAGAAGTTTGTTTGGTATGTCTTTCGGAATCCGAAGGTAAGATAGGTCTTGAAAGAAACAAAATGAACATACAAAAGGATGCATTTCTAACGAGAGTTGCGTGATCAACTTCGTATCGGACGTTCCGAGCGCAAGAGAGACTACAACCATTTGGCTAAACCGCTATAATACTAAGAAAAAAAAGACGAAGACGACAACGAAAAGACGTGAAGGATGTGGAGAGAAACGGCTGGACGAATAATTTAAAAAGAAGCAAAAGGTGAACCAAGACTTGTCTGTTTCGATTCATTTATATTGTAGCCGTACTGTAAACAACAAGCAGAGAATGCAGTCCCCTCAAAATTCATAATTTGTTAAATCAATCAAGTCATCAAAATCCAACTGTTTAATAATGGAACAAGCTCAGAAGGAACATTTCTTGCCTGAATGAGAAAACTGTATTCCGTGAAACAGGCCAGGGACTAGAGAACACAGCATTGTGACTTTTTAACCGGCATTTCGGTTGAAATCATTAAAGATTTGCATACTTAATTAGGTAATTTGTCAGAATAATATTAGATTATCGTATTTCGCTTTACACTGGACTCCTAAACTTGCCATTCTTTGTAATGCAGTTACAATATAACGCATTTGAGAGTGACATTCCTGAATTTCCTTGCAGGATCGTTTTCTTAAAATTGATACCTTACTTCCAGTAGTTCCTCTTGACTTTGGTAACTGCCACATTTTCAATGACTTGCATGAATCTTGGCCAATCTTGCGATGCACGATATCTTTTTTTATTCGGGGGAAAAGCGCCTAAAATGTACCGAAATATTTAAGTCTTGGCTCACATATTGCTTCCTTACATGTAGTTAAACTTTTCTTTCAGTATCTTCCCTCCACCTCCTTTTGTTTTCGTTTTTTAGGCATTAGAACTGTTCACAATAGTAGGAGTCGGTTTCTGTAGCTTTTGTGATCGGAACTTCCGAGTAGTAATCACCACGCAACCCTCTTTGGAACTGCGTCCGTTTGTAGATTCATTTTCTTTCCTTCGAAACCTGTTTTAATTCCCTTTCCAAAAAATACATTGAATAAACCTTTGTGGCTCCTGCTAGAGTGAAGATTTTTCTAACAACTTTTCATATTTTCTGTAGACATTACACTCGAAGGTTTGAAACAAACAATCTAACTCAGTTTTTTCCCGTGAGTGTCTAGTTTGCATTTGAGATTGCTACAAGAAGCCAACCAATAAATAATAAACACTAGAACTTGAACTCGTTCGGACTAAGTGATCAGAAAAACTCAATTTTTAGAACTCAGCACTTATCGACCCTCTAGAAGCTTGCATTCGCTGGAAATTTTTTTTGTTTATCCTAAAACGCCTCGTTTTGATGCGTAGTGCCAGTCTTTTCCGCGCGTGTCCGCCATTTGTGAATACGGTGTATTGTTTCAGATCTTATCCTTCCGGTAAAGCTCCTAACAACACCCGGCGCGCAAACGAATTCGAGAATAGATAAATTAAAAGGATTTTAGCACGGGAAAAAGAACGTTCCTAAAGGTATCGCTATCTTAATTGTTGCTGTCGTTGTTGTTACCTTGAGTATGCACTTGTTCAGTAATCAAACATTTTCGCATTTCACCCTGTGCCACCTCCTAAAATGTCCATGACATTGCATTGCGTAATGAACGAAAAGCTGCCTGCAATGGAAGATCGACTGTAAGCGCCGACATTTTTTAGCCATTCTAACTAGTGGCAATCAGATTTAATATTTTTGTGTACTATAAACCAAGCAATACTTCACAAATGACTAAGCCGTCGAAGAAGATGCAGTCGTGATGAAATGCAACGAAAGTCGATCAAAGATTGGTATTCGACAACTGAACTGAACTGAATACGTTGACAGTTTGTGCAGTGTGCATCGGACGTTACATACAGAGCTCAAGCTTATACGACGAACGACCAGAGAATCGTGCCTAAATGGCCTTTTGACCTGTCTTTTACAGCATATTATTAGGTTAGAACATTTCGAAATGTTTTTCTATGTGCTTATTTTAACCTAATATGGGTTACGACATGTGCACGGACTAAAATTTGTCTGCCTCCCAACTTCATAGTTTACCGCGGGAGGTCAAATATTTGCATTTTTGACGGACTTTGAAAAGCTCTCGCGTCGCTCTTAATCGTTTGCCCAAAGAAATTTTTGCAGAAATCTATAGACCATCCTTTTAACATTCAACCACCAGAAGTTTAATCCATTTGAAGGGTTTCGCACATCGTGAAAATTAATTTTATTCAGAAAGTACTTTTACTGCAGTGAATTGTATTCCTTCGAAATTAAATTATTTCGTATACTCAGAACATCACAATATTTTCCAAAATCATTTAGAGATTGTAAAAAAAGGATGTGAGTGTTTTTAACGCGGTAGAATGATTGTTTTTGCACGCAAGACTCTCAAACCCGTGTAAGCGCCTCAAATGACGATTTTAATGGATTTTCGTTATTTGCATTTTTCTTTGAAGTAAAAAGATATTTCACTGAAAAAAAAACTATGCAGTCATTTTAGTAATATCCTAACCAGTACTTCTACGTTGAAATAGATTACTCGGAGTTAATGGGAGAACTCCAGATCATAGGCACATTAATTCCCTTCACGAACAACCTCGCAGTCGGTAAGAAAACTGTTATACGGCTTTACATGACGTAATAAAATCTTGCATTACAAAATACGTACCAGACAACACAACCTATCCACAGAAGTTATATTTCTATATGATAGTGGCAATACACACATTATTGATGAAAATATACTATCACAAAGAATTACGCTTTGCTTACTTAAATTTGTGAGGGTCATTGTATTGCGGCACTCGATTTCTTCCTTTTTGTTGTTTTGTTTGCTCATGCGAAATTTGTTCCCTTTGAGGTTTGAAAATTTCACATTTTTAACATTACCTTGCAGAAATTCGATCATGTGATTCGAGTGCGTGCTTGAATGGCGGAAGCTGCACTGATGAACCAGGAGGAAGCTACAGATGCCAATGCAAGAGCGGATACGGTGGTCCAACATGTGAAGGTTTGTACGGGAAAATTTCCTTATGCTTGGAAACTAGCTAGAGTTTCCCCAATATCCAAAGAAGGTCTGAAGACTGATCCTAGTAATTAAAGACCGATTTCAGTTCTGCCTGTTGTTAGCAAACTAATTGAAAGAGTTGTTTTTAACCAACTACACAATTGTACCAATGAAAATTATTTGGGGACTGGGGACTGCCATGGCGGAGTGAGGACGCTTCTAAAATCGCTGCCGCAAAATTTGTTCTTGAGAGCTCTTATATGGCCCAAGTTTTAAGCAGACTTAAACGTAAAGAAAGGGGAAGCAGCAGTTCTACTGAAAGCGAAACGTCATCTCCACAAGAGAAAGAATTTGTGATACAGACGAAGTTGCAGCAGCGGACATGTCGAAGAACGTCGCTTCGAAGCTACAACTGATACTAGAAAAGCTTGAAATAATAGATAAGAAAATGGAAGACGTCATAGAGAAAGTAGAGAGTTTAGAGAAGGCTATGATAGGCGTTCAGTCAGAAGTCACTGCCCTAAAGGAAAGAGTGGTATCGATCGAAGGCGAAATAAAAGAAATGGACTATTAAAATACAAAAAAAAATTGAAAATTATTTGTTAACTGAAACTCAATCTGGCTTCAGACCCATGTTTTCTTCTGAGACAGTTTATTGGAGGTCACAAATGAACTGTATTGGAATTTGGAAAAAAAAATGTTATAGGTGGCATAATATTTCTAGATTTGAAAAAAGCCTTTGACACCATGATTTTACCATGATATCCTGTTAGGAAAGCTTAGGCTCTACGAGGTCGGTTCCCAATCTATTGACTGGTTTCAGTCCTATCTGTTTGGCCAAAGACAGGTGACTTTTATGGATGGAGTACAATCTGATTTCTGTAATCTGACATGTGGCATTCCACAGGACTCTATACTATTCTGGGACCTTTGCTATTTTAATTCTATTTATATCAATGATCTCCCATCATGTAATTGTTTTGCAAACCGAAAATGTATGCAAATGATACTACTCTTACCTCGTCTACGGAGGACCTATGTGTCCATGAATTGTGATATGAAATCAGTTCAATCACAGTTGATAGCAAATAAGTTGACTTTTGAAAGTCAAGAAAACAAAGTACATGCTCATAGGGAGTAAACTTAAACTATCCCAAATTCAAGAAAAGTTTACTGTTAGGGTCAGTAATATACCACTTGCGCGGCTTGTCGAATATAAATCACTTGGAGTTCACATTGATGATTCTCTTACATGGCATCCACATATTGACGCTATCTCAAAGAAAATTTAGGCCGCTCTTGCAGTCTTGAGGCGTGTTAGTCCAATTGTACAACTAAAAACCAGACAAAATATGTACAATGCGCTTGTAACGCCCTATTTTAATTACTGTATGGGGCAATATTGGGAAGGGTTTAACTGACAAACTCCAAAAGCCACGGGATAGGGCTGCTAGAATTGTAACCTTTTCTAGTTATGAGAACTATTCAAGTGATCTGTGGGATGAACATGGTTGGGAAAAGTTAAAATTGCAAAGATTAAAACAGCTGGCTGTTGTTATGTATAAAGTCCACAATAATATATTTCCCCACCGCACTTGTGTCGAATTTCTACTAATGTTTCAAGTATACATTCCTATAACCTTAGAAAATCCTTGTTCAAATTGCTATATCCCCAGACCAGGAACTGAGTCTGCAAAAGGGAGTCTACGCTATAGGGGATCTCTTCTATGGAACAAACTTAAGATTCCCTTAGAGATTAGGCAGCGGCCCAATTCAAACCATTCCAAAATTTAATTCAATGGGAAAGATTTTTTGTGACAAGTTTACTCAGTGAAAATTAACTTTGAAAGTTTTATTGTATTGGTCTTTTAGGTTAGGCAGTTAGGTAACTTGACGAATTTTAGGCTAAATTTACACGACTCCTAGGGAGACCATGTAACATGATCCGATTTCGTGTATAAACAATATTGATTAATTGATTGATTGATTGATTGATTGATTGATTGATTGATTGATTGGTTGATTGATTGATTGATTGATTGATTGATTGATTGATTGATTGATTGACTGATTGATTGATTGATTGATTGATTGATTGATTGATTGATTGATTGATTGATTGATTGATTGATTGTGAAGAATCTTCATCTGGAAAAACTAGCGTAGTTATTATTAGCTGTTCCCATTGCGTAATGGTTGGATTCGAAAAGACTCTGAAGATCGATCTCTCGCTATAAAAAGAAAAGATAGCTCTCGAAGAGCTTTAATGATACTTTTTGAGCGTTTTTATTACAATAGAATTGGTAACAAATGTTTAATCTTGCTTCGTGGAAAAAAATTCAAAGCGATAGTTATCTCATTACTTGGTTTTATGCTAACATTCGTTGACGACCATGTTGGCTCAATTGCTGGAGCACCGGACTACCGTGCGGGAGGTCGTGGATTCAAACTCCGGCCAGACCAACACTCAGGGTCTTTAAATAACGGAGAAAGAAATGCCTTTGCTCGGACATCTGCAAATGGTTAGATTTTCTAGTCTTCACAGATAAGAACGATAAAACGTAGGCCCCGTCACACAACCTTTGTTTGTAAATCACCCTGTGGGACCGAAAGAACCCACTCACTGTTCGCAAAGAGTAGGGGACGTAGTTCCTGGTGTTGTGGTCTGGTCTTTGTGTGTATACTCTCATGGTTGGGTGGGTAAATGCTCGGAGATATTAGCTGCAATCAGAGGGTAAATAAAGATATGATGATGATGACGATGATGATGATGATGATGATGATGATGATGATGATGATGATGATGATGATGATGATGATGATCGATATAAATATGGCCGTGTTAGTCGAATGTCACAACTTTCACCTCTCTCTTATGGAACAGATGATGGATAGAACTTTCCATTGAGTACGAGCCCCTTTTGGAAGTTATTGCTCTCAACATGGGTCCAATCGCATTTGCGATAAATGCTAAAAGTAGGCAAACTTTGTTCTCCCAGATTTATTACAGTTATTAAAACCTATGATGGCAATACATCATACTATAAACATGAAGAGTCATCGTTTATAACTAACGAATTAGGAGATTTTGAATTATCTGTATTCTCCAGAACGTACAAACTAACAGCTGCATTTCTTGCAAAATTAACAGTCTCGCTAGTGGGTTTCGAGCACAGGATCAGGGTGAGAAAAATTCGAGACATAAAAATGAAAAATATTACATTTTTCCATTCGTACAGATTACTTGGGCTAAAAGGCCGTACTACCAGATCATGGACATAGTTTTTACTTCTAGAAACAACCTCACGGTGGGTGAGAAACCTATTATACGACATGACGTAATACAGTCTTACATCACAAAATAACAGCTACTGTACGTATCCACAGTACTGATGAGTCCTGATGAAAATATGCTATCACAAAGAATTACACTTTGTTAACTAACTCCTGTAAAGATCATGAGATTGCAGCACTTGTACATGTCTTATTTTCTTGTTGATTTGTTTGTTCAAGCAAAAATTTGTTCTCTTTGAAGGTTGGACGTTTTGTACTTTAAACATTACCTTGCAGAAAGTATATCATGTGATGCAAGTCCATGCTTGAATGGAGGAACCTGCTCTACCAAGGAAGGGGGAGGCTACAGCTGTCAGTGCAAGAGCGGATTCAGTGGCAAAACATGTGCGAAAGGTAAGGCGGGGAATTTGATGACTGTTGTTTAACACTTTTGTAAACAGTTTTAAGCTGGAAAAAGAAGCATTGTTGTTATTACTTGTTAAAACATAAAGGGCTGATAATAATTAAAAAAACTTAAAGTTCCTATGGGTTTCTCGTTTTTATGCCTTCACTTTCCATACAAAGCGCTTGCAGGGTCATTGGCCTCTCGATCTCACCTACATAAAGGTTTGGGAAAAAAGACTTAATTATGGATGAGGCAAAGTTCCTGCTACTGGAAGTTGCGTTCTGTGCTCTTAATCAGCTTGGCTGGTTAAAATTAAAACAACGCAGGCACTTCCATCGCTGCTTGTATGTTTATAAATGCGTGAATGAATTACATCTCATAAATTAAAATTATCAAGAAACAGCGATGTACATAGATATAGCACACGCTGCAAAGATCATCTTAGACTTCCATCAGTAAAACGTAACTGGGGCAAACAAACAACCTGTTACCATGTCTTTAAAGACTGGAATGCCTTGGACAGTGACTTGAAGAACTCTAACACCATATGTCAGTTTAGAAAAAAAATTTAAATCTTTTTATCGATAGTTTACTTTTATACTTTTTTAATATTTGTCATTTGTGTAGTGGCCTTAAATAATTTAATGTTATTTTGGATCAGGACCTCTCTGTAGATCACCCACGGGTGAGAGAGCTTTCCTGTTTAAACATTATTATTATTATTATTATTATTATTATTTTTAAACTATTGAAAGTGAAAAATGAAGTAGGAAATAGAGCAGAAGAGGAGAGAAGAAGAATATCGCGTTGAATTTTTATAAGCTTTGTATTTTTAGGCTGGATAATGCAATGTAAACTGAGAATGTCTTGAGTTGTTATCCATTTCACGGTATAAATAGTGCGCAAAAATTGATGTCCAATTATGTTATTGAATTATATTGCATGCAACCATTTTTGTACAGTACGCATAGTATAAGGAAATATTTTGTGCCTGTCCCTTTAAATCGTGTACTTTTACTTTTGTTTAGATGTTCTCAATGCATCCTTCATTCTTGGAGACCTCGACAGCAAGTACCTGGACCAACTGAACTCTTATTTGGCGCCAGTCCTCCAGAGTTCATCCCGCAGTAGGTTTGTGAAGTGCTGGCATGCTGAGACAGATGGCTGGGCAGCATCTACATTTCACAGCAGATGTGATGGAAAGGGCCCCACTGTTACTATAATAAAAGTCGACGACTACATATTTGGTGGATACACTGACGTGTCTTGGTCCAGTCCTCGTAAGTATCATTTGACAGCAGCAAGAGTTATACTCAGTAATTTAATGACTTAGAAATAGTTTCACAGAATAAGGCTAATTCAGATCAGCTGATTCGCAATAGTTCCATGTCAAAGTAAACGTTCAAATAACTTAACCAGTGCGTTGCGTCCCACCCAACCCCTCCCCCCCCCCCCCCTTCCCCTGCCCCCCACTGGAGAGAACGTTTTTTTTTTTTTAGTTGTTTTAAGTGGTTCAATTATGCGATTGGTTTTACTGTACCGCCTGTTTTTGCATAGCTATCAGCTAGTTTGTCCATAGAGGCCGTGTATACTCTACGGATTATTTGACTGTGCGCACGCGTGCTGTTCCTTGCCGAAGCAGTTAGTTGCTGTGTTTTGCTTGAGTTTTGAAAGTCCGTGTTTTCCTAGTTGTTTTTGTTCCTTTTCCTTTGCATATCATCTTTTACAATTCCACTAGACCCCGAATATCTACCCTCTGAGCAACAATGGTGTCATGGCAAATTTACTATCTTTGGTTCCGAATGGGACAAAAGAAGCCGCTCTATAGACACCTTGAACATTCCAAGTGCAGTATCTAAAATGTTTTTGATCTACTTACTTCACGGCCGAAGTTTCCTGGTTTTTCAGGCGGCGAGGATCGGACGAAGAAGGAGACTGGGCAAACAACAGAAATTTGTCACTCCCGACCCAGTCTCCTCGTAATAAGTGGACCGTGCACAAATGTGTATTGAGAATTGTTTTTCTCACAACTTTCTTTGAACTAAGAATTTAAAAAAAAATTAAACAAATGAAATCGTTGACTTTAAACCAACATGCCTGTGGCTATTTCGTATTTGGTCGATATGAAAGGATGAGAGTTTGTAAGTACGTAATCATGCGAATTTATAACTAAGAAATATCAACAGGTACACATGTTATTATAATACTAAGCGAAATGGTTTTGGTTTTTTCCTAGGTACTTGTACTTTTGCTTCATCCAGTAAATCATTTATCTATTCACTGCATAACATCAATGGATACGCTCCTGTTAAGCTGCAGATCTATCATTGGTCAAGCAGGAAAGCTATATACAGATGCCGTCGTTACGGACCAACGTTTGGTGGCGGACACGACATCTACATATCAAACGACGCAGGGAGCAAACAAGATTCTTACACCTGGTGTGGCTGGTCTTACCGCCTCCTCAAATGGTATTATTATGGTCGTCGCTGTACATTTTATGCAGGAAGCTTCAAGTTCACTCCCACTGATGTTGAAGTATTTTACGAAACAACCACTTAGGACAAACAAACAAACAACAAACTTTGCCTCCCGTTAACCGACCGACCCTTGAAATATTTAAAGTTCAAAATGTTGATGACGCTCAGTGTTTGTACTTTTTAGTTCTCTCAATCTCACCATAGTATCTCCTCTTTCTTCTTCTGAGATCAGGATCTTTCATTATTTATTTATTTTCTTTTCTAGTTAACCGACGGCACAGTATGTTTGGTTTGCCGTGAAAGGGAATGGCAATATAGGTTAATTGGTTCTAGCCACAGAGAAGGCGTTATTTATTATTTACTTTCCTTTTTTGTGTTT
The DNA here is from genome assembly GCF_977016875.1 of Pavona decussata. Lineage (NCBI taxonomy): Eukaryota > Metazoa > Cnidaria > Anthozoa > Scleractinia > Agariciidae > Pavona > Pavona decussata. The sequence continues at coordinate 157,774 of NW_028145576.1, forward strand.
TCCAGGCGAGAGGAGGAAAGTGCTAGGCAAGCGCGGAGCGCGAGTCACACTCTTACCGTCGTGCGTGACGTGCGGAACTCGCTCGCCTCGTACTTGCCTCCACTCGCCTAAAAAATGTAAAGAAAATGACACATGCTCAGACTAAGTGGTGCAAAACACGGAGTAACGAAAGAAATATCTAGTAGAGCGAACAGGGCATACACACTGAGTGGACCGCTCTCCACGCCAGAGCATTCTGGGTTGATAGCTGTTCATTCTTGTTCTGCATTATTCTTCCAGTGGTCCATAAATACAAAAGGTAGAACCGTACTTTGTACAGATAAATTGTAGTTATAATTCCACTACAACAATATTTACTATGTGACCCGAGAACACGCAAAATATGACAGTGCAATACATTATAGGATCCCGTACCGTACTGTAGCTCCCTGGAAATCACATAGCTCTAGAATCTCCCTACGGTGGCAGAATTGCCTTAGATGATAAAGCCTTACATGTTTTGACAAATCATAGTCGCTGAATTTTTACTCATTGCTTGTACTTTATGCAAGTGGTAAAATATCGGCCTGTATTATATCTAAAAATCCAAGAATAAGGTACATGTACCACATGGATGCATTGCTGAGTAGCTTTTTCTCGAACATCTTTCGCTGCTGAAATAGAATAGACGAATTTACATGACTGTGTGCGTAGCCTTGAAATAGTTGTCGTTGTCCTGTTGTCCAATTTGTGCTCATGGTTACAATGACGTGAATCTAAGTTTAAAGAAGAACGTGGGAACACGAAAGCAAATTGTTCTTTTTCTTTTTGATCTTGAACGCATTTTGCTTCTTAAGGACGGTGCCTACTTTTGTTGCTGCGCATACGTTCCGCGCATCTCGAGATACTCGGTTTCCTATCGGTGACGCCTACTGATACAGAGATATTTTTGCGCGGTTTAAAGCTATGCGGAGAAAGCAGAGCTTAGCAAGTGCTCTTGGTACATAAAAAGAAAATTGGGAGTCACTATGCATTTTCAGAGACAATAAAAATTCGATTTGATAAAAAAAAAAATGACATACATTGCTTTGTATTTTAGCACTTTTTAGAATTGTGGTTTCTTAATTATCTCTAAAAATTGCGTGGTTACCCCCAATTTTCTTTTTGGATTCCAATAACCCTTTCTAAGATCTGCTTTTACCGCACAGTAATAAACTGCGGGAAAATATAATACCTCTGTATTAATAGCCACCGTTCTTAATGATGTTCCAAGATAATTTGTTCCCTTTGTACAAATTGGACAGGTTGTAATTATTCCAAATTAAAGAAGATCAGATAGTGAGAATATTGGTTTCTGAATGACATTTACGTTGGTGTCGCCATAATGCTTTACTGAGGTCTCTCTGCGCAGAACTTAAATAGACTAAATACGTTTTTCCTTAGGCTCTTCCAATTATGCTTTTTTCCATTAAATCGTTCATGTAGTCGCTCTTTGGCATCAATGGCTACGTTCTTGTTAAGCTTGAATCAATCTTTTTAAAAACTGTACTCTTCGCTCCACATTGTACGCACATAGCTCCATGGATAAGGAAAATGACAGCAATGTAAATATTATTACTTTTACTTTTAATTTCAGTATTAGATAAATTCTTGTATCTTGTAACTCTATAATCCTGCAGTTGAATAGTTTAACTTTAGGCTTAGAATATATGTATACGACAATGAAATGATGTACTAAAAAAATTAAACCTTTAATTACATCCATTTTGAAATCACTGGTGATCCTGGGAATCTGATTGGTCCAAAATGGTGCAATTTATTCCCAAATTGCACCATTTTTTGCTCTAAATCGCATCCTTTCTTAAGCCCATCAAAATGGAAATGAACTAATTTGACTCTGAAGATGACTTCCGCTCAGGTTGTCGAAACGTCAGTCAAAGTCACCACAAACAGTCCTTCTCGGGACTACACTCACCCGGATGATCATCTGTGTGGAGTCAAATTGCACTCCACACAGTTCAATTACCAATATTAATTAGTGTTTTAGATTCCCTTAGTCAATTTGTTTAATTTTAGATTTAGGAAACCTTTTTATATTTAGGTGTCCACAGTTAGTAGAGGGGACTCCTCCCCTCAGCTTCACAACAATGGCACGTTAATAAAGTTATTGATTGATTCATTCATTCATTCATTCAATCTACTCAGTTCTTAACGGACGCGTTATGTACAGTTGTGTAAATTACAGACCAGCGTCTAGTGGCGGACACGACATGCACATAGCAGACAATGCTCCCACTCACACTTTTGGTATTCTTGATCTTGTTCTTCCTGGACATTTTCTGCAGAAACCGTTTTTTTTTCCTCCTGCTGATGTTAAAGTGGTCTGTGAGACAACCTCTTAAGGACTTACATTACATATTTTTAGTTATTCAGGCAGCTTCACACGACCTTACAATGGTTATATTGAGTTGTTAGCTGGTATTATTTTTTTTTTGAAATAACACATTTGGGTAAAGAGATTCAGATCTTTACCGCCAGTTATCTTAAAGTGTATATTTATCTCCCACATGGGGACTAATCTGATCTGATTTCAGAGCCTAAGTAGGAAAGGCTTATTAGAAAGTGAAGATTAAGGTGATTACCGCGAAATAGAAATGGTGGAGAAAATGTTCTCCCTTTCTTTGTTTGTTGACTACTATGCGTTGTAATATATTTCCACTGGGTTCCCCTGAAACAACGCCCTGGCTAGGATAAGATGTGGGAGAATCAACCTCTTGGTGATCACTCCCATGGTAACTCTGGCCGGAATCCTAGAATAACTTCAACTAAAGGTCCTGGATGCAACCTCCTCCCAAAACTCAGAAAGCACTGCGTCCAAATTGTATACAGACAAATTTGTTTATCAGTTATACAAGAATTTAAAGCAACGGCGGACAGAAAGGCCTAGGGGAACGCTTTTGGAAAAGAGACTGATCATTGGAAGCTTTGTACGCAGCAACCACATCGGGCGTGATACTAGCTGACGCACCACTCACTACCACAGCTGCTGAGGCATCAGGAAGTAAGGTGTCTAAGGTCGCTGTGATAATCTACCATGTTGGAGTGTGCCCATCCAACATGACCAGCGGTAGACTCCCTGAAGACGCCGAGCAAGAAGAGGGTGATAGAACAGCCAGCGAAATAAATACCTAGTACCGGGGTTTATCTTTAATAGTCCGCTTGAGATTGTTAAATAGCGCTCCAAATTACGGACTGGAAACACGATCAGGTTGTCACAACGCTTGCCCGTAAACGTATTTACAGAATCTCCAGGCAATGTCTTCCCGTATGTGTGATTAAACAACAAACCCGAAGATTGAGGGAAGAACAAAACCTTCCTAGACAGGATTCTTTCAAGGTCTGAGGATCGGTCTCCAGAGAAAGAAATCAATAGAGAAAAAACAAAGATCTCTACTAGGCAAATAAAAAAATGTGGGACGACCCTGGAGAACAGATCTTACATAAAATGTATTCTGCCAAGCTTTGCAACTTATCCAAGAAAAACGGGACTGATTTTTTTAGGGCGGACCCTGCACTTAGCTTTGTTCTTCCTTAATCGACCTCAGGTAACTCTTAACCAAAGAATGTGAGACAGGGTTGTCTATATCTAATCTATCATCCCATTTCCTGCCCAATCCATCGTCACTGAAGATAGCTAGAAGCTTTCCAATAAGAGTCTCAACAGTTCCGGCGGATAATCTTGACAGGCAATCACAAGTGCAGGGGTTTTATTCACCCGGTTCCGGACAGAAAGTTTTATGGATCTTAGTTCTGCCGTTGCTGTCTTTCCTGACTAAAAACTTCAAGAGATCTTCCGGAGATGCAGGGTAGCGAGAAAATTAAGTAGTTCGCGATAAAGAGACGTCTTCTGTTTTTCGTAAGGTTTAGCTTATTTACATCGGTTGAGATCCCCGAGTCTGTCTTTGATGGACTTAAAATCAATCTCGAAAGCGATGGGAGAGCTTGCAGCAGTTACAGACTCCCTACTGAAACCGCATCTCTGGCAAAAGTTGTAGATGTCATCATTAAGGTATGTGCATTAAGGGCAAGGATCGGCTGGTCTCCAAATCCGGGAACGACAATTCTAGACACAAAAACGAAAGAAAACATCATACACTCCAGGCTACTCTGAATACCAAGAGATCCCACTGCAAAGGGCGAGTTGCATAATTTTCATTGGCGAACGGAAAGAGGAGGATACCTGATTCGCCCTTCCTGCCGAGTGTATGTGCTTCTGGGCATGAGTAGATAAGGCTGGCAACCAAAACGGGAGGGGGAAAAGCCTGGGGACGACAATACTAAAGTTGAATCGTGACTTTAGTAAGAACTTTAAGACTGGACCAATGAAAGCAAATGGCGAAAAGACAAAAGCGTTCTCAGTGTGGTGAATGGAGTAGGCAAACAAATTTAATAACTGCACAGAATTGCGGAGGTAAGAACGGCGTAAAGCGTCGAAGTGGGCGTCCCTGAAAATTGACTTAAACGTTGGAGTCCAAAGATATCAAATCCAAAGTACAAGGTCCAAAATGTTGCTCTACATGTCGCCAGGGTTACTCAGATAGCATACAATCTAAGTCCGGCAATACTCCCCCCCTCCCCCCTTGATTCTGCCAAGACTGAAGAAAAGGTAAAGAATAAATGTGAACATCCACCCGGGCGTTAGAAACGAGAGAAATTCCCGCCTTAAGGACGTTAATAAGAGCGTGAGCCTCTTAACTGCGATCGGAAGATGTCGCATTTCCGATTGCCAAAAATCGCGAGTCGTGATAGATGGACTACCAGTGGCGCTAATTACTCCACCCCAAGTGAAATCTGAAGCATTGCTGAAAACTTTGAGGTGGACATGACGTTCGGGCAGCCACGGGAGGTAACCTTCCCATGAGTCAAGTAAACGGCAGTAGCGGATCTCTTGTCTAAGATCACATGAAGCTTTGACTAAATGGGACTACATTACCGCACAACAGACTAAAATAAATCCACGAACAGACTCGCACGAATTCGGCCAGACGAAACTTAAAAACCAAAGATTTTGGAACAATAAATTGAACAAAGTACTAAGAGAAAAACTCGTTAATAGTAAGATCCCACGAGACAAAACTCGCCATAGTAACCAAATTACACGAGACAAACTCAGCATAGTGACTAAATTCAGCGGGAGAAACTCGCTGTAAAAAAAATTCCCACAAGATAAGCCTAGGGAAAGTAACATCTAAATTCCGCGAGACAGACTCGCTGTAACAACTTAGCCGCGAGGCGAACTCAAAATAACGTTAACAGGAAACTCCGTGGGACAAAGCTCGTTTAACAGCAGAAACCCGGCACATCGTCTTAATTCCGTGAGGCATACTCCCTATGGTACTTGACTCAACGAGACAAACTCGAAAAACAGCAAAAATCGAGCGAAACACGCGCGCTGTACGAACTAAATTCTGCGAGACAAAGTCGGCTATCAGCTGAAACACGCGAGACAAACTCGGCATAACAGCTGAAACACGCGAGACAAACTCGGCATGACAGCTGAATCGCGCGAGACAAACTAGGCATAACAGCTAAATCACGAGAGAGAAACTCGGCATAACAGCTGAATCACGCTAGACAAACTGGGCATAATAGCTGAATCACGCGAGACAAACTCGGCATAACAGCTGAACAACGCGAGACAAACTCGGCACAAGAGTAGAGTAATGCGAGACAGACTCGACATAACAGCTGAATTACACGATAAAAACTCGCCGAAGGAACTAAACTTAGCGGGGTAAGCATGACATTAAAACTAAACTCCGCGAGACAAACTCGCTGTAACAGTTTAGAGCGGCGAGACAAACTCACAATGAGGTAACAGTAAATCCCGGAAGGCAAAACTCACCCTTACAGATAAGTTCCGTAAGACGACCTATTGGGGGGGGGGGGGGGGGGGAAGGGGGGAAGACTGAACACTGCAATATACACTATCTGCACTAGACTCCAAAGACAAACTAGGGAAACAGAGCGGGCGAGGCACACCCGCTGTAAAACTTAAGTCTGCGAGACAGGCCCGACATGACAGTTAAACCACGTAGAACAAACTCGCGGAATCAATCGGAACAGCCATAAACTGGCGAGGTGAACATAACACGACAACTAATTTCGGCGAGGCGAAACGCAGGAAACGATGGCAAAACATCCAGATACTACGAGGCAGGTAGGCAAAGGTTCCGCGAGACGCACAAACTCAATAACTAAATTCGGCGAGACTGAAACACGGCAAAGCAGCAAAATTGCGCGGAACAAACCCAACGTGAAAATTATAGCGAGGTAACCAACTTGCAAAAGTCGCAATAAAACAACCTGATACCGGAAAAAAGAATACCCATCATGTCGGCAGCCAAACGTTCAATTGGCGGAGCTTGAACTTGAACTTGTGCCGGCTGGTTCCCTTGAGGTGCTTGAACGGGAGCGACTGGGACGTCAAGAGCTTGATGAACTTGAGCAACATTATCGGGGGTAACTGGAACTCGCGCCATGAACGAAAATAAAGTGAAGTAGGGGCAGCGATGGATTAGTAGCAAAAGCGAAGCAACATGTCGGTCGTCGCTTTCTAAAAAACTGAATAATGTGAAAACCAGTGAAGGAGGTTGCGTAATACATCCCCTAGGACTCCATACCGCATGCCGAACGTGTGTTATCAGGGAAAAGGGGGTCATTGTATTCAAGTCGCCAGGAAAAAAAAATAAGGAATGTCATAAGAAAAAGATAGCTTATCGTGTCCGCAAAAGAGTTACGATCCACTCAATTTACTCAATTAGTGAATCGCTTGCAATATTCACTTCAAAAATGTTTTTTTTTTTTTAATTGCTACATCTGGCTGGTTGTAACAAAAGTTCCATAGACAAAGCACAACTTAGTAAGGTAAGAGATAAGAAAAGGCCACTTTCGGGAATTTCATTTTAACATAAAATTTATTTCATACATTTTAGTTCTGCTATTGTTGCCACTATAGATGTAGCATAAACATTAATCTTTACATCCTAACCTCCTCTGCCAGGTAAGTGCCAACAAAATTGCGGTTCAATGTAAAGACATAACTTTTGTCATTTAGTATTTTCTGGTCAATATCAAAATTTGATGTACAGAGTACAGTCAAACAACTTTGTTAGTGAATAGTCAGCAGATGAGTCTCAAGGGGAATGGAATTTTTTTACGAAAAATACAGTAATTTCTTATCCATTCAATCCCCCCAGTCTTGCCTCGCAACTATTCACTGAGCACTCATAATGTTTAAAGAGAAAATTAAATCACTTCCCATACTACAAACTGAATTGTTTTTCGAAAGCAACCACAATTACATGTTATCAGTACATATTATATTTATGCAATTAAAGCAGTTGCAACTATAACAAATGTTGTACTTTCTGAGTTTCAATTAAAGATTAGGATAGACGGGGGTGTGTGGGGTGGGAATGCGTGGTTGGAGAATAAAAAGCAGAGCTACATGTATGTGTACCATCTTCTGAGAACTCTCTGTTAAATATCATTTGCAAACTATTGTACACTTTGACTAACCCTTGCACTACCAACATCAGAAAGCTAATTCTCCTAAGTAAATAATAGCGGAGCTCCCGCGCGCGCCGCAAGGCGCGCGCGAGCGCAGCCCCATAGCTAAGAGAATTTGGTAAACCCATCACAGCGAGAAATTTTGGTTTGGTTATGACGTCACTTCCGTCCGACCGACCGTGCAACGTACGTACGTACGTACGCTCCTCCATGTAAACAATGTGAAATGAGACACTCAAACCTTGTGCTGCAAATCAGGTCTTTTTCGGCGGGAAAATGCATGGCCAACTGCGCTGCCGGCCGCGTTTGTTTGGCAGGAAATTGCATCGCCAGCTGCGTTTGAGAGAAAAAAAATAATTTTGAAGACGACGTGTACGACAAAACACAAACTCAATTTATGAATAAGTCTACAAATATGTAAAGCAAAGAAAGGGAGATAGAAAGAGATCGAGAAAACAGGCGACGAAGAAGCGAAATTCCACGTCAAAGAGAGCGATTGAGAGCGGTAGCAAACAGGCTAAACATGAGTGACGAACAAAGAGAGAAAGAACAGGAAAGTGTGCCGAAAAAACCCCGTGTTGCGGCACAGGGTTTGAGTGTCTCATTTCACATTGGCTTACATAAATGAGCGTATGTGCTGTAACCCGGGTTGTATTTCGGCGGGAAAATGCATGGCCAACTGCGCTGCGGGCCGCGTTTGTTTGGCGGGAAGTTGCATCGCCAACTGCGTTTGAGAAAAAAACAAAACAAAAAAATAATTTTGAAAACGACAAGATACAAAGTCAATTTTTGTATGTGACCAACAGCAGGAGAAAGAGCAAGGCAACTAGCGGCGGGAGAAACAAGTCGACTGGCACATCATCAGAATCTGGAAGTGAAGTCATTTTACCCCGATCCAGCGCCACGAAACGTTGGATTTTTCATCTTGAAGTGAAACATTTCGCTCACTTAACGTTATAAAACGAACGGAAAAATAAGCAATGGAATAAAGGGACTGGTTATTCTCAGAAGAGGCGTGTATATTCATGCAATTTTGTTGACAGAACTTTGCTAGTTTGCTGGTTTGCAAGATATTGTTTTCTTGCAGTTTTGACACGCCGTTTAACTTAAGCTTAAGCTAATACTGCTAACTTCAGAACAGTATTTTGAGCTCATTTTTTCGGTCCATGTTGATTATTTTCCTTGGAGTTTTATTTTCTGATCTCGTCCAATTTTGCCGTCAAACAGCGGGAGAAAGAGCAAGGCGGATCGCGACGGGAGAAACAAATCGACTCTCTTAGCAGCTTTTAGAGGCGGCACTTCATAAACAGCCGCCGAATCTTGAAGATAAATTATTTTACTCTAATCAGTGTCTAATCCGGCGCGATGAAATGAAATTAAGATGTGATGGATTTTTCCTCTTGAAGTGAAACTCAACGTTGTAAACGAACGAAAAAATCAGCAATCAAATAAAAGGACTGGTTATTCTCCAAAGAGGCGAGTATATTCATGTGATTTTGTTGACAAAACTTTGCTGTTTTTGCAAGATATTTTTTTCTTGTAGTTTTGACACTGCAACTTGTTTAACCTCAGAGCAGCCTTTTGAGCTCATTTTTCGGTCCATGTTCGTTATTTCCCTTGGAGTTTTATTTTCTAATCTTATTCCATTTTGCTTCATTTAAAAAAATTTGATTCTGAGCTAAAATAGTCAGTCAAACAAACGTCTCCCAACATTGTATCGTTGGCATAAACTACTGACAAGTTTTTCTAGCATATATTTCTGACAATCTTGACAGAGAACAAACAAAAATACATAAAACAGTTGGATATAACCGCAAAGATTAAGATGTGTGAGTAATTTTCACTGAAAGTCTTTTCAAAGAACGGCGAATGTAAAATTAAAGTGCGATTCCATTTTCATCAAAACAAAGTTTACGCAAAACATTCATTCGCTTGTTTTTTGTGCATTTTTCAAAGATCGTTGTTTAGTTTATTTCTGTACTTATTGCTATGAATCATCACAGTGCTTTTTTCATTTATTACTCAAAGATATATTTGAAGTGTGTTTTTTGGGTAGTGTATCCATTTTCTCTGAGGTTTATAGCGTACGGCATTCTTGATAAGCAAAATTTACTAGACAGTGACAGTGCCGGTAGCGCACGTTGGCTGTTCGCAAACCGTTTTGCCTCGATCATCTTAAAAACTAAAAACAATAATAAAAACAGAAAATATCATTTTGAGCCATTTAAATTCCGCTTTTATAACACAGAGGGCAAAATGTTGCTAAAACTATCAAGAAACTTCGTAAAACAGTCAGTAAAACACTCATCGAAGGCGCAAGCAAACCAATGAACAAATTATTTAACGAGAACAGTTCCCATTAAACACATGTAATTAAGAGAGAATACAAGTTTAATTCAGGAGCAAACTAACAACGATAAATCAAATATTAGGCATCAATTAATTGTCCACCTGCGCTGTGAAGCTTCCTACCGCTTGGAAATCACACGAGCATAGATCGATACTAAAATAGCAAACGATGGATCCAGAGAAGGAACTTGCGGAGTAATTTCTTCCTGCTCCTTCCTCCCATCAAAAGGACACTTTCATGCTCGGTTATCGTTCGTTGAAAGCACTTGGACGCCATGACTGATTTCAGTTTCTCAACCAAACAAAATAAAATCAATCCGATCCAAGGCTTTAGCTTTTGACACAAATAATCTTTTGCTGTTTCTTGTGAGAGACACCAGCACTTGCAGCACATGCAGCACTTGATTTCCATCTATTTTTGGTACAAAGAACCCGGCTTAAAGAGTCGAACTTCGAAAGAACCTTCGAAAGAAACCAACAAAATGTAAAACTGTCGTGCTCAGCCAATCAGGAGCGAGTATTTTCGCCGCTCGACCAATTAGGAGTAAGTAATTTGCCATCGGTGAAAGGAAAATTACGAAAAACTGCCCTCTGTTACAACAAATCAGCATTCAGTAATTTTGCCCTCTGTTTTACATTGTTATTGTTAATGAGCAGTTAGCTGCATATGCATTAAAAATGTTCTATATAACTGCAGAATTGATGAGGAACTCATAAGGTTATTACGTTCATACAATAAGCAGACTTCTATTATGGAGCTCCGCTTTTAGGCTTGGCTAAATATATATATTATTCATGTCTTTGTCAGGTTTGGTGCATAGCAAAACACTATCCCCTTATTAATTGTTTTAATTTCGTTAATTCTTATTACCTGTCTGCTTGACAGTGTATTGAAATTATAAGGAGATTTTAAAATAATGCTGCTCACTTCTGGGAGTTAAAGGGTTGGTGGGAAAGGGAGACCGTTGCGCAGGGTAACACTTAACCATGCCCATAGTATCTATTATTTGCCCTTCTGTTAAACGCTTACAACCTATTGGGCGACTACTACTCAAATCCATGAAGATAAATCCGTCCCCATGTTCTCGATTAAGCAATCAGTTGGCCATTCCCCAGAGTGACCTATTAACAGAGGTTTGGAAGGATGACTAAGGCGATCAAGGCAATTAATAGAACCATCTGTTGAGGGATGCACCATTACAAATGTCAAGGGGGGGGGGGGGGGGGGGAGCAACCTGGAGGTCCTTTTCTCTGCTCCCTTTGCAATCCAGGATTCTTTTTTGTTAAATCTTGGTTTTGCACGATTTTTTCCCGGTTTTGGGACAACCCCCCCCCCCCCCCCTCCACCCTTCTTCACATTTCTAATGGTGCATCCCTAACGTCAGGTCCCGGTGCTCTTAACCCTAGGCGGCAAAGAGTACAATATTTACCTACAATATACAGTGGAACCCCGATTTTACGATCGTCGATCTAACGATATTCCCTATTTAACGATCAACATTCTGTGTCCCGGAAAAGGTTACAGTAAATTCTGTGAGCGTGTGTTAGTTTTTCAGTGCGTGCCATAATTAACATATACAATTTAACAGCAAGGAATCACTGGAACCGCAATATTCTTATTCGGAGCATTGTAATAAACAAAGACAACAAAAGAGTGTTTCAATTGTTTAATCTCCAACAAAGCTCGACTGAGTTAACATAATTGTAACGGTGCGTGAGATGAAACACGCGTTACATTTCTGCTTCGAAATAGTATGATACCTTTAAAAAATCTCATCCTTTTATAGCCAGCAAAACCAAATAATCTTGCAACGAAAAATAATTATTTATTTCCATAATTCTATCTATTTTAAGATCCCACTCGACTTGGGTGTAAAAAGATAGCATACTGCTAAACATTCTATCCGTTTTTACAGAATCATATGAAGCTCTTCCACCCCAATGATGTAATTACTCTATTTTTAGATCATGATCTAGTCATTACCGTTGACAGCGCACTGTAATAAACAAGACAACAAAAGATTGTTTTAATTGTTTAATTCCCAACAAAGCTCAACCTGAAACGAAACTTTTTAGTAATTAGGCTGAAAATACACACGGCAAATATTTTTTTTATTATTATTTCCGAGTTTTCAGCGAAATATAGAAAATTCGAATATAACAATGACAAGATAATATTTCACTTTACCCAAAACCAATCAATATGCCTTACATGAACAGTTATTTATTTATATTTTTTTTTTGTATTAATCTCCACAAATTAACTTCTGAAAAGACTTACGAATGCAGATTCCTTAGCTTAGAAATTGTTGATCCTGGTTTCATTCGACGGAACAATGTAAGTTCTTACTGTCAGGCGATACCTGCGAAGCCAGATTTGAGGCGAAGAGAAAGTACTACCCATACTAGTATATCCTTAAAATGTTCTCCTCCTTTTTATAATGAAAAATCTATCAACAGCTATGGTTAAAAATAACTCTATTACGTCTTTTTATCTATTTTTTAAACTGTGACATCATCGTTTTATGATGACAGCAAAAACACACCTATCCACCCCAATGAGTTCACTTTGATACTTTTAGATGATGATCTAATTATTTTTTATGACGTCAACCCATAGGTTATTAAGACATCACCTCCACCCCCTCCACCCCTGCGTTGAACTCTCCTTTCTCTACTACTAATATTTTATTTTGTTTTCTAAACTTTCAGAAGACGAATAAAATATATTAGATGGTTCACGGTTAGCGTCAGCATATATGTTCATTGTAAAAATTCTAATAGTTTCCCTCGCCTTAGGGCTCGGGGAATTATTAGGATTTTAACAAAACGCACGTGAAATTACTTCCTAATTTCACTCGTCACCATTTGATTACACATACAAATCTTACTGACTCCTTCAAAAAATTGACACGAATTGGTGATACTGCTATCATTAAGTAAGAAATGTGATCTGAGATAGTGCATTTTGTATCTTTCAGTGCAAACAGACCACCCATTTTACAAGAGTATCGTTTAGCAACATTTAAGAACAGGTCTGAAATAAACAAATGCATGCTCTCTATTATTAGTAATTGTTTCAGCTTGTCTATTCCACCCCTCCCGTACCCCTGGAACAAGACCACTTGAAAAAATCTCCACCATCAGGGAATTTTACTGTTTCTTGGCGACTTTCCTACTAGAGGCTTCAAAATTTCGACCTATTTCAATCTTACATCAAAGTATAAATGATTTGTACTTCTCAATTTATATGAGCTTGTAAAATTCTGTTGTAACGAATGAGCACAAGAAGCATCTTAATGATTATATTTGTAAGAGAAAGGTGATGTGATGTTTTCAGCCTTGTGAAAAAATTATAGCTTTTTTTTTCAGTCAGTGGCAAAGACATACCGAGTTCTCCCAGCAGGAGTTGAATCTGAGACCTTCCGATTACTAGTTTGGATACTCTACCACTGAGCTAGAGGAGGCTATTTTGAAAAAAGGCCATTAAACGAGGTTCATGTGACAAACATCCCAAACACTGCTACGATTTCAATAGCGATGAGTGGGCTCCCACGAGTCTCCTGTAGCTCAGTTCTAAAGTATCCGAACTAGTAATCGGAGGGTAATAGGTTCGACGCCTATTTCTGGATATGCATGTGTCACTGGAAGAAATGGTCCTCAAAGTGATAGCCAAAATTGTATTTATCTCTCCACAAACGTCAATTTTCTTGATCACTCTTTATCTTTCAGAGTTTTTAATGAATTCAATGATATTATCAGAGAATGAGCGCTACTATGAGAATATCCAACGGTATCTAGAGTCGGGTTGGGAAGCATTCCCGTTGGCTGTTATGCTACCGCGCCTCTTTCCATGGCTGGCTGGCAAGTACCTTCCACACAAACTGCGATGGAAAGGACAATACTGTACTACTGACAATACCATCATAAAAAAGGAAATAATGTTTTTGGCGGATACACGGACATTCCTTGGAGTAAGTCAATGGTTTGATTGTTGTTGTGGTTGTTGTTTCTAACGCGTGTTTGGTTAAAGGTAGTCCAGGCTATACAATTGTTCACGTTGAACACTGTAATGCTACAATCATGTACGGTAATTTGAACGTCACGGTAAACCTTGAGTAATAGCGAAATATGAAAGGTTTTGTGTGGGAGAAAACCGTTTCCTAATTAATAAATTAAAATTACGCACCTGAACTCCTTTGCGTGGTTATTTGTATCTTGTGTCATTTTTGAGTCGAATTAAGGCGAATCCAAGGAGTTTTAGTTAAACAGTTTTACTTTATATTCAATCATGATTCCATGATTCCACTAGTGGGAAATTATTATCCAAAAATCATTCGCAAATTTTTCTTCAAATCGAAAACGTTTTTCTCCCATACAAAACCCTTTAAGTTCGCTATTACACAACGGCTGCCATGACGTCCCAATGTACCTTTCGGGATTGTAGCATTACAAAGCTCAACATAGACGCTCGTAAGACTTGGGTGCCCTATGGTTTGTTTCTACCGAAGGTGGATCTAGTGACTCCTGAGAGCTGACTCATTAAATAGAGTAACCCTAAAAAGTCACTTTTCTATGTGTAAGATCTATCGACTTCACCCTCCTGTTTGCTACCGACGAAATTTGCTGGGAGGCGTACATTGTAATTTACAGCCCATATTTAAGCTTCAATTTGGCAAAAAATGACATACGTACATTGTTATGCACTTTAAAGCTTTTTAGAATAATTGTTGCTTTACGTAAAGGAGCCGTAATCAGGGCTCCTTTTGCTAAGTTATCTCTGAAATAAGCGTAGTTACCTCAAATTTAACTTAAGGTTGCAAGATGTTGACTTCAGCTTTACTTAGCAAGGACGGATGGTATTTAACGATCGCGTTTTCGTTGTTGTTTGTCTTTTTTTTTTTTTTTTTTTTTCATTTAAATGGCAGCTATCTGCTTTTAAACATGTTCAAAATATCACCAGAAATGCTTTTGCTGTTACCTCTGTTTTGGGACCTATGCCGGGCAGTAAGCTGAAGTCAGTCGAGTACACGGAAGCCATAAACCGGGTTTGTTTTTTTATGGATGGTCTGTCTTCGTACAGATCACTTGATCCTTGATTTTAACCACCTTTTTTGTGGTTTGTATCATTTGCCTACCATTTGTAATTGCCCCATTTATTTATAATAGATAAATAAATCAACTTATCTATTTTTTTTAACTTTCAGACACTGATTCCACTGATTCCTATGGTTACACTAACAAGGCGTATATTTTTTCTCTTCGCAACAAAATACAAGGAGCGTTTGAGAGCAAGGTGAAAATTCGGTCACAAGCAATTTACAGGAGCTCACACTCTGGTCCAGTATTTGGCGGTGGCCACGACATCATAATTTCTCATCAGGCAAACAATAATAATCATTCATACACAAATGTTGGACACTCTTATTCCGTTCCACAAGGAATAGACACAGGGAACCACCGCACAATCCTAGCGAAGTCGTACCATTTCAAACCTGATGACTGGGAGGTGTTGTTTCTTGTTTAGTCCCCCAAATTATTATTATTATTATTATTATTATTATTATCATTATCATTATCATTATCATTATCATTATCATTATCATTATCATTATCATTATCATTATCATTATCATTATCATTATCATTATCATTATAATGTTCCTGAAAAGTCATGTCCTTACCTTTCTCATGATAATCATAAAATCGCTTGTAAAATGTGCATTTTACATGGGAAACCCCTAGTTTTTTCACAAAGCAAACTTCTGGTGCCATTGTTATCTGTGCTAAAAGAATAGCAATGTTGTCTTTACTGCCACCGAAAAATGGCGTATTGAAGTTTCCAAAAGGTAAGGAAATAACGAAAATTGGGGAATCTAGGAAGAAAAATTGCTAGAACTTTGCAAATTTGCTTCACAGATGATAAAGTCATTCCCCACAGCTTCATTTGTATTCCCCACGTTATCATCCATGTTTCAGAAAAGCGACCTTTTGACGAAAAAAAAAATCCAGTGCAAGTATAATGTCTAGTACAGGTTTCGAAGTCAACCTTAAGACTGAATTGCCATTTTTGAGTTAAATGTCGCTAGAAGGGCTAAAAATAGATGATAATGCCTGGTCTTTTGTGACATAGTAGCTAACAATGTATGTTACATTTCGTGAAGTTAACATGTAATTGGCACAAGTGTTATAGAAGTAATGAAAGTTTTAAAACCAAATGTTCAATAGGTAAGGAAATGACAGTTTCTAGAATATCGTTTCCTTCTTCAGAATGAACCTCAGATTGGATGATAAACAAGTCCCGTTTGTTTTCAAGAAAGGTTAGGACGAATGAAAGTGCCAGGCAAGAAATAAGCACTTTAGGACGTTTAACAAATTTTTAACAAATTTTTTCTTTTTTTTTAAAGGTAAGGAAATCACAATTTTATTCTAAATTCAAGGAACTCTACATTCGTGTATCTTTTATGTATTAAGCACTCAACTACTCGGACCTACCTATAAATGTAAGACTTGTTCTTGCCTATTAACACGACATTCGTTGACACATAAGACTTAATTGTCATTAGTGCAATCCTCTCGCACTGCAAAGCACTCTAGGTGTTCAATTTTCAACCAAAAATAACTCACAAGTACAAATCCCGCCATCGTGCTGAATTTGAGTCATATAAATTCACCATAGTAGGTGCTGAAAGCCAGACATACACAACTAAAGGCCATGCAAAGAAAACTAGCATTTGTCGCAAAGGAATGGCTTCACAGCGAAGGAAAGGTAACTGTGTTTTCTGTAAAAATTGTAAGGAAATGACAATTCCTGTGTTGGTTGATATCTTTGCCCTGTGAAAGGGATCTTTGAGTTGAGATCCATAATAAGTATTCACGGAAGGAGACGCAAGCTTTGTCTCAATGTCGTGGCTTCTTTTTCATTTCTGATCTTTTTACAAAAGAAATTGGTCTCAATTTAGGTAAGGAAATGACAGTTTTCAGAATATCTTGGTCAGGAAGATTTTACTTTTTTTGAAAAGTCCTGTTTTTTTATATTTACTGAAATGATGTAATCATAATTACTATGCATCTCTGAAAAATAATCCTTACAAGCAATTGTGGAGCTAGAATTTTGTAAAAATTGCGAAAATTTGGCTACCATGGCAACGTCAAATGTCAAGATCACTTACCGACCACACTAATTTGTTCCCAGGAAAGTTTCCAAAACAGTTCCTAAGTTTGGTGGTGTCTGCTTGCATATTAAAAAAGTTTAAAAGGTTATAAAGGTTCAAAGTCAAAGGGGGCAGAATCCCGCCTCCCCGGCCTAGAAAGGGTAACAGGTGTTTACAATAGAAACCACAGTAGGATGCCAGTTTTGAGTACTGGGGCTCGCCCCTATGTGTTTTAACAAAAATGACATTAAACAAGAACAATGGTGTACACTTAAAGGTGCAAACATAAAAAAAATCTCTTAGACCTAAAGATGGAGACATGAAATCTAAATAAAACTGACATCTATTCAACGGGTAAGAATACCTTTGCAAAAAAAGATGCTTTTTTGTTTTAACAAAGTTCAAACTTCACAGAAATGATCAAACTTCAAAGCTGGCTCTTTTTTTTTTATAAAAAAACCCTGAACCTACCCCTTGGAAAAAAGTCGATTTTTGGACTCAATACAAATACAATCGAATCAGTGTGCCCGAAAACGTCCCCTGAGACACTTTTTAGGCTTCCCAAGGGACCAGGGACAAAGAAATAGCCGTCAATAGATAAAGTCAGGGTGAGAGTTAAACAGAAAAGTATTTTTCAGGGCGTTATTTGCACTAAAAAATGATTCCCAAGGAAGTTTTATGATATACCAAGATCCCTAGGAACATAAACAAGTGCAAAATGCAGACTTAAAATTTGGATATTTTTGACCAAAAACCCTGGACCTACCCTTTGGAAAAATGTCGATTTTTGGACGCAAGAAAAATATTATTTTAAAAGCTTGCAATGGAATCAGTGTGTCCTCCCAAGGGACCAGCGACAAAAAAGTAGCCCATTCTTCGTCAGTTTGCTATCTTCTTGCTCGTCTTCGTCTTCGCTTGGAAAAAGCTCTCCAAGGAACGGAAGTAGAGCCTGATGTTGGTTCCTTTGAATGTTTTTTTTCTTAGTCTTGGACTGGCCCACTTGTCCCAAATGTCAAAGGACTTGTCCCGCGCTCGACAATCCAAACCTATTCCATGTGAGTCCAACTCTTGGAGTATAATATGGACGTGCCCATTTGTTGTTAAGTGCTTGTGCGACAAGTGTGTCCCCACCCGCAATATGACGCTAGATTCTATAGAACTGGCCAAGGGATTTCTCTCGAAGACTGTGGTGCATTTCGGCTTGTTGGTAATAGCTAGTCCTCCCATTTAGCATCGCTTTTTCGGCTTGCTGCTTCTTCTTCAACGCCCTCAGAATCTGAGCCGAATGTTGACATGTCGTCTACGTCTATTTGATCCTTTTCAAAAAACTTTTCCTGAGCAGGGTCGTCTTCGGAACTCGTGGACTTAGATTCCTAGATCTCAGAACAGTCGGTAGATTCTGCTTCCGTACCAACATTGCTGTCTTTGTCACTGTTTTTCTTTCTTTTCTTGGTGAGCGCAGTGACATCAGTTGCAACCTCTCTGCCTTTCTCTTTTTTACCAAATTTATTATTATCAGTTTCAGTAAAACAAAACCCTTCACTGAGAACTGGGGTTTAGAAAACTTACGTATCCAATCTTGCAAGGTTTTCGACTGCCCGAGTGTTCGGTTCCAACTGCGACAGTGCCAATATGCAATGCTCCTAGTAGCGTGCTTGCATTACGTTTCATTGGCTTATCTTGGCTTTACTAAATTATTTCATTCTTTTGGAGGACAAGGAAAAGTATCCACCTCAGATTGCCCTTTATAACAATTAATTGAATGCGCGGAAAAAGCCATTTAACTATCATGTTCGTATACCGGAGTAGTTTTAACTTTAATTTGTTGATTTCATTTAAGCACAGTTTTGCAATTATCATTTGGTTGTAATGTGTAAAATATAATCAGGGGCACCCAACGACAGTTTTCTCTCAGATCCTTTGAAACGCTATTTTAGGCTGTCTGGAGTACCTTTAAAGCTCTGTAAGTTCATTTCAGGCCGCGCTATAATATTTTCATCTGTTCGGTCATTCTACGGGAACTTGATTCTTTTCGAAATGACTAGGGCATTTTTGTCCTATTTTGTCTTATTTCCTTTCCGAAAATCTTAGCTGACCTTTTTTTCGGTATCCGAAACGACATTTTTATCAATCCGAAAACACTTATAGGGCCTTAAATTTCCTATATCACGAACGTTCGAGGTGAAAATTCCCTACAGGAAATTGTAGGGGATTAAGGGCCTTTCGAACAGATAATTTACCGAAATGATCCGTTGGGTCCCCCTCATATAATCACATCCAATGTATTTTACTATTAGTCTATATTTATTGCCAGGGCCTATAATGATATCAGCTCTTACTTTTGCCAAAAACTGAACGATAAAACCTATTGTAAATAAAGGCATCTAACTGGATGAAGGCTGACCAATCGTTGATTTGAAATGGGCCATAATTTTAACAAAAAGCACTGAATGAAGATTATGTTAGTCAGAAATTACTACAAACAGGTAAGTCGTTGCTACTTGTGTCTTTATTAATGATTCCCCATCAAAAATAAAAAATGTTCCTGTAAGGAAATGACAATGTAAGGAGAATGCAATTTGTGGTAAGAAAATGAAATTGTCATTTCCTTACTTGTAAGGAAATGACAAAATTGAGGTAAGGAAATGACACTTTTTTGTAAGGAAATGACATTGTCATTTCCTTACTGTAAGGAAATGACACTGTCATTTCCTTACTGTAAGGAAATGACAATTTTCTTGTAAGGAAATGACAGTAAGGAAATGACGGAGGAACATCATCATTATCATTATCATTATCATTATCATTATCATTATCATTATCATTATCATTATCATTATCATTATCATTATCATTATCATTATCATTATCATTATCATTATTACTATTATTATTATTATTATTATTATTATTATTATTATTATTATTATTATTATTATTTTCATTTAACAAGTAAATGATTACAACAGGAACCCATAAGCCTTTAGCTACAGTTTTAGCCATGAAATGGTAACTGATTTATTAATACTGGTACACGTTTGAGTGGACTGCGCTTTCCTTCGGTTTTCTTTACAAGCTACGCGTTGTGATTTGTGGGTAAAAATTGTTTCACTTTTTCCTTCAATAACGAGCAAAACCAAAACTAATCGTTACTTGCTCAAACACGGTTTCGCTAAGCTGCGTGCGTGCCTCGTATTTCCTTCGATTCACGCGGAGGTAGACATGTTGGCGCAACGCTGGTGCAAATCGTCTTCCAGTATACTGGCATTCGAGTCATAGATTACGCTAACACGACTTTATGCCTAAGCTTTCCAACCTTTCTTTGGTCGGGTTGACAGTAGTTAGATATATGAGGGTTTCAGCACACGTTTCAAAAAATGATAAAAAATCCCATACAAATCCTTCTAACCCCCATAAACCACACATTATCTCACCCCAATTCTTGCATAAAATACTATTTCAGCCTTTGAATTCAACAATGAACTCCTGCAACGGAGACGCTAAATTTTTATCCTCGGTTTTCAAAAACCTAAAAACCTAAAACTCCTGCAACGGTGACGCTAAATTTAGCTTTTGACCTAAAACCTAAAACTCCTGCAACGGAGACGCTAAATTTTCCTTGCTTTTTTCAAAACTGGTTTAAACCGGTTATTCAATTTTATGTAATCTAATTTATATGAACAACCAATTTGATCACAATGATAAAACATATTTTATTCATCCAACATTTGAAAATTACGGAGCCTCAGTTGATGGTTATATAATCAATCGAAAAAGATTAGAACCTAGAAAAGGATATTTGTCTGAGAATGGCTATTATATAATTTCTCCGGGACGTAACAATACATGCCCCGCTCATCGATTCGTCTATGAGGCCGTAAACCAGACAAATATTCCTCCTGGATTGCAAATAAATCACATTGATTCCAATCGCCAGAACAATTCAATTGTAAATTTGCAATTGGTTACAGCCTCCGAAAATATGAAACACATGCACAAAGCCAGAAAAGAGTATTTTAACACATCTTATACAGAAAATGAATTACAAATAATAAATCAATTGATGGAATTTCCACCAATGGAAGACAATGATCGCGAGTTTACACGCACAGAAAACAGGTTAATTAATAAGATGTTTTATAGAATGTGCAACGATTTGGATGACAAAGATTTTCCATTGTACAGGGATTAATCATCAATGAATACAAGGGTTGTTTGGCTATATTTTGAATTCAACAATGGTTGATGTCTTTTTGGAGGGTAATTTGGACATGAATTTGAAAACCTTAACCGATATAAAGCTTTGGTGAGTATACAATATTAGAATGAAAGAAGGTGAGAAAAAAAATCAAAAATCAAAAATCACATATGTGGATTCTTCTGTCAGTGAAAATTCATCAACACAAATTCTGGCAATAAATACTGTTTTTCATGAAGGAAAAACATATTATTGTCATCCAATTTACAATAATTATGCTGCCTCAAAAGATGGTTACATTATTAATTGCAAGAGATTGAAACCAAGAAAAGGGACATTACATTTAACTGGGTATTTGGGAATATCTGTTTACAAGCAAAATGGTGAAAAAAAATATCAAGCTCATCGTTTTATTTGGGAAGCTGTTAATCAACAAATAATCCCAGATGGAATGCAGATACATCACATTAATTGTGATAAACAAGACAATTCGATTGAAAATTTGGAACTTGTGACTAGACAACAAAACATGATATACAAAGGAAATGAATGCAAAGGAATGAAATACAAATCAACACAAAATGTTGAAATAAAATGTGATAAATTTTATTATCATCCAATTTATACAAATTTTGGAGCCAATAAATTTGGCCAAATATATAATAAAAAAACTAAGAGAGTTTCAATTGGATGTATTTCTAATTCAGGTTACATGGTAATTACATTGAGCCAAATTGGTTTACAAAGAAAAACTATTGATGTCCATCGATTTGTTTTTGAATGCATCAAAGGTGAAATTCCTGATGGAATGCAAATAAATCACATAGACTCAAATAGACAAAACAATTGCATTAAAAATCTTGAATTAATGACTCGTTCAGAAAATATGAAACATGCTTTTGCAGCCAGAAAATATAAAACAAAGATTGAAATTGAAACTGAAAAACCAATTAAATCAATCAAAATGGACATTGAATTGGAGGAATCAGACGACGAGTTTATAGAAGATGAGAAACAAAAAATTGATAAAAAATACAATGCAATAATCAATAAAATCAAAAATGGTGATTACCCATACAAAAAACAACTTCAAGAACATTTACCAAACATTCAATTTTGGTAAATGGCTTATGTGTTTAGTTTATGAAGGGTAATTTGGGAATAAAGTTGATTTTGCATACTACTTAAACGTTTGGTGATTATAAAAATTGTACAGAAAAAATATTGGTAATTAAAATAGACCACAAATATCATGATAAAAAATGGTATTTATGGCCTATGTTGCCACAAAAAAGAAACAAAGCACGTATCCCGTTGGAAGATAATAATAACATATAATATTATAATGAACGAATCTAATTTATCAAAATTAACGAAAGATCAATTAATAGCATTATTATTGGAAAAACAAAAACCGGTTCCAATGCCAAGAACCAAGAAAGTGAAACCAATACCCTTTCCACGAAAATCTGTCAAACAAATGGTAAAAGATTACGAGAATACAATCATCAAACCGCCAATGCAATTCAGAGATCGACCAATTGTTCAACCAAGAAACAACATTATTCCTCCTCCAAAACAATTTGCTGATACACCAGTCCCGAAGCCAAGAATGAAGAAAATGGCTCCGATTCCTAGACAGAGAACTCAAATCACAGAAGTTGCAAGAGCATTCAAGGGATATAACAAATCTTATGAAGTTGGAATTAAAAATGAAACAGATCCTTTGATACAAATGAGTTCAACCAGATTAGCTATCGCTCATTTTATGAAACAATTATTAACTCAAATGAAAGGAATAAAATTTATTGAAACTTTGACAGTTTATTTTGAACAACAAAAAGGAAACCAAACTGTCTCCAGAATTGGATATTTTAATAGTAAACCAAAAACAATAACTAATGCCAATGATTTTCAAGAATCTTTGGATGTTAATGTTGAACAAATTGTGAATGATATTCACAAATGGATTAGTGAAGGTTCAGCTTGGATAATTAAATCAATCAATGGACATTACATTAATATTATCAAATATCAGCCTCTTACTGGAAGTTCTTACATTAAACTTCCAACTGAACTACAACATAACAAAAGTGGATTGATTAATCTCAAGAATAAAGACAATAAATGCTTTCGATGGTGTCACGTTAGACATTTGAATCCACGAGAAAATAATCCACAACGAATCAAACAAACTGACAAAGCATTTGTCAAACAATTGAATTATGATAACATTGAATTCCCTGTTTCAGTCAAACAATACAACAAAATTGAAACCCAAAACAATATCAACATCAATGTTTTTGGTTATGAAAACAAACAAACTTATCCAATTTATGTTTCAAAAGAAAAGTTTGATGATGTTTTGAATTTGCTACTGATCTCAGAAGATGAAAATAAACATTATGTCTATATTAAAAATTTTAATAGATTTATGTATGGAAAAACAAAAAATAAAAATAAAAAACATTTTTGTATGCATTGCCTTCAATGTTTTTCATCAGAACGAGTTTTAACCAAGCATCAGGAAGTATGTATTGAAATCAATGGTGTACAATCAATCAAAATGCCCGAAGTTGGTTCCAAAATAGAATTCAAAAATTTTAATAAACAAATGCAAGCGCCATTCGTGATTTATGCTGATTTTGAAGCAATCACTGAACCAATTCATGGTTGTAATCAATCTAACCAGCAATCTTTTACTGAAGCTTATCAAAAACACACTGATTGCGGTTATGGTTACAAAGTTGTTTGCTGCTATGATGACAAATATTCAAAACCAATAAAATATTATCGTGGAGAAAAAGCTGTTTACAAATTTATGCAAGCAATGCTTGATGAAGTCAAATATTGCAGACAAACTATTAAATACAAATTCAATAAACCATTAGTTATGTCTCCAGAAGATGAAGACAAATTCCAAAAATCAACATCTTGTCATATTTGTTGCAAACAATTCACAAAAAATGATAGACGTGTCAGAGACCATTGCCATATTACTGGAAAATTCCGTGGCTCAGCCCATAATCAATGTAACAGGGATTTTACAATAACTAACAAAATCCCTGTAATATTTCATAATTTGAAAGGATATGATAGTCATTTTATAATGCAAGAAATTGGTAAAATTATTGAGACCAATACTTATGTGGATAAAAAAGGTGAAACCAGACAACACAAAATTAATGTAATCCCAAATAACATGGAACAATACATGGCCTTCATGTTGGGTTATAATTTAGTATTTATCGACAGTCTTCAGTTTATGAATCAATCATTGGCAAATCTTGTAAAGAATCTACCAGAAGATGCCTTCAAATATACCAGTGAAGTTTTCAAAGGTCGTAAATTACAATTAATGAAACAAAAAGGAGTTTATCCGTATGACTTTATGAGTAATTTTGATAAATTCAATGATACTCAATTACCAACCAAAGATGAATTTTACAGTCAAATGAATAATACACATATTTCCAATGAAGAATACAGTCATGCACAAAATGTTTGGAATACATTTCAATTGAAAACCATGGGCGAATACCATGATTTATATCTCAAATCTGATGTATTATTGCTGGCTGATGTTTTTGAAAATTTCCGTAAAACATGTTTGGAATATTATAGATTGGATCCATGTCATTATTTTACATCTCCGGGATTATCATGGGATGCAATGTTGAAAATGACTGAAGTCAAACTTGAATTAATCACGGATATTGATATGTACCAATTTGTTGAAAAGGGCATGCGTGGAGGAATCAGTTACATAGCCAATAGATACGGCAAAGCTAACAACAAATACATGCAAAATTGGAATCCAAATGAACCCAGTAAACATATCATGTATTTGGATGCAAACAATCTATATGGATGGGCTATGTCACAACATCTTCCAACTGGGAATTTCAAATGGTTGAATAAACAACAAATAAAAAACATTAATTGGAAAACGATTCCCAAAGATAATAAGACTGGTTATTTATTGGAAGTTGATTTGGAATATCCTCATGAATTACATGACCTGCATAATGATTATCCATGTGGCGCTGAACAAATCAAAGTTGCACCAAATATGCTGTCAGATTATTGCCAAAGAATTGCAGAAAAATTTGGAATAACAAGTGGACAAGTCAAAAAGCTGATTCCAACATTGGCAAACAAATCAAAATATGTATTACATTATCGTAATCTGCAATTGTATCGTGAATTGGGTTTGAAATTGACTAAAATATACCGTGTATTATCCTTTAATCAAAGTCCTTGGTTGAAGACATATATTGATTTCAATACACATCAAAGAACTAATGCAAAGAATGCTTTTGAGAAAGATTTTTTCAAACTGATGAATAATAGTGTCTTCGGTAAAACAATGGAGAATATCAGAAAACGAGAAGACATCAAATTGGTGACTAATGAGAAACAATTATTGAAAATGACTTCCAAACCAACATTCATCAATAGCAAAATCTTTAATGAAAACTTGGTTGCAGTCCACAAAATAAAGGAATCGTTGACACTAAACAGGCCAGCCTATGTTGGTATGTGTATCCTTGATTTGAGCAAAACATTGATGTACGATTTCCATTACAATTTCGTTAAAAACAAATATGGTAACAAAGCTAAGTTACTGTTTACGGATACAGACAGTTTGACATATGAAATTGAAGCCGAAGATGTGTATGCCGATTTTTGGAATAAAAAAGAAATGTTTGATAACTCAGATTATCCATCAAATCATCAATTTTATGACTCCACAAATAAAAAAGTTATTGGAAAATTCAAAGATGAAGCTGCTGGTGTACCCATTACTGAATTTGTGGGATTGAGATCCAAAATGTATTCATATATCAAAGATAACAACAATGGTGGAAAAACAGCCAAAGGAATCAAAAAGAATGTCATCAAAAATGATATTCAACATTTTGATTACAAAGATGTGTTGTTCAATGAGAAACAATTATTTCACCAAATGAAAACAATCCGCAGCAACAATCATCAATTGGGTAGTTACACAATCAACAAGACATCGTTGTCATGTTTTGATGATAAACGATATTTGCATCCAGATGGAATACACTCATTGGCCTATGGTCATTATGCTATCCAATGATAGTATCAACTTGTGATCAAAACATTGCGACAAAAACTTGTGACAAAACTTGGTTTTTATTTGTTTTTTGATAAATATTTGATTTCGAGACTTTGACTCATCTTTTGTGATGAGATATTTTTGAAAACATTTTTGTGTAATTATATTATATACTATATTTATACAAAAATGAAATCCATTTTGAAAAAACCAAAAGATGTTTCCAAGCAGGTGGAATCATCTCTGTGCCAATTCCTGCATTGCAAAGATGAATGTGAATTTTGTGGATATCATGATGAATCCAAAGTTGAGAAACAACCATCAATGCCTGAATGTTGTGGATCACAGAATTTGAGAAACATGGAATGTCAATTAACGTGTGTTGCTTGTGGACAGGTTGTTGGTGAAGAATACAAAACAGAATATATCAATTTTCATGCCAATTTGTTCAAAATATACAAGAAAACAGTGTATAATAGAAAATACCATTTGTCGCATACATTAGATAAAATTATTTTGAAAAACAAAATTGAAATCAGTTGTTCAACCAATTTCAAAATTCATAAAATATTCGTTGAAATAAACAAAATACTGCCACAAATCAATGGTAAAAGAAAGAGAATAATCAGTTTGAAATATCTTTTGCATAGAATATTGCAATTAATGAAAATTGATTCTTCCCAAATTGAGTTGTCAAAATCCAAAAAAACAATGAAATTATACAATGTTTATTGGGATAAAATTATGGACATTATTGGCCCCCAAATCATGCACATTATTAATCAAACATAAGTGAATATCTGATATTTTTTATCATATTTGTCACCCCATTTATCGACAATCGGCGAATTATCCAAAATGAAATCATCATTTTGAGTAAGCTTGTTTGTCAAATCATCTCTATCAAAATGTCCATTTCTCATTATTTCTTTTATTTCATTTAATAAATGACCATAAGTTTGGAAAGCATATTGGCATTGATAAAGTTTGATTTCAACTTTTTTATGCTTCATATAAGCTTGAATTATGACAGACACCGATGATATTGCCAATAATGAAGCTCCACTGGTTGCAACCGATGATGCAATACCACCAGTTGCAAATACAATGGATGAAATATTACCAGCGAATTCCCATTTTTTGAATCTTTTGTATGCACTTTTGTACATCCACATCTTTTTGTGATATGTCATGTAATAAGCTTTCAATTCATCAATTTCTTCTGTTGATAATTGATTTGAAATATGATTGAAATCAATTATTAATTTCTTCTTTTGCATATATTATATGGTTATCTTATTTTTGATGCAATAATAGAGACCAGTTATTTGACCCAAAAACATGCATTTTTTCATCCAAGGATATGTTTTTTTCTCATTAATGGTGTACATGTATCCTTTGTCATGATGATATCTGTTGTAAAATTGGCCATAAGCATCATGTAATATTCCATGTGATCTGATATATGGTTGCCAACCAAATAATCGATGGAGAATAGCTGTTAACCATCCATCTCCAGGCCCAATTAATCCGATTCCATCATGAATTAACTCTTTGTAAACTTCATCAGGTAAACCTGTGTTGTAATGTTTTTCATACAAATATGTGAATATTACGATACTTTTTATCATGCATTCCTGTCTGGGTAATATTGGAAGACTCAATTTCCGGTGAAAATCTATCATCGATGTTCGAATGTGTTCTTGCAATTCTGACAATTCTTTCATTATACAATTTGATTACAATATTTTTATTTATCATTATTGTCAGGTAATTGTATCCTAATATATTCAACAAAATACTTCATTGTCCAATCAGATGGATGATTTTTGAAGTAGCAATAATAGTTTTCAAATGACACATCAAAGAAGAATTCCAATTGATCAAATGATGATGACACCAAATCGGATTTGGAATGATGATATCTGTCATTTCTCCTGATATATGTGTTTGTCACAATAATCTCTTGCAATGTATTGATTCCTTTAATGTCATCTTTACTCAATAATTTTATCCATTTGTAATTTGTTTTTGGTATTGTACCACTTTTTCTTCCTATTCTCATTGCAACTTGATTGTTGAGAAACGTTACAGCTTCCTGAGCTTGTTGAGCTTTAAACTGAGCCAGAGCTTGTTGTATTTGTGTTTCAACATATGGTTTGATAATGTCTTCATTGTTGTTAATTAATTGTTGGAGTGAAATTGCATGATTTGAATTAACTCCATCTTTGATCACCAAATGTCTGTTTTCTGTATCCAAATGACCATCATCATTCAGATGGATAGATTCTCTGTGTTTGTATTCATCTGGGAAATTTTCATGTTCAACTGTGAACTCAATTTTGTTTCCATCATCATCAAGAATATGGTTTCCATTTTCATCTTCAATGTATGGCATTATATTAATAGTGTTGATAAATAAATTTCAAAAGTTCCTGTGACTTCTTGGTTCAAAGTTGGAGAAGTAAACCCTGGACGTCTTTTAAAAATCCCCATTTGAATTATCATGGGTTTGATTGTTGTATTTGTAGTTATGAAATTTCTCCCAATTCTCATATTAAATTGTATTAAATGGGAAAATGAAGTTTTACTGTTAGCAATGGCAACAAAAGAAACTTGGTAATGCTGTTTTGTATTAATTACAATATTTTTTATTTTAACCGGTCCTAATGTTCCAAAATTGAAACCATGAACATTTTCAAAAACTCCATTTTCTATTTTGCCGTTAACAACACTTGTAGTTTCAATATTTGACAACCAACTTTTATCGTCAGCATGATATCTTTCAAAAAAATCAGAGTATAATACTTTCAATTCAAAAGTTCCATTAACAGCAGTTCCTGCTCCAATATTATCCAATATTGACATAGAATCAATACTGACAAATTTTCTTGATTTAGGCAAAGCGAATGTATTGCTTCCACTTATTATGTTCCCGATTCTGTGGTATGTGTCAGTGTTGGTTGTTTCACCTTGTTTTTTCCCATTTATCAAAATTTGTGCATTTGCAACTTGTTGATTGCTTTGGAAAACAATGGAGTATAGATTGAAAAAGTTATTTCCATCAGCAGCGATTTGAAAATTATTTGTTGGATTTGTTCTTTGGAAAACACCACTGGCAATAGTTCCAGTGTATTTCGTTTTGAATAAGTTGGTAAAATAACCCAAATTCATTGCTTCAGAATCAAATATCGGATTTAATAAACCAGAAATAATCTTATTATTCATATCCAAATTGACTTTCATCTCCATATCTCCATTTTTATATTCGAACATGACATTGTCCAAGCCATCATACACTCCTGGATAAACGCTATCTGACCAATCTTTGACACCGTAAACAACCAGATGACATTGTACTGGAGTCGCTGTAGCTGTTCCATGCATCGTCAAATAGATGTAATTTGGAGTTTGTTTGCTGTTGTTATTGAATTGAACCAATAGCTTGCTATAAGCAGTGAAATCACGCTGTACAGCTTTGTGGATGTATGCTTCAGAAGCGGTACATGATAATTGAATATTAGTCATTTCTGGTGGGTAGAATTCAAACACAATTGTGTATTTTCCAATAGCAAGAGTATAAATATTGAAACCTATCCTTGATCTGTAATCATTACTTCCACTGTCTTTAATCAATATGATATCATAAGCTTTTTTATTCTGATGTGGGGATTGATTGAAAGCACCTATTCCATACACTGTTATATTATATTCTGAACTGCTTTCATCGGTATCTGTAAGATATTTGAATTCATTTGTTTTATGGCTGCTGACAAGATGACTTTGCTCCAATTTGTCATCAAAATATTTTTTGGTAGTAGCATCATTATCATCAGTTGGTTGAGCCATATCTTTGATTTGTTTATTATTCATATCAAGGTTTCCAGTCATTGCAACACTTCCATCTTTTTTCAAATATACACTCAAATCACTTCCAACAGATGGTATTTTAGCTATTTCTGTATCAACATATGCTTTAGTGGAAGCATCATTGGGATTGGAAGGATTTCCAAGAACGATTATTTTATGACCTCTCATATCTAATTCACCACCAAGAGCATTGGGTGTTAACCTGTTGAGAAAGTTATGATCAACGTAGTGTTTATTAACAGCATCGTTATCATCAGTTGGTTGAGCCATATCTTTGATTTTATGATTGTCCATATCGAGGTCACTATTGGAGACTTTTTGTAAATATTTTGTATCACAGAAACCTAAATTAACGACATCATATGTATTTTGTATATTGGCTCCAAGATGAGTAATTTGTTGATTACCCATATCCAGATTTCCAGTCATTTCAACAGTGCCATCTTTTTTCAAATATGTAGACAAATCAGGTGATGGTATTTTTTTAATCTCATCATCGACATATTTTTTATTCGCCGCTTGATCATTATTATCAGGTTTTAAAACACTAATATCAAAAAATGTTTTCCGTCCAGTAATATGTTGTTCTGTTGATGTAACCATTATTTCACTTTTAGCTCGTCCACCATGGCCATCAAAGTTTTTCAAATCTGGTATATTAAGATGAATGTTTTCATAAGACTGATGCTCAGTCAATAATCGAACATCATTGGAGCTGCCAGCACCGTCTGGCGTGTCTTGTAGATAAATACTATTGGTATGAACACTTCCACTGTTGCTGTAAATTACTGCTTTATTAGCTCGCACATCACCAGGAGCATTATCCAACAATTGTATTTGGCTCTTTGTGACAACATCATTGGGATCAGCTCCTTGTTTAACATTAACAAGTTTTTTGTTTTGTATATCATAATTTCCATTTGGGGTTAATTTAAACCCTATTCCTTGAGGCCCAGCGGCACCTTGAAGAGGAACCGTTGTGAAAGAAGACGATGAACTATGTTCGTTGAATATTCCCATTTATATCATTTGGTTATATTGTTCCATAAAAATTCCTGTTAATTCTCTTCATGGGCTTATCAACATATAGAAATGAAAATGGCTCTTTGGTTGCTTTAATGTATTTATCCTTTTCGACACCCAACTCACGGGATATCAGACCTCTTTCATTGCTGCTAGGAAAGTCATAGACACAGAAATGAGAGCAATTGAGTCGAATATCTTTTGGTGTTTTGTAGAACGATTGGCTCAGATAAATAACAGAGCAGTTCTTGTGTCTGCCACGAATAAAATAATCAATCAATGGTTTCTGGTTTTTTTCACAAATAAAGTCATCAAATATTACTATCTTCTGGGCATCTTCATCCTTCAATTCCTCCACTGGAATTATATCATCATTGCTACAAACAAGGACATTATACCCGACACTATTTGATATATCAGTCAATGTTTGTAGCATATCCTTGTATTTTTGTTGCTCCAAATTTTTGGCATACAAATGTATTCTATCATAATACAAAAGTGGTTTCATCAGCATATGATACAATAAATTTGTCTTTCCAGATCCTGAATTACCACATATTAACATCCGAAACGTGTCACTTGGCATGTAACCATACAATCTTTTGAAATTAGTGTTTTTATCATGTCTATCATAATTTGGGATTTCCATGTATATCAATACATTATATAAGTTAATAATATAATGGATCTACAAAGATTAAAACAACTATCTGAAGCCAAGATTAAGGCTGGAACAATAACCAAACAAGTTAGAGATACATTGAAGGAGTACAAGCATGATAAACAAGATTTACAACAAGGTTTATCAGAAACTTTCAAACCAATTATTAAAGCTCAAGAGGAAACAAAACAAACAATTGATGAAAAACAAGACAAACTGATTGAACAATTGGAGAAAAACCAAAAAGCGTTAACTTCAGGTTTGGAAGACATTGCTATGTTAACTTATCAGCCTGAAACACAATCACCAGAAGCAAAGCTACCAATTGACTATAAACCATTAATGATGTCACCTGATGTTGAATCAAATTTGGATGTTGGTTTTGATATTGATGAAATCCAAAAATTGATGCAATACGATCTTGCACCTCCGAGTTCTGTTCTCCAAGCTTCTATGCAAGGAGATATTGACATCAATGATTACGATGCTTATATTGGCAAAATGTTGAAAAAACTTGGAACAAAGAAGGGTCCTTTATCCAAGGGCCAAGGAAAGACCAAGAATAAAGACAAAATTGATAAAATAGATGAAGATATAAAATTATTGCAAAAATACAGAGGGCGCATTAAAATAATCCCAGAAGGAATGAAAACCATCAAAAAAGGTTCTGGTTATACGCAACCAAAGAAGAAATACAGCAAAAAATTCAAGAAATTGGGCTCTGGTGTTGTTTATTTCAATGATGCTAATGATTTGATTGACAGAATGGAATTGCTTGGTGGATCCATTTTGGCTGGCAATAATGGAGTCAAAGAGGAATTTTCACAAATAGCCCATAAATTGAATCAACTTGGCTTGATAAACAACAAACAACTCATTGATTTATTGCAACAATATATAATTCGCTAGGTCGCGTAATCAGTTACATAATTAATTATATAACTGAAGTATATATGCAAGAAAGGGCGATACATATTTCATCTGTTAACCGACAGAAAATAGGTCGAAGTCGGCCTGAAGACTTTATTATCAAATTTGATCCACCATTGAAGCTTGACACAACAATGAGACATGAGCTAGCTGTTGATCGAGTTTCAATGACATACTCGTGGCATAATGTCAATGCAGGATACAACAATAATACAATAAAATACAGCCCAGATAATGGTACAAATTGGAAAACAATCACATTTGTTGATGGAATGTATTCATATGATGATCTTGATGATTATATCACTCAATCAATAATTCAAAATGAAGATAAACCATCTTCCAGCAAGGGCATCAATCTGTATTTTGTGCTTTCATCATATAGAGTTGTCATTGAGCTGGACAACCAATGGCAGCTTGATATTAGAAACTCTAATTTTGGAGCACTTATTGGATTTGAACCAAAGTTAATTAACCAAACTGAACATGGGACAAAATTGCCAAATATTACCAATGATATTGACGTTTTGGACATTAATTGTGATATAATAACTGATAGCCTCAGTGATGGACGATTCACAAATACACTGATAATGATACCCACTGACAATTTAACAAGGAGTTATCCATTTACTTTTGAGCCAAAAAGAGCATTATTCAGCCCAGTTTCCAAGTCAATTATTTCAGAAATGAGGATAACAGTGACTGACGCTTTGGGTCGGCCAATTGACTTGAATGGCATTGACTGGTTCATGAGCTTGATTCTCAGGTCTAGTTTAATATAATATATCAATATATGGTACGACAAAGTGAATTTAAGCCACGTTTTGACCCAGAATTGGGTCGTTATGCGATGAAACATATCCATGGTGAAGGAATTATGGATGTTTTCAGATCAGTTGGATCAAAACTTTTCGGAAAAACAGCAAAAGAATTAGCTAAGAAAGGAGCCAAAACTGCAGCTGAAAAAGCAGTCACCAAAACTGGTGAGTTTGCTGGTAATAAAGCAGGTGATAAAATAATTCAATTATTGAGCAAAAAACAACCTTCCAAAACAAAATCAGTGACAATGAGCCAACCAAAAATGGAGCAGCCACTGACTGATTTTCAAATAGCTGAGAGAGTTAATAGGATGATATCTGGTGGAAAACTCAAAAGAAGGAGGAAATGAAAATAATGTAACATATCTGTATATATGAAATCATTCAGAAATCCAAAATACATTGAGAGATATGAAGATGTCTTCTTCCAATTGGAGACACCATTGAATACTGGTAATCCAGGAAATAATAGGTCACAAAAGAAAGATGGTTATCGTTTTGTTGTTGACAACACAGGAGAAGTGACCCCATTTGATTGGTATAATGCAAGAATATCAGTTGGTTTTAAAGTCCAAACAATGCAGAATGCAAATATAGCAGCTGAAGACCATAATGGTATTGTTAATGGTTCACACAGTCTTATACATGATTTCGATGTAAGATTGAATGGTAAAATGGTATATGATTGTAATGATGCCAATCATTGTGTTAATATCAAGAATCTATTGGAATATAGTCCAGGATATGCTCAATCGACAGCAACAAATGAGTTTTTCTATCTGGATACAAACCGACACGCTGAAGAACGATCAGCTGAAGATAACTACAATAAAGGATTTGCTGTAAGAAAAGCACTTTTGGGTCTATCAGTTGTTGTCAATACAGAAATACCATTGAATCGATACTCATTCTTTGAAGCATTGATGGATGAGTTATTGCCATCAACAAGATTGGAATTAAATTTGCAGATTGAATCTGATACTATTCTAATATGGCAAGCTGGGGCTGATTGTCGTGTAATTATTACCAGAATGGAGCTTATTGTGCCACGAATCACTTTCAATTCAGAAGGACAATCACTGTATATGAGTCAGTTTTTGAAGCCACATAAATGGGTTTATTTGCGAGAAAATATTGAGAGAAGTAATTCTTCAACACAAAGAAGTGGTCATTTTCAGATAACAAGTGGGATTTCAAAGCCAAGGCATGTATTTGTTTTCATTATCAATGATGCAAATCTTGCTGCACAAACAGTAAATCCATTTTTGTACAATACATTTAGTGTATCAACAGATCCCAGAACATTGCTAAATTGTCATTTATCTGTGGCTAATGGCAATGAATATCCTGATGTACATTACACTCCAGAGGCTGATTTGACTCGAGTTTACAGAGATGTCCTCAAATATGTGCATGCAAATAATGAATACAGTCAAGGAACTTTATTGAATGTCAACAATTTCAAAACACTATTTCCATTCTTGTATTTCGATTTAACAAAACAAAAAATGGATATCAAAGATGGTACCACAAAGCTGACATTCCACTATGAATTATCTGGTACAACTGCAACTGCATATTCAGTTTATGCATTGACATTATACGAGCAAGACGCGGAGCTCATTCAAAAAGATGGCAAACTATTGTTTCGATAATTAATGTAACGTTAGTTATATAAAAGATATGACAACTTATCATTCACATGGAGTAACACTATCAATTGGGCAAAAAGATAGACTAGCAAAAGCATTAAAAAACAATTCAGCAATAACAATAAGATTATCCAGTTCTGAATTAACTGGACCGGATCAGCTGATGTTAACCAAAACACAAATAAATAGGTTGAAAAAGGCAATGCAAAACAAAACTGGAGCAGATATTAAAATAAGCAAAACACAGATACGAAAAGCTGTACAACAAGGAGGCAGTCTTTGGTCATCATTATTCAAAATTGGCACAAAATTACTACCAATGGCAACGAAAGCAGTTGGACCATTAGCTACTGGAGCACTTTCTGGGCTTGCAAATGTTGGAGTCAATAAAATATTTGGTGGTTTCCTCATTCCTCAAAATAAAATTGATCAATTAATAAAATACAAAGATTGGCTCACTGAAGCACAAAAGAAGCAAATTGTCAATGCAATACATACTGGTGGACAGATTGTAATTAAACCAACTAAGACACAATCAGGAGGTTTTTTGGGGACATTATTGGCTTCAATTGGCATTCCAATGGTTTTGAATGCATTAATGGGTAAAGGCTTGCAGGTGGATAGAAGTAGATCCAGAAGATCGGTCCCAGTTTTTGTTCCAAACACAACCAAAAAAGATGGTGGTTTGGTCCTACCACTTAATTATAGACCCCCTCCATTTTTCGGTACATGGGATCAGTATGGTAAAGGGAAAAAAAAAACCAAAAAAGGAAAAGGTCTGTTGTTAGGCAAAAACAGTCCATTCAAGGGGATTCCATTAATCGGAGACATTCTGTGAAATTCATAAATAAACCACTCAGTAACTTTGAACTCATTGATTGGGTCAAAAAACTCAAAATAAAACACTTCAGAGGCATTTACAGCAGAGATAATCTACCACAAAAGATGAAAAAAGATGAAGTTGGTATCATTAACCTGGATTCACAGATTGGGCCAGGTACACATTGGGTTGCGTATCGAAACGGAGACAAATATGTAGAATATTTTGATAGTTTTGGGTTAATTATGCCAAAAGAAATTATGCAATTCATGTCAACAAGTGGCAAACGATTAATGTATTCAGGTGATGAAATCCAGGAAAGAGATTCAGTATTATGTGGCTATTGGTGTTTGTATTATTTATTTGAGAGACAAAAGGGTACAAGTATATTGAAAACAATCCACAATGCACATTTTGACATTAACAATCAAAGTGTCAATCATAATTTTATAATCCAATATTTTAAAAAATTATCTAATTAGTTTGTATAATGGTTGATATAAGATATTGTGAAGAGTGTGATGAATACACAGAATTTTCAGGAAAATTATGTTTATGGTGTACATTGGTAACAGATTCTGAGTCAGACTCTGATGATAATTAATCTAATATAGTGATATAAAATGGTCAAATCATATTGTGTTAAACAAAAGAAAGAAACTGAATGTGTTCAGCCTTCAGGTTACAAGCAAGCCAAAAATGGTCGGCTCATGTTCTTCTGTACATGTGCTGAATGTGGGATAACTAAAACCAAATTTGTTAAAAAACAGGGAAACTAGTTAGCCCCTCTGAAGGGGGGGGCATAATGGATACTTTAGCATCAACTGGTGCTGATATGTTAATTCAACATGCAATACCATGGATGGGAAAGAAAGCTGTTGAAATGGGTCGATATTATGGTTCTGAAGCACTTAGAAACCCCAAATTACAGAAAAAAGCTATTGATTATGCTATCTCTAAAGCAACACCTTTTGTTCAAAAGACTGGATCAGAGATGTTTGATAAATTATCAACCAAAGTAAGACCAAAAAGAAGGTACAAAACTGACCGAAAAGAACTTGATGGTGGTAATTTAGATACAATTTTAGAACAATTTGGCACACCAGGTAAGGTTGCATCGAAGTCGATGGATGTTGTTGGAACATTAATTCCATCAACAAAGGAAGTCTTTGATAGATACAAATCCGGTGACATTGCCAAAAGTGCATTTAGCACAGATACTGGTATATTGTCGAGTCAATTTTGGTCTGGCAAGGCTGGAAAAAAGACATTAGAAAAATACAAAAATTATCCATGTGAAAGCATGGTAAAAATTGGGAGCAAATATCATAATACACCGAGTTGTGAAAGTTATAAATCCATTGGTTGGCATACACCAAATTGGGATGAATATGAAAAGGGAATCAAAGGACGACCCAAAAGCGGTGGATCAATTGATATACACAAAATGATTGGTAAGCTCCCAAAACCCAAAGCTGGGTGGGTATTACCTGGACACAAATACACTGGTCCATACAATGATTTGGAAAATCAAGTCAAATATAACCCCAAAACAGGGCAAATATTGGAAATATACGATAAACCAACAGGCAAAACAGATGCAATAGCCATGCAACATGATGTTGATTATTCAGTCTGCAAAGATGATAAAAAATGTAAATTAAAAGCTGACAAAAAGATGGTAAAGTCATTGGATGCTGTTCCATATTCCGAACGACAATGGGGACATTGGTTGGCAAGAAATACAATAAATACAAAACAGAAACTGGGTCTTGGGGTTCCAAAAAACGTCAAAAGCCGTCGGGTAAAGAGGAAAACTGGCAAGAAGAATTAGCTAATGAGTTGCATAAACCCATAAGACGTAACTTTACTCGGCGGCGTGTTATTGTAAATAATATTGATGAAATATGGGCTGCTGATCTTGTTGAAATGCAACAATTCAGTAAATGGAATAAAGGTAATAGGTATCTTCTCACGACTATAGACGTTTTCAGCAAATACGGCTGGATTGTTCCATTAAAAGATAAAAAAGGTGAGACCATAACGAAAGCATTTGAAAGCATATTCAAAGAGGGTCGAAAACCAAAGTATCTGTGGACTGATAAAGGCTCAGAGTTTTACAACAAACATTTCAAAGACTTGCTCAGTAAGCAAAAAATTAAACTTTATTCGACTGAAAATGAAGAAAAGTCCTCAGTGGTGGAAAGGTGGAACCGAACGATTAAAAATAAAATGTGGAAACGATTCACTGCTCAAGGCAATACAATGTATCTGGATATTTTGCCTAAAATATTGAAGCAGTATAATAACACTAAACACAGTTCAATAAAAATGACACCGACAGAGGCGTCTAAGAAAAAGAATGAAGGAACTGTTTACTTCAATCTATTTGGCAATTTGAAACCAGTATCAAACAAGCCAAAATTCCGAATTGGTGACAAGGTTCGAATATCAAAGTACAAAAGAAAAGTGTTCGATCGGGGTTATACACCCAATTTCACAGAAGAGGTCTTCATTATCGATAAAATACAATACACGAATCCGATCACATATAAACTGAGAGATCTCAATAATGAAGAAATTAAAGGGAGTTTTTATGAACCAGAATTATTGAAAGCTGAACAGGAGTTATTCAGAATCGATAAAGTTATTAGGAGAGATTACAAGAAGAAACAAGCTTTGGTAAAGTGGAAAGGATACAGTGATACCTTTAATACTTGGATCCCAATCAAGGATTTAGTCGATGTGTAATCATTCTATCATACAGTGATACCTTTAATACTTGGATCCCAATCAAGGATTTAGTCGATGTGTAATCATTCTATCATACAGTCACGGTTTCACGAGTATTCGATAGCGAGTCGATTCAATAAAAAAAATCTATTGTTGTGTGCAAGATAAATGATATTCTTACCTCAAAAAGCGTCTACAAACATCAGAACGATGAAAGTGGAGAAATAAATGTTCAAAAATCCCAAAACAGGAGCCATAAACATTAAAATACAACCTCTTCGCAAAATGGCAACAAAATGGCCGACACGTGTGTTAAACAAACTAGTGTCCAGTCCGCTTTGGGTTGTGTGCATGAAAGCGCATGCGTGTTAATCCAAATCAAGCAATATTACGCAATATACAGAAAAATAGCACCACAAGTGTAAAAATTTCAGAACTGAGTGTAATATATAGGTAATCGGGCCATTATTATATTAGTTCACAAACTTTGGTGAAGCTTTAGGGTGGTGTCAGCTGGCCCCTGACTGAAACCTGTTTAACGGCTTGTGCAGATGGTGAATTACTGAGTAGTGTGGGATGTCTTCCAGTGGACGGTACCTCCAGGGTGAGCCCGCTCAGGCCCTACTGGTTTACAGCGGGGTGCTCAGAGTTCTTTCCCGAACTCAACCTCCCTCTGTCCCAGAGGTAAACTGGGAAATGGACAGCCGCCTTGTCAGCGGCGGGAAAAAGACCTGGCTGGGGCCAGGCAAGTAAACAGCCAACCGAGCACCCCACGTTCAGGGTTTTGTCCATTTTCGTGACAAGTCACACAACGTCACGCGTGACAGTAACGGCATCCAGTCACACAACAACCATAATGATTATTTTTTTTATCCAAATTGGTGTTCAAAAATATTGTATTCATCATTCAAATCAGCGATTGATGAGTTGGTTGGATTTAATCGATGATTGTTTGCGAGTTGGTGTCATTTATGAAAAAGCTAAATTTAGGTTTTTAGGTCAAAAGCTAAATTTAGGTTTTTAGGTTTTTAGGTTTTTGAAAACCGAGGATAAAAATTTAGCGTCTCCGTTGCAGGAGTTCATTGTTGAATTCAAAGGCTGAAATAGTATTTTATGCAAGAATTGGGGTGAGATAATGTGTGGTTTATGGGGGTTAGAAGGATTTGTATGGGATTTTTTATCATTTTTTGAAACGTGTGCTGAAACCCTCATATATCTAACTACTGTTGACTTCGCGTTTGCTGCGCCATTGGACTTTAGCGCAGTTACATTTACAAAAAAATAGAATTTTCTTGATCAGATCGTCTTATGATTACAGATGTAATCGGATAATGCAAATTGTTCAAACAAATTTTACAGTTTTACCGGGAGTTGACGTAAAAGGGGTCCAAGTGTCCAGATGAGACCGCTCGGCGAACAAGAAAAATATTCGTAGGATAGATATAACGTCCAAAGGTGTCTCCTTTGAGATCCGCAACGAGAGGTGAGACGTCATATCACTGACCTTTCCAATATTTCCAGAATGTTAGTTCCGGCCTTCTCGAAGTGCAAAGATCTATGTATCAGATGTGAACTGTGAAATCGCTGTGAGTTAGTCACTGACCCGTCGTTAATTTTTGGATAACTGACTGTACACATTATGATAAGTTAGCATCCAATTAGTGTTACTCGCTTTTTTAAAGATTTCTATCTTTGTGTCCCATCAGCTTAAATTTCAAGTTTTAAACTTTAATAATTTTTTCATATATTTTACATGTTTTGTTTATAATTTTTATAGGTTCAGAAGTACTTTTAAATGGCTGTTCCGTTTTTATCGTTCAGTTTACACTTTTTTTTGCTCAGAAAGTAATTAGTTTTAGTCACACGACGCCAGAAGCTTTCAGCTTTGATATACAACGTGTTTAAATATAACTTATGTATCTGCATCTCTCGCCTTGGTTGCTTCATTTACATTATGTATTATTAAGAATTAATGCAAAAATAAAAGTCTGTTGAGAAGCGAATTACTGTTGTTTGGTTGTTTGTTTGATTGTTTGTTTGAATCCCAAAACGTGCATCTACAGGGTGTTCCAAAAGTTCGTTCCTCTATTTTTAATGGTTATATCTCAAGAACGTAGCTTTATTTCTATACACAATTTAAACAAAGCAATTATATTTCAACTAAGTACAAGTCTTCCAAAATCTAGTGTCCTGAGTGCCCCCCCCCCCCCCCCCATTTTATTTTTTATCACATTTTGAAGCCTGCGTGGCATGGAATGCGATAAATCGCGCAGCGTAGATAGCTTGATGTTCTTCCAGGCTTGTCTCGGGCGTCTTTTTAGGTGATCCATGTTCTTAGGAGAAGGGTCCTAGTGTAGACTTCGCTATCCATGATGCTCCAAAGGTTCTCTACAGGGTTGAGATCTGGCGAATTGGCTGGCCATTCTGTCTAGCGACGAAATTCGGCCGGCTTTTACCTCACCATGCTTGGGTAGCCTTTGCAGTTTGGGCTGGTGCTCCGTCCTGTACCAGCGTTATCTGCTTTTTAGAGCTGAACAGTTTTCGCTTGTCTACAGCTTCTGTTGAACTTCTGCGGCGTAGCAGAGGCTTTACTTCTTTCTTAAGGATGTTTTAGATGTAATAATCGGCAGTTACAGTCCTCCCTTGGGGTACAAAATGAACAGCACCATCCATTTTGAGCTGTTCTTAACTTGGTAAGCTGGCGAATCTTTGTCCTCTTGTGAGCCCCATACTATGTCATTTTTGGGGTTTGGAAGTTGAAAGAGGTATTTGGGGCATTCATCTGAAAATAGGAAATCCTCCCAATCTTCTGCAGTGAAATGTTTAAACGCCTTTGCGAATTTCAGACGCGCGGTTCGCTGCTTTGTACTAAGAAGAGGCTTCTTTGGCCGTCCAAGTACCCTTCATCCTTAGTTTTTCATGTACCTCCAGACAGAGTTTTTACCCCCCATCAAGGCTTTTCTTTCGAGCTCTCTTGCAAGTTGTCTTTTCGAATTCCCTCTCTTGTATTTAGCTTTATTCAAAACTTGAATTGCCGACGCACTGACTCATTAATTTGCCTGTGTTTAATTTAACTGATACACTTGGGCATTGATTTGCCTGTGTATAAATTTAGTGATACACTGGGGCACTGAATTGCCTGTGTTTAAATTAATTGATACACTGGGGCATTCATTTGCCTCTGTTTAAATTTAGTGATGCACTAGGGCATTAATTAGCCTGTGTTTAAACTAAGCGTTACACTGGGGCATTATTTTGCCTTTATTTAATTTAAACAAAACACTGGGGCATTAATTTGCCTGTGTTTAATTTAAGGACGGTGCCTACTAATATCGAAGTATTTTTGTGCGGTTTATGACTGTGCGGGAAAAGCAGATCTTAGGAAGGCCTATTGGAATCCAAAACGAAAATTGGGGGTAGCCACGCATTTTTCAGAGATAATTAAGCAATAATATCTCTAAAAAGCGCCAAAATATGAAGCAATGTATTGGATTTTTTCCTAAATTGAAGCTTAATTATCTCTGAAAAATGCATGGTTACCCCCAATTTTCTTTCGAGATACCAAAAGCGTTTGCTAAGTTCTGCTTTCTCCGCATAGTTTTAAACCGCGCAAAAATATTCCTGTATTAGCAGGCACCACCCATAGGAAACCCGAGTATCTCGAGATGCGCAGAACGTATGCGCAGTAACAATAGTAGGCACCGTCCTTAACCAATACACTGGGGCATTAATTGCCTGTGTTTAAATTAAGTGATACACTGTGGCATTATTTTGCCTGTGTTTATTTTAATCAATACACTGGGGCATTAATTTGGCGGTGTTTAAATTAAGTGATACACTGTGGCATTATTTTGCCTGTGTTTATTTTAATCAATACACTTGGGCATTAATTTGGCGGTGTTTAAATTAAGTGATACACTGGGGCATTAATTTGCCTGTTGTGTCGGTTGTTACACTAGCT
Organism: Pavona decussata; assembly: GCF_977016875.1. Classification (NCBI taxonomy): domain Eukaryota; kingdom Metazoa; phylum Cnidaria; class Anthozoa; order Scleractinia; family Agariciidae; genus Pavona; species Pavona decussata. Next base: position 200,586 of record NW_028145576.1, read on the forward strand.
CACCTCGCGCAGTGATGCCTCGTTGTCCTGTGCTTCAGCAACGCAGTCGTAGTAGGGAATTTCTTATCACAATAATCAAAGTGCGTCCTGTATGGAGCCATTTTTTAACGCAAATACTTGTGTAAACCTGTTGTGGTGGCCAAATATTTTATGGTTTTTGTAATTTCCTGCTATTCTTTAAGCTTCCTTTGTAATCAAAAATGATACCATTGTGTTTCGTCCATCAGATATTTTTTACCCACGTAAGATTTTGAAACAAGGAAATCTATTATCCTTTCTATCATTTCGTTTCGAAAAATTTCAGCTTTAATTCTCAAGAATTTCAGATCGAGCCATTGCCGTAACTTCTAAAACCCGGCGCTTTTTCTGTCTGTATTCTTCATGGACAAGTTCGATAGCAAAGGATTAGTACATGTACACCTCTATTATCCAATCACAATTGTTACAGGAAGTCCCGTAAACTGCATTTTATTGAGAAGCTATAAATACCTCTCTTAGACTAGAAGAAATCTCGTGCACGATGGATGCAGACGAAATAGGGCTATTTTAAAAATCTTAGAAACAACAGAAACGACAAAAAGAGGAGAAGAAGCGAGAAGAGTGTGAGAGGAAAGACAACACCAAACAGAGGGAAGTGCAATGTAACGGAAACCAGGATCTTGTGAAATACTGTACTGTGACAACAGCTGCCGAGAGGGCTGGGAAAGTGGAGCAACCGGAGTGGAGTCCCGTAAACTGCATTTTATTGAGAAGCTATAAATACCTCTCTTAGACTTGAAGAAATCTCGTGCACGATGGATGCAGACGAAATAGGGCTATTTTAAAAATCTTAGAAACAACAGAAACGACAAAAAGAGGAGAAGAAGCGAGAAGAGTGTGAGAGGAAAGACAACACCAAACAGAGGGAAGTGCAAGGTAACGGAAACCAGGATCTTGTGAAATACTGTACTGTGACAACAGCTGCCGAGAAGGCTGGGAAAGTGGAGCAACAGCATTTCTGCTGTTGATTCTTGCTTCTGGGTACTTTTCTGTTATCACGAAGTGTATACATGTCGCGCGAAAATTAATTTCAAGTCTTCAGAAAAATATGTCATCGTTAAAACTTGATGACATTAATCGGCCAAGAAAAGGTGTCCAGATTAAGACCTTTCTCTCGCTTGATGTTTCTGTTCTCCTTATTTTAGAGTTGTTCTTATTACAACTCCTACTGAGATTTAGGTAAAAAAATTACCTACTAAGCAACGAGGACCAACATTCCTGAGTCGAGCTAAACTCATCATGGCCGTTGAAAACTTTCCAAACATTGTCTGAAATATCTTTATGATTTTATTCCTGTTAGCATGTCGGTGGAATCCGCCACATTTCTAAAAAGGTACTTTGAAAAACTGTAAATTCTTAATAAAAACGTTACAAGACTTGTTAACTTGAATGGTTCAGTTTTGTACAGAATAAAAGAATTGACGGTTAAGATGTTTTAAAAATTCTCAAGAGCATTAAGCTTGGCAACTGGTCAAACAAGCCAAAGACAAGATAAATTCGGGTGTCTTTAAGCAGCATTGTACTTTTTTAAATATCATTTATAAACAATATTCACCAGGTATACGTAAAATTAAACGGGATCTATCTGACAGCAAAGCATTTCAAAACTAAAACCGAAGGCCATAAAATGTCGATTCGAGGATAACTTAATATTTTAAAATGATGCAAAAACTAACGCCTTTCCTTTTTTCTTTCTCTTTGCAGTCTTTCTTCGCTTTTTTTATTTTTCTTAATTTCTTATACAAAAGTCGAAAATAGCCACAGCCGTCGCCTTTGCATGGCCGTTGAAAACTTTACAAACATTGTCTGAGATATCTTTATAATTTTATTCCTGTTAGCATTTCGGTGGAATCCGCCACATTTTTAAGAAGGTACCTGTAAATTCTTAATGAAAATTCTTAGTAAAAACTTGTTCACTTGAATAGCTTAGTTTTGTACAGAATATAAGAATTGGCCGGTTTAAAGTTATTTTAAAATTTCTCAAGAGCATTAAGCTTGGCAACGGGTTAAACAAGCCAAAGACAAGATAAATTCCGGTGTCTCTAAGCAGCATTGTATTCTTTAATTACCATTTATAAACAATAATCAGCAGGTACTTATAATTAAACGATATCTGTCTGACAGCATAGTATTTCAAATGTAAAACCGAAGTCCATAAAATGTCGATTCGAGGATAGCTTAATATTTTCAAATAATGATAAACTTCGAACCGCCATACGCCTTTCCTTTTTACGTTCTCTTTACAGTCTTTCTTCGTTTTTTTTTTTTTTTGTTAATTTCTTTATAAACAAAATTCGAAAATAGCCACAGCCGTCGCCTTGGTTAGACACAAGCACTTTAAATTTACTTATCACATTTCTATCCGCTAAAGTGATTGAAAGGAATAGCGTCCTGATTAAACAAACGTCGAAATTCTACTGGTGCTTAATACATTAGTTTCTACACACGAGCTATCTACTCAGTGGCATTCTCTTTTTAAAGATCAACGTTTAATTTGTAGCCGACGAGTTGTCATAGCAACCGCGATAGAATGGATTCCAACCTTAAGATTTATACTTTTCTAACGATGTTTTCTTTGAAGGTTGCGGCAGCATGCTCGGATATAAGCTTAATTTCCATTTCCTCAAATTCTTCTTATTCTTCTTTTTCTTTGTCTGTATCTTTAATTTGTTTGTTCAGAAAAATTCCGAGCACTGACAGAATTGACAACTTTCATTTATTTGGGAGAACACAGCAAGGACGTTTTGTAATTTACAGAAGAGGTTTAATGTTTTTAAGAAAAGCACATTTCAAAATTCATTCAACAACGAAAGCCGGATGAAGGGTTGTAACATTCCATTTGCGGAAGTTCAAAAATAGGAATAAATTGTTTCCAGTATTGGTTCTTGTTTTTGGCTCAAAAGCAGAATTCGCTGATGGAAATTACCTGCGTTTGAAGTAAGTTGCCACTGTTCCATGTCTGAGTTGGCAATAAATGTTCGTGAACTCACGCCATATTCAACCGTTACTGGACTTATTACCGTTACGTAAGCAGCTATCAAGACAAATATTAGCCTTAAATTAAAACACACAAAACGCTAATTAATACAGTACAAAGATCTAAGATGCTGCATGGAGTGTTCTGTAGAGATACCTTTACTGTGTAAATAACAAATGTTTAGTTTTCATGCGGTAAAGTTACATTTCATTCTGATGAGAAGCGAGAAACGCTAGATTCATCACCTACATAAATGTATCTACCAAAACACTGAAGAGTCCTTTAACAGGTGAAAAAACTTTCACGTCAAGTACACGTTTGTTTTGTCGTTTTAATTTGACCAATTGTGTTTCGACCCAAATAACTAATTTCTAAGCTCTATTGTATAGACGAACGAGCGTGCTTTAAAATTACAAAATTCGCCATGTTATTTTTTTCAAATTGCAGTCTTCAATTAATTAACAGCCTCAGTTAACAATGATAGCCATAAAATGATGACTTCAATACAGTGTTTCAAATAGTAATGAGGAAGAGTGTCTTTCCGTTTGTCCTTCCCTTTCTAACATTTCTTCTTTTTCTCTTAACTTTTTTTGCCAAAAAATTATTCGAAAACAGACACAGTTGTCTTCCTTCTAAAATCCAAACAAACATCTTTAAATACCTTCGTTAAGTTAGCTAATGACAAGTTCCTGTTTTTAGCTCACGAGGGAACTATCTGGATGCCAACTGATCGCATTTTCATTGGCTTAAAATGACAGGTGCGATGTTCAAATAAACCCACGCCAAAACTCTACTGGTGCTGCGAACAATAAGTTGCTATCGACAAGCTATCTGTTTGCGCTCTCCTTTTAAAAATCAACATTTGTAGCCGACGAGTTGTCGGTGCAGCCTCGATAGAAACAAAAGAAAGTCATGGATTCCAAGCCCCAGCTTTACGTTTTTCTAACGGTCTTATCGTTGAGAGTTGTTTCCGCCTGCTTGGATGGTAAGTTTCATTTCCTCAGCTCCTTTGGCAGTTGTGTCTTTTTTTTTTTTTCTTTCAGCTTCTGCCTTTTTTTCTGAAATAATTCACGCATTGATAAAATTGGCACCAATTGCGTATTTGAGAGAAGAAACCGCCAAATTTTTGTCATATGGCAGAGCCTTCATGGTTTAAAATAACTCACGCTTCAAAATTCATTCCTTCTTTTTCCTTTGGAAAGTAAAGAGTCGCGAAATATTCCAGTTTAGGAGTTCCCATAATATACTCAATTTTTACCCAACATTCTGTTCAAATCGATATGATGCAAAAACGGAATTCATAATTATCCAGACTTGTATAGCAAGTTTTTATGTCATAATTTCAAATCTGAGTTAGCAGCAAAGGTTTCTTATCTATTTCAGCTTCATCTTTTACCAGACTGGTTGTTGACATGATTAGGTGTTTTAAAACTCACGCAATATTCTATCCTTTGGATATATTTTTCTTCACGTATGCATCATCTAGACGTATTTCAGTTTTGTATTAAAAACGGAACAACTAATTATACCGACGCAAGTATCGATGATAGTGCCGTTCCTATCTTGAAATACCTTCATTTTAATTGTTAAAAAATATCAAGTTGGCAAATTCCTGCTGTTAACCTAAATTTCGTACGAATGATCTAGACATATTTCAGTTTTATATTAAATGGGAAACCCCATTTTTAATTCTCAAGAAATGTTCAACATATCCTAGTTCGTTGAATTTAGACGCAATTGATGAGGATATTTCACATGTAGCGCCGAATTGTTTCTAATCATATAATATAATAATAGAGCTGATGTTCGCGGGCATAAATATGTTTTTGACCCAAATCAGGCTCGTGCTAGAATAAGTTCTATACTTATTTGAGAGGACATTCAGGAAAAAAATTCAAAGAGAGTACAATAGCTAAGACACAAGCAGTTTGAATTAACAAATGACAAGTTCCTGTCTTCATTTGAACTGATCACCTTTCCGTCCGCTTAACTAATTGAAAGGAATAGCGTCCTGCTTAAACAAACGTCGGAATTCTACTGGTGCTTAATACATTTGTTTCTACGGACGAGCTATCTAGATCTATTCGGTGGCATTCTCCTTTTAAAGATCAAAGTTTGTAGTCGACGAATTGTCATAGCAACCAACATAGAGAGAAAGGGGAATCACGGAAGGTTGCGACAGCCTGCTTGGGTGTAAGCTTAATATCCATTTCCTCGAATTCTTCTTTCTTCTTCTTCTTCTTCTTCTTCTTCTTCTTCTTCTTCTTCTTCTTCTTCTTCTTCTTCTTCTTCTTCTTCTTCTTCTTCTTCTTCTTCTTCTTCTTCTTCTTCTTCTTCTTCTTCTTCTTCTTGTTTGTTTGTATCTTTTGTTTGTTCAAAAAATTCCGCGTACTGACAGATTTGACAACTTTCATTTATTTGGGAGAAGACAGCCAGGACGTTTTGTGATTTACAAAAGAGGGTTAATAATTCAAGGAAAGCACAATTCAAAATTCATTCAACAACGAAAGCCAGATGAAGGGTTGTAACATCCCATTTGCGGAAGTTCAGAAATAGAAATAAATTGTTTTCAATATCGGTTCTCGTTTTTGGCTCAGAAGCTGAATTCGCTGATGGAAATTACCCCGTTTGAAGTATTTTGTCACTGTTTCATGTCTGAGTTGACAATAAATGTTCGTGAACTCACGCCATATTCATCCGTTATTGGATTTATTACCGTTACATAAGCAGCTATCAAGAAAAAATATCAGCCTTAAATTAAAACACAAAAACAGCTAATTAATGTAGCACAAAGATCTAAGATGCTGCATGGTGTGTTCTGTAGAGACACCTTTTCTGTGTAAATAACAAATGTTTAGTTTTCATTCGGTAAAGTTACATTTCATTCTGATGAGAAGCGAGAAACGCCGGATTCATTACCTACATAAACGTATCTATCAAAAAACTGAGGAGTCCTTTAATAGGTAAAAAAACTTTCACGTCAAGTACACGTTTGTTTTGTCGTTTTAATTTGACCAATTTTGTTTTGACCCAAATAACTAATTTCTAAGCTCTATTGTATAGACGAACAAACGTGCTTTAAAATTACAAAATTCGCCATGGTTGTTTTCAAATTGCAGCTTTTAATTAATCAACAACTTTAGTTTACAATTATAGCCATAAAATGATGACTTGAATACAGTGTTTCAAATAGTAATGAAGAAGAGTGTCTTTCCGTTTGTCCTTCCCTTTCTAACATTTCTTCTTTTTCTCTTAACTTTTTTTTGCCAAAAAAAAAATCGAAAACAGACACAGTTGTTTTCCTTCTAAAATCCAAACAAACATCTTTAAATAGCTTCGTTAAGTTAGCTAATGACAAGTTCCTGTTTTCAACTGACGAAGGAACTGTCTGGATGCCAAATGATCGCATTTTCATTGGCTTAAAATGACAGGTGCACGTGCGATAAACCTACGCTAAAACTCTACTGGTGCTGCGAACAATAAGTTGCTATCGACAAGCTATCTGTTTGCGTTTCCTTTCAAAAATCAAAATTTGTAGCCGACGAGTTGTCGGTGCAGCTTCGATAGAAACAAAAGAAAATCATGGATTCCAAGCCCCATCTTTACGTTTTTCTAACGATCTTATCTTTGAGAGTTGTTTCCGCCTGCTTAGATGGTAAGTTTCATTTTCACAAATCGTTTGGCAGTTGTGTCTTTTTTTTTCTTTCAGCTTCTGCCTTTTTTTCTGAAATATTTCACGCATTGATAAAATTGGCATCAATTGCGTATTTGAGAGAAGAAGCTGCCAAATTTTTGTCATATAGCAGAGCCTTCATGGTTTTAAAATAAATCACTCTTCAAAATTCATTTCTTATTTTTTTTTTCCTTTGTAAAGTGAAGAGTGGCAAAATATTTTAGTTTAGGAGTTCTCATAATATACTCGATTTTTATGCAATATTCTGTTCAAATTTGTAATTATTCAGAATTGTATAGCAAGTTTTTATGTCATAATTTTAAATCTGAGTTAGCAGAAAAGGTTTGTTATCTATTTCAGCTTTACCTTTTACCAGACTGGTTGTTGAGATTATTAGCTGTTAAAAAACTCACACAATATTCTACCAATTGGATTTATTTTTTCATCACGAATGCATAATTGAAAAGGGAACAGCAAATTATAGTGATAGTTCATCCTATCTTGAAATACCTTCATTGTGATTGTTAGAAATGTCAAGTTGTCAAATTCCTGCTGTTAACCTAAATTTTGGAAGGAAGAAAACAGCTAATTGAAGTGACGCCAGTATCGCCGATAGTGCATCTTTATTTTAAATATCTTTGTCGTGATTGTAAGAAATGTCAAGTTGGCAAATTCCTGCTGTTAACCTAAATTTCGATCATATACGAACAGGTTAAAAATATTTTTCCAAAATATTGAGAAGTTCTGTTGACATGTGGAAAAAAACTCCACGACAGGTAATTGCTTATTTGGTCGTCTTCTTGACAATTAACTTTCCGTGACCACATTTTACCAATGTTACCAGTATTTTGCCAATACTACCAATAATTTGTTTCCTTGCTCCTTTTCATCATCAAAACCTAATTTCTAAGCTGACGCTCTTGTAAAAACGAACCTGGCATGCTTTAAAACTACTGAGGCAATTTCTTTTTTCCTCACGATGCAGACTTCAATTAATAAACAAGCTTAGTGAAAATCTAAATTGAGTACGGAGGACTTTTGACAGTTTGCTATCCATTGCAGCTGGATTTCAGGAAAACAAAACATTTTTATTAGGTACTTATTGCTTTGCACTCCAAACACGCAAATATTCCAAACTTCCTGACTAATTCATCTCACTTTCTTACCTTAAAAGGTATAAAAAATGGAAAACATGACCTCATATTGCTCAGTTCTTTTCCGCTCAGGCAGGTCTCGCTTTAAACCTTTCTTTATAAAAGCAAATTAAAATAGCGGAATTGCAGAGTAGACTTAGGTCGAAAACATCGTTTAACTACCACTCAGTTTTTTTTTTTTTTTTTCGTATGTTTTAAATTCTGTCGCACCATTCTTGTCGCCATTTGTTATGTTAAAAAAATCTTCATCATATTCCAGTTCGGGATTTAGAGGCTTGATATTTAACCCCGGCCATGCCGTAATTAATGAGGTCATCACGCACGTAGCGCCGAGTTATTTATAATCACACAATAAAACAATAGAGTAAATGTTCGCGGGCATAAATATGTTTTCAGTTTGACCCAAATCAGGCTTATTTTAGAATGAGTTCTATAATAATTTGAGAGGGCATTCAGAAAAGGAAAGAAAGACAATACAATAAGTGATATCTGGAACACTGCCGGTGTAGCGTTGGCGTTTATTTTATTGTCCAAGTCAAAGCTTTTATTGTCACATAAGCTTAAAACTTTGGCTGAACATCACTAAATTTGCCAAAAGAATCTTTGCTTCTAATTTTTCAAAATTAAAATTACAGCATTTCGTAAACAACGAAGAAATAGTGAACTACAAGTTTTAAAATTAATTGCGCAACTTGCTAAAATGAGCGGGTTTCGCTCGACGAAGACAAATTTACATTCACCTCTCCGTCTGCAATGGAGCTACTACAGGCACTATTTCCATCATCCCCCACGAGTTTCTATAAGTTCTCTACATCTGGAAAAGACTCCTGAGAATTTGCTTCGTTAGGTTTTTGAGCCATTTTGTAGTTCAAAACAATTTCTTTGCAGATGGCCGCGCTTCTAGTCAAACAAGCGAGAAAACGGCGCGAACAGTTAAATGGTTTCCAGTTCTGATTGGCTGGCTTTGTTATTTTCTTCTTTCTTATTGGTTAGAGCAGAGGGCTAAAGTATATTTTAGCCACTAAATTCTCCATTTTAGAAAGCAAATACGCAGCCAAGAAATGTTGACGAAGGCGATTTAATGACCACTATTTTCTCGGTTATATTATAACTCCTGTTATCCCATGGCTGCTAAGCCAGTCATCAATGGAATTGCATTTTCCACTTATCCAGACTTTAATGATAACTGTACACCCACAAAGATACAAATTTCAAGAAATTAAAGATACATTTTCTCGCCAAAATTTTATCTACCAACCCAAACTACCAATGTCATCTATGCTTACAGTAAAGCTGCAAACATGATTGTCAAACACTGTTGCGATATTTTGCCAGAAATAGTAACGTTAGTTTACATAACAACAGGGGCACACAACGGTTTGTTTCAGTGAAATATCTTTTTCGGAGGGACTTAATCATCTTAGATCGATCGGATTTAGATTGAAAAAAGCTGACGTTTTTTTACCAAAATGCCATCCCAAATTTACACTGGAGAACTAGTCTCCTTTGGTTTACACATGTTAACAGAGGCATGTGTTGTTTTAAAGTCCAAGATAAGGCAGGCTAGCATTATTGGAAAACCAATCTCATCTAAAGAATCCAAACAGACCCGACGGTGTGGTGTTAGTTAATACAAATTTGTTTTTCAAAAGGCTGTAAAACAATTTGAAATACAGCATTTGGGATTGGATTTTGTAAATTTTGTTTTGTTTTGTTTTGTTTTATTTATTTATTTATTTATTTATTTATTTATTTATTTATTTATTTTTGTGGCTGCTTAAGTTGTGTATGTAACTGTGATATAATTTCCGGTAAGGTAGGTATACTTATCCCGACACCTTAAGAGAAACGTGAAAGAATCCTGTCAAACAAAGCATGACATTCCAACAATTGCCTATTTAAGCTGTAGTTTTATAACGCATGTCTCGTTTGGTTTGACTGGACAAGTAATTCAACACGTAGGCCTTTTTGAAAACGTCCAACCACTGTGAGGACAACCTTTTTTTTTGTCATCTAGATACTTCCAAGAGAAATCACACTTTTCACTTTTTGTCTCATCAGTTTCAATTTAATTGGAATCTTTCAGGTGAATGTCGTGAACTAGCCTTCCCTTCGTTTTACTTCTTTGCTAACAAGCGTCTGGAGAATCACACTATAACCACTGTCAGAGTCCGAGATATGAGTGCTTGTGAACTGCGTTGTTACCATGAACCCAACTGCGTCAGTATTAATTTTAATAATACAGCAAATGCCAAGGGAACATACAGATGTGACTTGAATAACGCCACTCATCGAGGACATGATGTGGATTTTGTACACACAGATGGCTACTTATACCGTGGGGCAGACGTAAGTTCTTGTTGTTGTTGTTGTTGTTGTTGTTGTTGTTGTTGTTGTTGTTGTTCTTCTTCTTCTTCTTCTTCTTCTTCTTCTTCTTCTTCTTCTTCTTCTTCTCCTTCTTTTTTTTCCGCTTGTTACTTTCCAGGCTTTCGTAGTTTGTCTTAGGGAAGTGGTCAACACTACTATACCCGACCAGGACCCACCCGGAACCACAGAATAGATGGTGGTCTCTGCCTGCACCCCCTTTCTCAACGTCAAGTGATGGTGTTTAATTGCATAGTCACCTCTCTATGCTGCAGTAAAAAAACAGTGACAATGAGATTCAAACCTCACTTTTATTGTTTATCTTAAAGTGCGGACTATTGCTAGCTGAATATTTATGTATCAACTCAATAAGATTTTGTAGGCAATGTTCATGAGATAGGTGGTGTCCTTGATAACAACATCACCTGGCTGACAAGGTGTGTCCTCTCCGAACAAACTTGTTATAACCGGTTTCCTCTTCTCATTCCTTTTCTTCTTTTTTGCCTCTGAAAATTGTATCCTAAGCTAATACTAAGCGTAAAGTAGTGCTCCTCCTAAATATTTGCTCATTACAATTTTTTTATCAAGCAAAGAGTATTGTTCATCTCTGTTAATATTCCCATTCATACTTTGTTTTTATTATTTTGTAGAGTGCTTGTGATAGTGCCCCTTGCCATAACGGTGGTACCTGTCAATCTGGATTCACAGATAAAGGATACCGGTGTTTGTGTCCGCCTGGATTTATGTTTGCACACTGCAAACAGGGTAAGGAGCAAATTTCCTCAATCATCTAGTATTGTTCGTCTGCAAATCCAACATCTTCCTTGTGCAAAATAGTATCAAATATTGGATAATTTTACAAGCATGGGAGTGAAATGTCATTCTTACGATTTGATTGCTTTTTTAGCAGCTTCTATCTTGATTCCTTTTTCTAACCGTTTTCTTAATTTTTCTGACGTGGATCAAACTAACACGCTAAAGACGCAAACAAATTTCGTCGTTAACTGCAAATTTATTACCTTTTTTGAGTAAACAATTTTTTATCTGTCTTACATAACTCAGTTTTACACTACTTACAATAATTACGATACTTACACTGTTCAAGATACTTATTAACTATACATACAATATCTACATTACATACAAACTAACGCTATGACTGCTTATGAATAATCACAAGTTACATCCAAAAATACTTAAAACACTATGCTTAGACATCTAACAATACTTTTTGATTACAAAAGAGTTACATTTTAAAGCATCTTTTTTTTTTCAAAACATCGAAGTGTGCACAATTAAACGAGACAAGCCCATTTGCGATGGTAACTAGACAGGCAATTATTTCAGTCGCGATCTCTTTGAGAATTTCAAGTTTTCCTTGGATAAGCAGAAGAAAGTTTTGAAAATTTAATTCATCTCCACGAAGGCTTGTGCAGAAAAAAGCTATATTTTGCAATTAATATATAAGGAATAGTTTAGTACCTGCGAATGTTTTGCCCGTCGAACCAGCCGTAAAGTATGTGGCTTCCAGATAATTTATCATTTCGCTTGTTTTTTCGTACCAAACGTTTTGGAACGAGGTACAAATCTCGGCTAAGGTAACACAATTTATCAGAGTTTTCTCCGTGGCATAACATAAGTTACAAGTAGCATCTTCCATTAAATCATCACGATAAAGTGTGGTACGGGTTGTAAGAACATTATGAATCACTTTGTATTGAAATATTATTTTCACGTCCTTGGTGACTGTAAATGACATGAGATAGACCTTTTCTGCAAATCCGTGACGAAGAATCTTGCTTTCAACAGTACGGGGATTGAAAACTTGTTTTAGAAAACAGGAGTCGTTGAGAGAGGCACTGGGTTTGGTAGTCGGAGCAGGGTTTTTGAGTCTTACTTTCCAAGGTTTTGGGATTGCATTTACAAGACAATAATATTTTGTAAAAGGTACATTCATTTGGAATTTTTGTCCAAATACATTCAAATCCAAAAAACACCTTGGTGGTTTAGTAAATCACCTATTTTGGTAATCCCGGCGTCGAACCAATTTTGGTAGAACAGAGGTTTATTATCTACGAGGATGTTACAGTTATTCCATAGTACTTCATTTTTAAGGTGTGTTGTGATACCGTAGCCTGAAGACTTTCTAAACTCGCACCAATAGTCTTAAATGTTTTTATAGACAGTGGCAAGATTTTTGAGATCAACGGTGTTTGTTGCGTAATTGCACTTTGTTAGGAAGGATAAGCTTCCGTGTTTGTGGTCGTGGTGGTTGGGGATTATTTTCCAGGAAGCATGTGAGTCGTCTTGAATGCTGTTGATCCAAGCAATTCTGAGAGCTTTTTCCATGATTTGGAAATCAAACGCTTTTAAGCCGCCGTTTTTCTTTTCCCCAATTATGGTGACACTTATGAGGCTTAGGAGGAGGCTTCCACGCCCATATAAAATTAAAAATTAGTTTATATATCTCTTGGGTATAATGGATTCGGACAGTTTGATAGTTTGTTTACTGCGCAAGCAATTCTCTATCTTTTATTGGTGTTTTGACAAACGCATCTTGTGCCTTGTTGCTTTAAAGAACTCTGGATCTGTTATGATACTAAACGGGTTTTTTCAGCCAGCTTTAAGGCTTCTGAGAGTTATTGCTTTTTACTACTTCAATCCTATTGTCTACCAGAGAGATAAAATTGCTCGAGGGACTTTGTGAGCTCTGTTTTCTTAGTTGGTTTTCTCCATCTCCTCAAGACGAGTCAAGTACTCTGTTTAATTGTTACGAGAACCAATCTAAGAAAATACTGTTTGTTATTTCCGAGCCTTTGCTAGAATACGGAACAATACAAAAGTCTAGCAAAAAATGTTTTTGCTAAACTGTAATTTGCCAGTTCATAAACAAAAAGGTATCGATCAGTAAAAGTCTTTGCACTAACCATTACAAATCTTGGCAGCAAAATTGGTTGCCTCTTTGTGTTTTATGAAACAGCATTATAATAAATTAGTTGTACTTGTTAGGTCATTGCTTTTTGAAAGTGCTCTGCCATTTTTCTTCCCGATACACGAAATTACGTATATCGCAGGATAATTATGATCGGACAACGTATATTAAGTTCACCATGACCATATTTTGGCAGTGTTACAATGTGTTGAATAATTATTTGGTATATCCGAACTAGCTGCTAAGATTATGGCTGTTCACTTTTGTCTTGAGGTTTTCGTGTAACTATAATCTGTGTCCAATATTTTTGTTACAGACGTTAACGAATGTGCGTATGGAAGATGCATCCATAATTGCAGCCTCGACGCAGAGTGTATCAACACCAATGGATCGTACTTCTGCAAGTGTCACCTAGGGTACACTGGAGACGGCTTCAATTGCACAGGTGAAATTGACCTGTCCATAATCCATAACGCGTTAGGTAGCTGCCCTTCTAGCTGTGATTAGACCCTCATTATTATTATTATTATTATTATTATTATTATTATTATTATTATTATTATTATTATTATTATTATTATTATCTTTTCACATGAAGTATGTGAAACAGACATACAAACAGAGCTTAACAGCTACTGAAATTGAAAGTTCTAATAAGAAGTCTCCGTAAAAACGTTGCAGATAAGAAATCGCTACTGACATGTCCCTCTGTTATGTGTATGCCTGAGCTTGTATGTCATTTAAGGTTATATTGTTTTCCTTTTGTTGTCTTCTTTGGCTTGTTTGTTAGTTTGTTTGTTTGTTTGTTTGTTTTAATGTTCCAGTAGTTATATAACCAGTAATCTTTTATTGCTTTATTCGATTCTGTTTTTATTTGTTTAAAGGTAGCGGATAGATTCAATAATTCAACTAATGTTCTATTAACACTTTCTGTAAATGTAAACAAGTATACACCGGAGGTCTCAACTGATGGTGATGCTCAAGCCATTATATCTTTACATCCTGGAGTCATTTCCCATTAAACCTATTTCAGATATTAACGAGTGTGGAGAAGAAACACACAACTGCTTTTCTTCTCATTCATTTTGCTGCCAGAATGTCGTCACTATATCAAGGCACACGTGGTCTCATAGTAATAGTGTTTCTTTGAGAAGTTCCTTCTTATTGTGAATAAATTGCTAAGCCAAGATATTATTGGAACAATTTAAAATTTCATTCAACTCCCGAAGGTGTTTTGGCACAGTTCAGTAGCTGCAAGGTCGTTGAAAAATAGGTGTATATCTATTTATTTAGTTTTCCTTAAAAGGTGCTCCTTTCGTTGTGGAAGCTGGTATAGCTGCTCTTAGGGTAGTGATAACTGATAAATGATCAGTCACGGTTAACCGCAGACAATGTAATTTCATGCAGGACAAGTAATGACTAGATCAATTTTGTGTCCAAGTTCATATGTGGACTGATTAAGAGAAACTCTTCGTAAAAACGTTCTAGTCGCTCTGACACTCTGGTAGAAGACTATACGCGGAGATGATTACACAGTGCAATCCAAATCTTCTCAATCATCTAGTTGATTTCTTCTATAAATCCAACATACTCGACTCGTTGTGGAAATACTAGCAAATATTAAATAATTTGCCACGCGTGGAAGTGAAATTGTCATTTTTAATTATTTGATTGCCTGTTTAGCAGCTTCTATCTCAATTCTTTTTTCTAACCGTTTCCTTACTTTTCTGACGTTAATCAAACTAACACGCTAAACGCGCAAAACAGTTCCCTCGTGCAGATGGCTACTCCTGAAGATCTCATAAATGAAAGTCTCGTTGCTTCTATTGCTTTTAAAGTTAATGTTTACGGCAAATACGTTAACTAAATCAAAACCAAAACACTCATAAATCGTAACAAAAAGCAATTTCTAACAGCGATAAAAAAATTAAGATTTAATTTACTTCATTTTCCACACTGATGGTCCACTAGGTTTCTTTTCCATTGGTTTTCATTTATCTTCGTTTTTTGTTCCCCTCTATTACTGCAGATATTAACGAGTGCGCGTCAGGAACACACAACTGTAGCAAGTATGGCTTATGTAACAACACCCAAGGATCATTTAACTGCACGTGCAAGCAAGGGTATACTGGCGACGGATACAACTGTACAGGTGAACATGACCGGGCTTTGTTTCTCTTATTGTTTAAAACAGCCATTACTTAAATGGAGTACAAGTCAAAACCAGTTTCCATTTGGTAACGCGCAAATATTACCGGTCTTGGCATTACCGGTAATATTTTGACTTGCCCACTTGCCCAGTTACTAGACCTAATTCTCTGCTACAGCCTGGCTAGCATTCTCCATTTTAACATCTCTATTCGATGATTTGCAAGACGGTGCACTTTTAAACTATCTGAGAGCAAGCGTTATCCATTTCGCCTCATATCAGATATAGATGAATGCGTGACAGGAACACACGACTGCAGTAATGATACCGCGTGTAACAACACCGAAGGAGGATTCAATTGCACGTGCAAAGCTGGATTCACACGAGACGGACAAAACTGTACAGGTTAAGATTCCATGATTTGTTTGTTATTCTGATTAGAACTATGTTCTTTGTTTGCGCTTTAAACTTCTGTGCTATTCCCAGGACATAATATTATACTAAAAAAGGATAAGAAAGTGAAAAGAAAAAAGATGTAAGCTTGATATTCTCTCAATGCGCTACCTAAACACTATTCTGTTTATGAAGTCGAGGAGTGACAAACATTCTTCATTCAATCTCGTTTTCTTTTAAATTTAATAGAGGAAGAAACGTCTGGTTAAATTAAACATTTTAATCGCTTATCCCTGGATATCATTCATTCCAAACAGCTTGGCTTTTTCTTTTTAGGGCCGAACTTTGATCATCTGCAATCAGTAAACCAAACCACCACTTTGACAGATATCGCAATTGTTGTAATACGTTGTGGATTTTTTTAGTTCCAATTTACACCTGTAATTTTTTCATTATTTAAGGCCTACGCTACTTTCTGCGGATGAGTTGAGTATTTTTGTTCCTTTTTTTACAATTCTCTTTAAATGCACAGAGATTTGTTTAAAATTGTTTTCTTTCAGATGTCGACGAGTGTGAAGAAGGAAAACACAACTGCAGTGCAAATGCTATTTGTAACAACACCAACGGATCGTACAACTGCACATGCAGACCAGAGTACACTGGGGACGGGAAAAACTGCACAGGTAGATAGGGGTTGACATTTCTTCACACTGCCCGCTCAAGTGGAACAGCTAATACCTTGAAACATGAATTGTCATTTTCTGCAAGCGCAATCACACGAATTCTCCATTATATTGTTATATTTTTTGTCTGTCGCTGGAGATGCTGTCGCTGGGGATGGGCCTACTGGTACTAGAGGTATTTCGTTAAATCATTTTTATCATTCTTTTCACCTCATTTCAGATATAGATGAATGCGTGATAGAAACACATAACTGCAGTAATGATTCTAAGTGTAACAACACCGAAGGAGGATTCAATTGCATGTGCAAAGCTGGATTCACAGGAGACGGAAAAAACTGTACAGGTTAAGATTCTATGATTTGTTTGTTATTCTCATTAGAACTACGCTCTTTGTTTGCGCTTTTTACTTCTGTACTATGGTAATAATTCCCAGGACATAATATTACACTAAAAAAGGATAGGAAAGTGAGAAGAAAAATTATATAAGCTGTGATATTCTCTTAATGCGCTATCTAAACACTATTTTGTTCATGAAGTCGAGGAGTGACAAACATTCTTTATTCAATTTCGTTTTCTTTCGAATTTAATGGCAGAAGAAACGTCTGGTTAAATTAAAAATTTTAATCGCTAATCCCTTGATATCATTTATTCCAAACAGCTGGTCTTCTATTTAGGGTCAAACTTTGATCAACCGTAATCAGTAAACAAAACCACCACTTTGACAGATATCGAAATTGTTATATTACGTTGTGGATTTTTTTAGTTCCAATTTACACCTGTAATTTTTTTTTTATTTAAGGCGTACGCCAGTTTCTTCGAATGAGTGAAGTATTTTTGTTCCTTTTTTTATAATTATCTTGAAATGGAAAGAGATTTGTTTAAAATTGTTTTCTTTCAGATGTCGACGAGTGTGAAGAAGGAAAACAAAACTGCAGTGCAAATGCTATTTGTAGCTACACCAACGGATCTTACAACTGCACATGCAGACCAAAGTTCACTGGGGACGGGAAAAACTGCACAGGTAAATAAGGGGTTGGCATTTCTTCACACTGTCCGCTCAAGTGGTACAGCCAATACCTTCTAAGCTGAATTGTAATTTTCTGCAAGCGCAATCACACGAATTCTCCATTATATTTTTAAAGTTTTTGTCTGTCACTGGAGATGCTGTCAGTGGAGATGGGCCCACAGGTATTGGATGTGTTTCGTTAAATCATTTTTATCATCCTTTTCACCTCATTTCAGATATAGATGAATGCGTGACAGAAACACACAACTGCGGTAATGATAGTGTGTGTAACAACACCAAAGGAGGATTCAATTGCATGTGCAAAGCTGGATTCACAGGAGACGGACAAAACTGTACAGGTTAGGAATGAATCATGAATCACTTAAAGACTATGCTTTTTGTTTCAGGCTTTAACTTCTATATCATATAATAATGTATTTATATACCGCATATATCACTTAGTCTCGTGGCGGCTCACAATTCTTCCGTTGGGTGGAATCCGACGTCAACATGTAAAGGCGGCACTAACAGCCACTATCAGTCCATATTTTGATATCACCTACCCAGCCAACCCAAGCATGAATGTGAAAGACAGATGAAATAACATATAGTGATAGACCACAACACCGAGTACTTCGTCCACAACTCTTTTTGAACAGTGTGTGGGTTCGTTCTTTCACGTCCCACAGATTACCAGGAACAAGTGTTGTGAGACAAGACCGCGGTTTATTGTCGTGATCGAAATAACTAGAGAGTCTAATCATTTGCAGATGTCATTACATAGGCGGAACTTTCTCCTCAGTTATTAAAAGACCCTCAGTGTTGGTCTCACCGATGTTTGACCGCGCAACCTCGGGCAAGATAATCCGGTGCTCCCCCAAGTGAGCTTACCGGTCACATCTCAATTAAATTAAAAAACTATTTAAGAAAGACATTAATAGAAATTATATTAAAGGGATTGAACAAGAGCTCCAGAGGGCAGATTGAATGCGTTCATATGCACGTATCAGCTAATAGTTGCAATGTATCACATGAGTAATGTAATATTTGTCTTTTTCTATAGTTAGAGATAGAACTCGTTTTGCTGAAGATGTTTTGTTTATTCGTCTTTGTTGTAATCTTTTCAACTTATTGCAGATATAAACGAGTCTCTAACAGTAGCCCACAACTGCAGTAGCGATGCTTTGTGTAATAACACAGAGGGGGCATTCTATTGCACGTGCAGACCTGGATTCACGGGTGACGGACAAAACTGTACCGGCATTTTTCGTTTTCATTCCTATGAGATATATGTTATTTACTTAAAAGATTAACTGCTCAGCTCTTGTCAGGATTTTCGGGAGATGAACGCAGTTGTATCAATGCTATTTTTCAGGTCATTTTCGTTTTTAAACGACAATACGGTAGCTGCTAATTGTTTGATTTTTCTGCGTTCAACTTTCCTTCGGACTAATGAATGTACAAACCACAGGCTGCCCAAGCCCGACATAAGAGGAAAAAATGACACGTACGCCATGGTGACTCTTGCCTTCGAGCGGTGTTGTGTAACAAAGATTCGATTTACAAAGGTTTGTATGGGGACTTTATGGGTTTGATTTAAATACCTAAAATTTAATGTTCTATGAATAAAACTGCCTCACCTTGTATCCGTAATGTACTCTTTTTTGTTTCCTGGCGTTTGAGGCCGTCTTGAGGCGTTTTCAGCGAGTTAGCGCTGGTGGTGGTGATCCACTAGAAAAAAAAAAAGCACGAAACTGGCTGGCTCAGAATCGAACCATCGTACTGCGATGGCCAAAGTATTCCCGAGGAATAGACGTAGCCGCTTTAAATCACGATCAGCCGAAGCGTGAATAACTCGCTTCACTATCCATCGGTCACTGTTTCACAAATTTCATCGCAACCACCTGAAAATCACTCGTTTACCAGCTCAAATCTGCCTCTCTTGCTGCTACATCATGGGTATAGCCAACGGTGAAGATACCAGATTTGAAATCAAAGCTTAGCGACCGCCTTCGCTCGACAAAAACAGCACTCGGTCGGGGTGGGACGGCACTTTTGCCGACATGCAAATCAACACGCTGCTAGGGTACGCTGCGTCAGATTTCACCGGAAACCGCGAACACTCGATGGGTTATTTGAAACCCCGGGAAAAGCTGCAAACGCAAAATCGAATTTCAGTTTTGAACTATCAACGTTCATTTTGTCCTGGGCGCCAGTCTGATAAGCAGTTCGTTGAGTTCGTTGGTGAAATTCGTCGCTCAAACAGTTCAACAGTTCTTTTTAGAGCTAAAATTCAAAATTTCTTTTCAGTGCTATCTTTCAGTGGTTCTATTTAGATTTAGAACAGCCAATAAACCATCGAGCGTTCGCGGTTTCCGATAAAATCTGACGCAGCATACCCTAGCTGCGTGTTGATTTGAATTGTAGGCAATAGTGCCGTCCCACCCCGACCGAGTGCTGTTTTTGTCGAGCGGACGCAGTCGCTAAGCTTTGATTTTCAAATCTGGTATCTTCACCGCTGGCTATACGCATGATGCAGCAGCGAGAGAGGGAGATTTGAGCTGGTAAACGAGCAATTTTTTAGGCGGTTGCGATGGGATTTGTGAACCAGCGACCGACGGACAGTGAAGCGAGTTATTCACGCCTCGGCTGATCGTGGTTTGAAGCGGCTACGTCTATTCCTCGGGAATACTTTGGCCTTCGCGGTACGATGGTTCGATTCTGAGCCAGCCAGCCTCGTGTTTTTTTCCTAATGGATCACCACCACTAGCGCTAACTCGCTGAAAACGCTTCAAAACGGCCTCAAACGCCGGGAAACAACAAGGAATACAACACAGATACAAGGTGAGGCAGTTTTATTTACAGAGCATTAAATTTTAGGTATTTAAATCAAACCCGTAAAATTCCCATACAAACCTTTGTAAATCGAATCTTTGTAACACAACACCGCTCGAAGGCAAGAGTCACCTTCGCGTACGTGTCATTTATTCCTCTTATTTCGCACTTGGGCCGCATGTGATACAACAGGAACGCATAACTCCAGTGTAGATGTTGATTGTAATAAGGTTAGGCGATCGCACAAGTGCACATTTAATCCCTTCTAATTCTTTATTGAACGCTCTTTCAGATGTTAACGAGTGTGAAGAGGAAACGCACCGCTGCAGTACCGAAGACGCGTGCATTAACACCAAAGGATCATTCAAATGCAGAGGTAATTCTATATTCAGTAGAGTAGAAATATAATTGTTATGAGTTTCTTTGCGTCAAACCAGAAAACAATGAAAAATAGGCTAGCACTGGAGAAAATAGATCACGGGCAATAGTATCGGTGAATACAAAAGAGCAAATTTTCCGTTTAGAGGACGGAGCATACACCACAAAATGCAAAATACAAAAGGCGAAACTCATGGGAGAAAAAAAAAAGATAACTTCGACAAAACGATGCAATAATAATGCACTACAATAAATTGTGTTTGGCTTTTTCCAAATCATGTTAGCAATAAATAATTACCTTTTCCCCAATGTCAGTATTTTGTTACTACGACCTAATAATACTAAGTACTAGTTATCTCCAGTTCCAGTTCCATATCCCGTCGCCTTTTTTCCCCTCAATATCTCGTATGGCACCAAAGAAATCAACGATCGATTGCGAGTAACCCAAAGAAATCATCAGAACGTACACCTTGCTCAAGGTCCCGACGGTAGAGCTAGCGGCTCTTTTGAGTTCAAAGGAACGTCGGATAGCTTCATCGAGTTTTCCAACAGCCCTGGGCGAGCTTTAGATGAACTTTACTCGATAACAATGTTATGCTGGTTGTACTATAATGGTCAAAACGGACCTATCTTCACATACCAAAAAACTGGAAACGGCAGAGTCACTCTAGGGGTATTCAACGGGAAACTCTTTGCCCGCTTTACCGAAAAAAAAAACACCTTGATGAACACCTCTCTAGCAGGTGGCTGGAAGTTTGTTGGTGCTTCCTACAGCGAAAAGTCTGGTGAAGTCAAGTTATGGGTTGATGGCCATGGAGTCATAGTCTACAAGCAAAAGATTGTTGCAGATCTTAAACTGAGTGCACATGGCAAGCTCCGAATGGGAGTGGGTGTTCACTCCCAAAACAGGTTCTTCAAAGGAAGGATCGCCGAGATGCAGGTGTACAACTTAGCTTTGACTCAAGAACAAATTCGGACAATACAAGAAAAAACTCAACGTCCAGGTGAGAAATATGCGATATTGACCAAGTTCATTTTCTCGTTTTTTATAGATAGAGACAAAGTCGAAGTCCATAAATCGCCCAAAAAAAAGAAGGGGGGGGGGGGGGGGGGCAATATCCGTCATTTTTACCGAACAAGTATTAATTATATAGCTTTGCCTTCAAAAATCAGACTGTTCTGCTCCGACAGAACTTTTTTACAGCCGACTGGTATAAGCTTCATTTTCAGTGCATTTGCAGATTAGCATGTAATCATGGAAAACTGGGAATCTTAAATGGTGTTAAGGATCTACTTTTACACTCTCTTTAAGGAAGTAAACAATTATTGAGTACGCAAAAATTGGGTTTTCGCAAATGCGGGAAGATTTAATTAATAGTATCCGGCAACCTAGCCATTTTAGAGCTGATCACGTGGTGGCGTTAATAATACACATTTTTACAAAGTTTTCGGCCTTCAATCTGTAATTCATAAATGAAAAACCGTCTATTTTAAAAGCATATGAAAATATAAGCCGAAAAATGAAGGGGATAATAATAAAAAAACTAGGCGACTAGAGGATTTGTTGTTTCAACAAGCAAGGCGCGGGTAAATTGAAAACGGGAGCTTCTCCGGCAAAGTTGAGAGAAATACTTTTCTGAACTGCAATAAAAAAAAACTTGAAGGCAACTTACAACGCTAAGATTTAAAGTCAATTGAAAAGCGGTAGAACTAATTAATTTAGCACTCGACTTGAGACACAAATGAACAAGTACAAGGTTAACAAGCTTTAGAAAAATTATTTTTATAAGATCTGACATTGTAGAGCAACTCACATAGATTCAACGTCACATCCATTGTAGCTAAAACAAAATTTTAAACTATGCTAAATGAGTTCATGTTCCTTTCTTTTTCTTTAGACAGATGTTGAGATTTTTTGCAACATTTTAGTGAATGTTTTCCCTCAGAAAAAAAAAACAGGAAAATTGAAGAAAATGATTGCATTTTTCGGGGATTAAAATTTCCATGCCGAGCGAACGGGCAACGGGTAATCCCAAGCGCGATAGCTACATCTCGCCCGCTCAGGTAGACAATCACGGCGCATGACTTGACTCCTCTTATCCGCTCGTGCAGCCATTCATATAATAATGCTAGTTATTCATTTCTCTCCTACGAAATGCAGAAAACAAAAAGATGTTTATATCCTCATGTATCATATGTGAGCAAAAATTCTTTTTTAAAAAGGCGATCTTTTGCTAGCTTCATTGACCTATCGCGGAATTGATTTAATTGATACAGGTTAAAAGTAGACATGAAACTCAAAAAGAAGGACTGCAAGGACTGATCAAACAACGTGAAAAGGCTTGAGTCTACGATATTTCTACTGGTCATACCAGTCTTCATCAGGTCTATCAGGACAACAAGTCTGTTAAAGGCGGCGGGTTTGTTAAGAAAATCAAGGGTGTCTTTGACGTAAGACGGTATAGTGCAGACTAAGGGTTTGAGGTGGAAATCAACAAACTGTGAAATACGTTCAGTAGGGTTATCGTTGGAAGAAACTATGGCCGTCCGGGGTTTTTAATTTTATGGAGCTCAGGTAGAATAAAAAAGCGTCTAGCTTTGGGTTGCTCCCGGGGTGGGTACTCCCTTATATGGGCTATATAGGTATGTGCGGCCCCAAAGGGTATGGTTTTTCAGCCGCTTTGGTCATAAATAAGGTATCGATTTTAGCCATTTTGATAACAAATAGGGTATCAATTTCTGCACTCTAGTCTTAAATTCGGTTTTTTTTTTTTTTTTAGAAGAAGAAGAAGCTACTTCTTCATCATGACGTTTAAGAGCAACCGTTTACGTACCGTAACGCACGCTCCAGTAAGTCACGCGCTGGGCTCCAGGGTTTTTGAACTGACGTTGACCGCACACTATGAGGTCATAAATAGGGTATCAAAGTTTTGGTGAGGTTATAAATAGGGTAGGAAAATCGCACATTTTGGTCATAAAAAGGGTAAGGGTTTTGGGAAGCGGGCCGCACACCCTTATCCATTTTTTGGGAGTATCCCCGGGGGTTGCTTGTGTAAGAGGTACTGTTTGTTCTTATTGTCAATAAGTCCATCGCCAAAACATGCTTTTGACGTATTCTGTACCTCGTTTCTGTATAGTGTCAGTCAAATCAGTATCTTGTCGTGCGTAAAAAGTAGGATTGTTGAGTTGTCGGTAACATTCGTCCAAGTACCAAGTTTGGTCCGTTATCACGATCGTCGAACCTTTGTCGGCTGACTTGATGACAATGTCCTGTCTATGTTTAAGTTGACGTAAAGCTCGCTGTTTGGGCTTTTGGAAGGTTGTTAGGAATGCGTTTGGGGTTGCTTGTTAGTTTGTCATTTTTAACGTCATTCAGGAAAGCATTAACGGTATCGTCTCTGTCGGTGGGAGGTGTCCAAAGACTTTTGTGAAAAGGGTGAAAAGAATGAGTTCGTTGTCAGTGATGTAGTTGTAAAAAAATTCAGTTATACGCACGTGTCGAGCGAAATCATCAATGTCTGCATTGACTTCACACCAGGCAATACGTCGGGGGTTAGGGCAAAAAGTGAGTCCTCTAACTAGCAGTTGAGTTAACTACAGATGAAGTGTCAAGTGGCAGATTAGTTCTGTCACAATAGGTTTAGTGGTTTTGCCACGTGACCTTTTAGGTCTGGGTGCGATAGTTGTTACACTAAGTGGTGTATTATCTGGGGGTGTTGAGGAAGTGGGATGATCTCGGTACGGTAAGTTTTATTAGAACGAGTAGAAATGTTTTTACGCAGTCGACGGTTAAAAAGTTACAATTCTAGAGATTGAGCCATAGAAGATAACTAAGTGTCATAGTAATTAAAACATTCCTTACTGCCGTTCTTAAGTAAACTTTCCTTTTTCAAAGCGAGTTGTTCTTCAAGTATTTTTATGATCTTGCGGCATTCTTGAGCGAGTAACTTGAGGTTTATACGCCCAGAAATGATTATTAGTAAACATTGTGGGTCTGCATTGGGTATAAGTCCTTTAGGAATGATATTGTTCTTCCGGTAGTAAATGTAAAGCATATAATGTCAGTTTTGCGTTTCAGGGCTTGCGCTCGCCTACCAAAGCAAAAACTGTTCTTTTGCTGTACGGTTTGTTTAGTTTGCTAGGGTTTCTATAAACATATAAATAGCGCGCACAAATATTTTAACTAAGGAACACTCGCGAAGGTTTAGGATAAAATCGTATGTCTCGTCTCACAACACTTGTTCCTAATAATATGAGGGACACTAGAAAACCCACACACTGTTCGAAAACAGTAGGAGACGTAGTCCCCGGTGTGGTGGTCTCTCTCTACTTCTGATTTCATCTACCTTTCGAAATCAGGGTGGGTTGGGTGGGTGGGTGGGTGGGCGTAATCACAATGTGGATTGATTGCGGCTTCCAGCGGCGCCTTTTAATGTTGACGTCCGATCTCGCCTCACAGAAAAATTGTAAACCGATTTGAGAGTATGTGATGTGCGTGGTATATAAATATATTACTATTACCATTAAATTTATCTTTATAAGGAGCTTTAACTGGAGATAAATTAAAATTGTGTTTTAGATATTGATGAGTGTGCAAAAGGAAACCACACCTGCATGGTTAATGCCACGTGTATTGACACCAAGGTGTCTTACAGCTGCGTGTGTAAACCGGGATTCGTTGGAGATGGACACAGCTGTTCAGGTAATTAGTTAAGTACAGTAAACTTACGAATATAACCCCTTAGAAAATTAATCTCCCTTCTCATTAAAAATTGTAAGCCCCCAAATATCAGAGGCAAACATTGTTCATTTAAAAGGCTTCCATGCAGATAACCTTAAATGGGCCTTTTTTGGGGGGATTAGCCTTTAAGGGCCTCAGTTCCTTCCTTCTCGGTGCAATCGAGTAGACGAGCACGATAGAACTGACGATGCCTCCTAATAAAGAGGTATTTTTGCGTGGTGTATGGCTTTGCGCAAAAAGTAGATCTTAGCAAGGGCTTGTCCTGGCCAATCTAGTTAGGGACACTAAGCTCTTTTTAAAAAACTTTCTGGTAGACATACAGTCCTGGCGAAAACGTTCGGACCTAAGGCCCCTACGAGACCGATATAAACATGGTTCCATTCCGCCCACCCACTACCCCCTTACAATGTTGATGAACAAAAGGAGTCTACGTGTATGATATCCACAAGTAGTTAACAGGGCTGAAGGATTACATCAATGAGCGGTACAGCAAAGATGTAGATTCTGTTGAGTCCTGTCGTGATACTAAATAGAGAATTTTTGCTCTCTCATAAGATAAGTCAGATAGTTAACCTCGAACGTCAGTATTAGCACATAAACATCGCTTGAGTCGCATTGACACCTCTGTTTTTGGTATTGATCTGATATTTGATACTTCTTTTTTCCCATACATCATAAAATATAAGTAGTCAGTCCCAGACGCCTACAATTTCGATAAAACTAGTTGAGAATAAAACATTGGGTAGGGAAATCTTTATTGGGAAAGCAGAGAAAATAAACAAGAATGTGGGGTAGGGACATATGTAAGCCAAAAGAGAGAAACGATCTATCAGTTAGTATCAATGACATAACATAACAACAGAACACAGTTCAATGTATAGGCCAATAATATATAGACCACCAAAAGATAGCTATGAACAAGTAAAGGAAACACTAGCTTACAGAATTATTAAGGAATTATTTAATAGGTAAAAGTGCTTCTGTATGGTATAAGGGACTTAAACATTGATCTACGTCAGCATGCAAATAACTTCTTTAATCAAATGTTTCGTCATATTTCTACCCACTTATTTCAAAGACAACAACAATCACTAATACGATTGCAACACTAACGTTTGTTAATGACATTAAAGATTACTTCAAATGGCGGGGGGGGGGGGGGGGAGGGGGTGGGCTACTTTGCAGTGGTATATCTGATAATTTGCCTAGTTTCCTAATAATACTACACATTACGCACAGGAAATGAAAACTAAGTTACAAAAAAGTTAGATAGAGACAAGTCAATAATGATTCAATTGACAAACTATGTCTTGAATTAGAAAATGAAGATTGGATTAACATGTGTAATAACAGTGATCCACAAGAAGCTTTCAGCTGCTTTTACAGAAAGAGATATGGAAAATATAATGAGAGTACGGCTAACAATTATTCCACGAGCGCGCGCGGGATATGAGATGATAGATAGCCAACGAGGCGCGTAGCGCCGAGTTGCCGCTATAATCATCTCAACAATCAAGAAATATTGCTAGATTTTGCTGATTTCGCTTTGCAAGAACAATTAGAAGACAATTTAATGGTCTCTATTTCTCGGGTATGGTACAATGGCTCGTATGCTAAGCCAATTTAACCGTTCGAATTGCATTATACAATGATCCAGTTTTTAATAATTTTCTTTAGCCAAAGTAGTAAAAACGAAAATGATGATAACACCCTGTGGATCCCCAAGGGTATTTTAGTTTCACGAAAAGTTCAAAATAAGTTAAAGAGAAAATTAATAGACTTAAAGGTAATCTTAAACAGTCTTGAAGTTATAAAGTAAACAATCAACAAAAGCAAATGCAAATCAAAAATAAGTTCACATTTTAAAGATAATAATGAAACAATTTCTGATCCACAAGAAATAGCCAAAACAATTAATGGATACTTTGTTAATAATGTAGGATCGAGTCTGAAGACTACCAAGCGATTTACTTCATACCTAACGGCAACACGAATATTAACTCAGAATTTTTAGATCCATTCACAGATAAAGAGGTAGAAGACGAAATTTACAGGTTACGGATGGCAATTTTTGTGGTTATAATGAAATTTCACCAAAAGACATACGAAATACAAATTAAAAATTAAACAAATACCACTCACTCATTTATGTGGAAACAACTCAACAGGGGAACTGTCGAATAGAAAAGCTTACCGACTGATCGAAAGAAATCAAGATCTTATAGAACTTTTAAAATATCACTGAAATTATATGTTCAAAAATAATTATCTTAAATGGGTATTGGACACAATAATAAGATGTATAAGCCTTGCACAATTGTGTAAAAATTCCATTACTGCATATTACATCCAAATCTTGACGTTCACTACTACGCTAAGTAATTATGAAGAGTCTTTAATATATATATTTAGCCAAGCTTAAAAGCGGAGCTCCACAATAGAAGTCTGCTTATTGTATGAACATAATAACCTTATTAGTTCCTCATCAATTCTGCAGTTATATGGTACATTTTTAATGCATATGCAGCTAAGTGCTCATCAACAATAACAATGTAAAAATGAGGGCAAAATTACTGAATGCTGATTTGTTGTAACCGAGGGCAGTTTTTCTTAATTTTCCTTTCACCGAGGGCAAAATTACTTACTCCTGATTGATAGAGCGGCGAAAATACTCGCTCCTGATTAGCTGAGCACGACAGTTTTACATTTTGTTGGTTTCTGCATTTTGGGTCTAAAAAAACAACTTCTTTGAGGTTCTTTCGAAGTTCCCCTCTTTAAGCCGGGTTCTTTTGTACCAAAAATACATGGAAATCAAGTGCTGTAGCCAGGAAGGAAATTCCTAAAGGTTAATTTTGGTGTCTCTCACAAGAAACAGCAAAAGATTACTTGTGTCAAAAGCTAAAGACTTGGATCGAATTGATTTTATTTTGTTTGGTTGAGAAACCGAAATCAGTCATGGTGTCCAAGTACTTTCAATGAACGATAACTAAGTATGAAAGTGGCCTTTTAATTTGATGGGAGGAAGGAGCAGGAAGAAATTACTCCGAAAGTTCCTTCTTTGGATCCATCGTTTGCTATTTTTATCGATCTATGTTCGTGTGATTTCCAAGCGGTAGGAAGCTTCACAGCGCAGGTGAACAATTAATTGATGCCTAACATTTGATTTATCGTTGTTAGTTTGCTCCTGAATTAAACTTGTATTCTCTCTTAATTACATGTGTATAATGGGAACTGTTCTCGTCGGTTTTGTTTGTTTTGTACGTTACGAAAAAATTAAATAATTTGTTGGTTTGCTTGCACCTTCGATGAGTGTTTTACTGACTGTTCTACGAAGTTTCTTGATAGTTTTAGGAACATTTCGCCCTCTGTGTCATAAAAGCGGAATTTAAATGGACTCAAAATGAAAAATTTTTTGTTTTTATTATTGTTTTTAGTTTTTAAGCTGATCGAGGCAAAACGGTGTGTGAACAGCCAACGAGCGCTACGGGCACTGTCACTGTCTAGTAAATTTTGTTTATCAAGAAGGCCGTACGCAGTAAACCTCAGAGAAAATGGATACACTAACCAAAAAACACACTTCAAATATATCTTTAAGTAATAAATGAAAAAAGCACTATGATAATTCATAGCAATAAGTACAGAAATAAACTAAACGATCTTTGAAAAGTTCACAAAAAACAAGCGAATGAATGTTTTGCTTAAACTTTGTTTTGATGAAAATGAAATCACACTTTAATTTTACATTCGCTTTTAACGTTCTTTGAAAAGACTTTCAATGAAAATTACTCACACATCTTAATCTTTGCGGTTATATCCTACTGTTTAAAGTACTTTTGTTTGTGCTCTGTCAAGATTGTCAGAAATAAATGCTAAAATTAGAAATATATGCGAGAAAAACTTATCAGTAGTTTATGCCAACGATACAATGTTGGGAGACGTTTGTTTTACTGACTATTTTAGCTCAGAATCAATTTTTTTTTATGAAGCAAAATGGGATGAAATTAGAAAATAAAACTCAAAGGGAAATAACGAACATTGACCGAAAAATGAGCTCAAAAGGCTGCTCTGAGGTTAAACAAGTTGCAGTGTCAACACTACAAGAAAAAAATATCTTGCAAAAACAGCAAAGTTTTGTCAACAAACTCACATGAATATACTCGCCTCTTTGGAGAATAATCATTCTTTTTATTCGATTGCTGATTTTTTCGTTCGTTTACAACGTTAAGTTTCACTTCAAGAGGAAAAATTCATTGCATCTCAATTTCATTTCATCGCGCCGGATTAGAGTAAAATAATTTCTCTTCAAGATTCGGCCGCTGTTTATGAAGTGCCGCCTCTAAAAGCTGCTAAAAGAGTCGATTTGTTTCTCCCGCCGCGATCCGCCTTGCTCTTTCTCCCGCTGTTTGACGGCAAAATTGGACGAGATCAGAAAATAAAACTCCAGGGGAAATAATCAACATGGACCGAAAAAATGAGTTCAAAATACTGTTCTGAAGTTAGCAGTATTAGCTTACACTTAAGTTAAACGGCGTGTCAAAACTGCAAGAAAACAATATCTTGCAAACCAGCAAACTAGCAAAGTTTTGTCAACAAAATTGCATGAATGTACTCGCCTCTTCTGAGAATAACCAGTTCCTTTATTCCATTGCTGATTTTTCCGTTCGTTTTACAACGTTAAATAAGCGAAACGTTTCACTTCAAGAGGAAAAATCCAACGTTTCGTAGCGCCGGATCGGAGTAAAATGATTTCACTTCCAGATTCTGATGATGTGCCAGTCGATTTGTTTCTCTCGCCGCTCGTTGCCTTGCTCTTTCTCCTGCTGTTGTTCACATATAAAAATTGACTTTGTATCTTGTCGTCTTCAAAATTATTTTTTTTGTTTTGTTTTTTTCTCAAACGCAGTTGGCGATGCAACTTCCCGCCAAACAAACGCGGCCGGCAGCGCAGTTGGCCACGCATTTTCCCGCCGAAAAACAACCCGGGTTACAGCGCATACGCTAATCTATGTAAGCCAATGTGAAATGAGACACTCAAACCCTGTGCTGCAACACGGGGTTTCTTCGGCACCCTTTCCTGTTCTTTCTCTCTTTGTTCGTCACTCATGTTTCGCCTGTTTGCTACTGCTCTCAATCGCTCTCTTTGACGTCGAACTTCGCTTCTTCGTCGCCTGTTTTCTCGATCTCTTTCTATCTCCCTTTCCTTGCTTTATATGTTTGTAGACTTATTCATAAATTGAGTTTGTGTTTTGTCGTACACGTCGTCTTCAAATTTTTTCTTTTTTCTCAAACGCAGTTGGCGATGCAATTTCCTGCCAAAGAAACGCGGGCGGCAGCGCAGTTGGCCAGGCAATTTCACGCCAAAAAAATTAACTCGGGTTGCAGTACAGGGTTTGAGTGTCTCATTTCAAGTTGGCTTACATGGAGTAGCGTTAGTACGGACGGGCGGGCGGGCGGTCGGTCGGTCAGACGGAAGTGACGTCATAACCAAACCAAAATTTCTCGCACTGATGGGTTTACCAAAATCTCTTAGCTATGGGGCTCCGCCGCGCGCGCCTACGGCGCGCGTGCGAGCTCCGCTACAAAAGCTTAGCAGAGATTGCTTAAGATTTCCCTGCCAGAAATAATAACGTTTTGTCAAAACCATTAAAAAACATGTTCTAAACGATGTGCCGCTAGGCATATGAAGAAACTTCTTCTAGATCTCTATCTCCCTTGACGAAAATATACGAACAGGAGGATCAGGCTTCCCCCTCCCCTCGTTCAAAATCATTTTGAAGTTCGCACAATTATCCTGGCATTTTTTCAGCGGTAAAGCAACATTCGCGTAGGGGGGAGGGGGGTTCGCGTGAACTGTTGATGTATAAATTAAACTGTGAAACCTGCAGGTGTACAAGAATTTTCTCCAAGATTCCAGGTTACCATTTCGTACGCAAAGGTTACTCCATTACGTTATTCCATGCCACACCGTTCTTTTTAGAATTATCCTCACACGGATGGCCACACCAGACAGGTTCCTTCAACTGGAGAAGAAAAGACATACGTCATAAAACCACTATATTTTAAGGACGGTGCCTGTCAAAGTATTTTTGGGTGGTTTATGAACATGCGGGAAAGGAACATCTTAGCCAGTGTTATTGAAATCCAAAAAAGAAAATTGGGGGTAACCACGCAATTTTCAGAGATAATTAAGTAATGTTTAAAAAACGAGCAAGAGTGTTTTATCGGGTCAAAAACCACGAAGCGCAGCCGAGTGGATTTATACCCGACAAAACACATGCTTTTGAACGGCTTTAAAAGCATTCCTGGAAAAATCTGTGTCAATAGAGTTCATAACAGTTATGCTTTAAATAACGTTGGAAATTAGCATACGAGCAAAACACTGCATACTAATAAGGAAGAGCCGTTTATCGATATAAAGTCACTGCACGCAATGTATTATCGACCATTTGATAGGTCTATGGGCTTATGAATTATTAATGAGTTTTGAAGCAGAAATATCTACAAACCTCCCGTTAGCGACCACCCAAATGGTCGCTTACGGGAGGTGGTCGCATACCAGAGGTCAGACCATGCATAGGGGGTCTAAAGTTTTGTTCATTAGCATATGATAACTGCAGAGAGTTACTCCATGGGCCAATCCTCATAATCTTACTCAATATGGCCCACGGGATAAGTCTCATTATAGCTACATCTCATTGTTACTTGTGTGTTGTCTCACTTAAATTTGCGCCGGGTTTAGAATGCGATAATGTTTATGCCACACATTGTCAGGTTGTCGCTTACGGGAGGGTGAAAACAAAAAAAAAATCACAAACTTTCTTCTCTAAAAGTGGTCGCGGTCGCTTACAAGAGGGTCCATCGATTGTGATTTGTACTGGTCGCTTGAGAGAGGTGGTGGCTTACGAGAGGTAGTCGCAAAGGGAGGTTCGATTGTATCTCTGAAAAATGCGTGGTTACCTCTAATTTTCTTTTCGAATTCCAATAACCCCTGCCAGGATCTGTTCTTCCCGTATATTTATAAATCGTGCAAAATTGCATCTGTTTTAGCAGGCACCGCCGTTAAGAAACCCGACTTTCTCGGCCCATCCCGACATGCGCAGAACGTTTGCGCAGTGGCAAAAGTAGGCACCGTCCTTAACTGAAGTTAAATGTTGGTAACTTTTAATATTGATGCTTTTTCGTACACTCTATTTTCAGAGTTAAATTCAACAATATTATCGGGAAACAAGCATTATTATGAACATCTTGGCAATTTTCTGGAGCTACAGATTGAGAAGACTGCCCGTTGGCTGCTGTGCTACCGCGCCTCTTTGCATGGCGGGCAGGTCAAACCCTTTCACGCCAAATGCGATGGAAAGAGGAATACTATTACCATCATAAAAAAGGAGCATTACGTTTTCGGTGGATACACTGACATTCCTTGGGGTAAGACAAAGTTCGATCGCTTTGCTTGTAGATGTCGCTGTCTTACATTGCTTTTTTGGTAACCGTGTTCGCAACAAATATTTTGAGAACAAAATGCAAACACTCTGGCCACATCAGATTTTCTATTAACCATCGTTTCTTGAAGCATTATACTCTAGTCATGTGTGATAATAATAACTGAGGTATTGTTTTGTTTTTGTTTTTTTTTTACGCCCCAGTGACGTATCACTGTATTTTGAAGAAATTAATACTATAAACAATTGCGTTGGGAGAAAATATATTCCGTATTGGGCTCCGTCACAACGCGACATCCGCCCAATACGGAATATACTGTATTTTCCCCCAACGCCTTCAATATAATGCGGTATTGCCGTCTCAAAATCGCAATTAGTTTTGTATCGCGATTCATCTATTATTAAGAACAAGTAAAACTGAAAAGAAATCATTTCGCGCCTCTATATTCTTGCCACCGGCGAACGTATCCATGATAACATTTTTCAGGCGCAAAGAAATTTCGTCGCGGGATGTTTGAAATTTGCCTGCAATTTCTTATATTTTCGTGTCTAAAATCGTTTAGTTGGAGCAGAAAAAACATGGAAATTCAATGGAAGATATGTTGAGGACCTATATCGTTTGTGAATTAGGCGAAATGCGAATTTTTTATATTTGGGGTACCTTTTTCAAAGAGTTGTTTGAGAACATCGATGCCGACACCGAAACAGGAGTGTCGCTGAATAAAGATAGCGAGCCGAAAAGTGACGCAACTGAGCCCAAACTGAGCCGAGTAAGAAAATAATTAGTATTGTAATCCAGCTTACACGACAAGGAGAATGAATATTGAATCCTAAAGAAAGCGGGTCGCGAAAAACACACATTCACTCTCTCCGTCTTATGAAGGGGAGAACAGTGGTGGCATAAAAAGCCCAAAACAGCAAAAATAACAAAAAAGCACAACGGATACACAAGAGGTGATTTTTTTTAAATCATCTTACGTAAAAAATGAAGATATTTTAAAGTATTTGGCGTTCTGAATGAACGATATTTTATTCCCCATACAACGTCTTATAAAGCGCTCAAATTCTCAACGGTTCTCATATAACCTAACACCGCGTGAGATAAAAGGTCACGTTCCAACTCACACAGCCGTGACGCATAAATGAATAAATAGATAATTAATTTTTCGCTTTCTCTAAACGTGAGCTTGGGACGCCTGTGTTGTCAGATTAACATTAATTTCTTAAATGGCAAGCGACTTTCCATTTCATGACAAAGTTAAAGGGACATTGCCTCTGTTAATGGAAAAATGAATTTACAAGTTTTACAGAGAAACGCATGATTGTTTTGAAAGTTGTTTTGAAACGCATAACCGCTATTTCAGATCTCTTAAAATAGCCGGTTCCTTTCAAAATGAATTAAAAAGTGTTGTATAAACATACCATTTGTAATGAAGATTTCCCGTAAACTGGGAAATTAGAAGAAAATCTGTGTTGAAATCAGAGCACTGAAGTCCGTTTTCAATTAACCTGAAAATTCAATCAACTCTGAGAGTTTGGAAAGCCATTTGAATGTACCGACGCCAGTCACAGTCAGTTATGACCAGTCACAGGCTGGTATTTTGACAGAACATTTCGAATTTGATGCGTACGTGAGCAAGCCAGCTCAGTGTCGCAATGTCATTTACAATTTTGGAACCAATCACAGACCGCAAAAGTGAGACGGCAATACCGCGTGATATTGACGTCTCTCGCGTAAGACAGAATTATATGGGAATGGCGATACTACCACGGATTGCAAAGTACAACTTAGGACAGGAGTTCTTCGGCTGGGAAGGTGGCTTCAGCGCGCTTCAAATGCCTTTCCCAGGTATAAAGAAGCGGCGAGCTTTATTGTGAAGTCATTGGAAAAGTCGCTTTAATGTCTATTTGCTCGATGACGACGATGAATGGAGATATGCCAGCAATTTGTTAGTGACACTCAGAAAAGCTTAAAATTAATGGTTCCTTTATTAGTTTGATTATCTTTCGCTCAATTGCGGCGCTATCCTGAATTATTGAAGTATTG
Organism: Pavona decussata; assembly: GCF_977016875.1. Taxonomy (NCBI): domain Eukaryota; kingdom Metazoa; phylum Cnidaria; class Anthozoa; order Scleractinia; family Agariciidae; genus Pavona; species Pavona decussata. The sequence goes on from NW_028145576.1 coordinate 235,396, forward strand.
AAGTATTGAAGTATTGGAAAAATCCAAAAAAATCCAAGATGGTCGCCATTTGGCATACATGACCAAAACCCGGTCTAGATAGGGTTAATTCAACGACGTGTTAAAATTCCATGAAATAACTGTATTATAACATAGTGCGCGTGCTTCCCTATCTAATTCCTATTGGGGTCATCATGGTACATTTCTCAACATACGCACGGCCGTGCGTCCATTCGATGACGTGTGCAAGTCAGATGGAGAAGCATGCGCGTGCTATGTTATAAAAAGCTTTTTACAGAGAGACAACACCATAAAAAATGTATATTTATAAGAGCTTGTCGAAGTTTAATGAAACGCTAAGATTAAACCGATACGAGAAATCACTTTCACCTTTGTGTTTTTGTACAGCATATTTAGAGAATTTTGTAATTAATCAGGAACAAAACCTGTTTTCCAGGAATCATTTACCTTATTTTCACTATGTTATAAAAGAATTGGTTCATGCTTTTAGCAGTGCGTATATCGAGTTATGGATGTACTTGGGAAGTTTGGAAAGCACTCAAGCTTCTCTTACGCTTCTCTCGTGCTCTTCAAACTTCCCGCGTGCATCCATAACTCGATATACGCACGCTAAGCATGAACCAATTCTTAACTTTCAAAAGAGAAGGGGGATTGAGTGGGGTCTTCTTGGGGACGAATGGTCGAAACTTCAGTGATTTGTAGCCTTCTGTTAATCACCCAGCTACTCTCTATTAATTACCAGACAATGGCTGGTTGGCTGTTGATCTATCTGTCTGTTTCACTAACGATTTAGTGCAAGGGTACGAGAAAAAAATATTCAGTTGTGAAAAACCTACACTGCCTTTTTCTTCAGCATCTAATGGAGGCTATGGCTCCACTACTGAGGCCTTTATTTTTTCTCTTCGAAACGAAGAGGCCATTGGACCATTCAAAAGCAAGGTGAAAGAGGATAGAGAATCAGAAGCCATTTACAGGAGCTCAGATTGTGGTCCAGTGTTTGGTGAAGTCGACATCAAAATTAGAGATGAGGCAAACACGAACCAAAGATCCTACACAGATTTTGGCGAAATATATGATGCTCCAACAGGTGTAAGACACCGTAAAAATATCCTTGCTGGAACTCACCACTTCACCCCAGATGAGTGGGAGGTCTTCTATCTTGCTTGAACTCCCTAAGGGACAGCAACATCGTTATTCATCGAAGTTGTTCCATTGACAGGTTCTACTACATTAGTGGAAGTAGCAATAGAAGTAGCAGGACGAGTAGTAGTAATAGTAGCAGCAGCAACAGTAGCAATAGCAGTAGAAAAAGCGGTAGCAGTAGCAGGGAGTAGAGACTTTGAGAAACCACAACGGCACCGCCAACGAAAACGTCGCTTGAAAATATAAGTTCGCGTTACTTGTACTACTTTGCGATTATTCCAATTCGTTCAACTTGTACAATGTTGGCGAACTATTTAGTAACGGAACAAGTGGAAATGGCGTTCAAGTTGGGACAGAGATTTAAAAAAAATCACCGTCATGTGCTCACGTTCTCCACAAAACTTTGAATTTGGTTACCTCACGCTCTTGTTTGGCCCAGCAAGGTGGAGAAATGTACCAAAATTTATAACGTCATGCAGGGCGTTTGTTTTTCTCATTATATCCTATTGTTTTGTGACGTTCTCGTTGCCGTCGCCGTATAGTAGCTTCTTAAACTCCCTGTTTTTAGCAACGACGACGGAGGTCTTCCCCCCCCCCCCCCCCCATTGTTGAAATCAATCTAAGTAAACAGGTGCTAAATGTCAAGGACACCTACGAACTTCCTTTTAAAGTCACCGTTGAAAGCAAGTTGAGAAGCTTTCAATTTAAAATTATACATAACATTATACCAACCAATCTCTCTCTCTATAAAATGAACATAAAAGAAAAACCACAATGCGAGCACTGCCTCTTCCAAAACGAAAATCTTGTTCATGTGTTCTTGAGTGCCCTGTAGTTGAACCCTTTTGGAAAGAAGCTATAACGTGGTGTTATATAAAGCGTTCAGACAATAGTAATCTCAACTACTGTGAAATCCTTTATGGCTACAAACCTGAATCTAAGAGCTTTTATGCGTTAAATCGTTCTCTTCTTATTGCCAAATATCACATATTCCTCGCAAGAAATCAGTCAGAGTCTCCGAGCTTAAAGGTCTTTCTTGTCTTACTGGAAAGTAAAATCAGATGTGAAAGACAATTAGACCACTCTCTGCATTTGCGATGTGTTAAGTTTTTTTCTTTGTACCTGTCTATTACCAACCCTATCATCTATGTTCTGACATGATTGTATAGAGTGTGTGCACGGCGGCCATGTTGGAGAACTAGAACAATAGAAGATGTTTGCATAAAAATAGAATATATTTCCCAAAGGAAAATCATTGTATTGTTTTGGTCCTCCAACATGGCCGTCGTGCACACACTCTATTGCGTTGTTTTGAATCGTGTAATTAGTAATGAACTTCCACGTATTGTTTATTTGTACTTTAACGCAGTGTAATATATAGCAAATGATGCAACGTAAGTTAAGTAAATGTAAGTGAGATAGCGCAGTGTAAGATAGCGTTGTAGTGCTTTGTGAAGTAGCAAATAAAGTCTTCTCTACGAAAAAGCGACGAAGGAGGCGGCAGCGAAAACCTCACTATTAAAATGAATTAGCGTTTTTTGAAACATTCTAGCGATTATTCCAATTTGCTTTTAATATCAAATGTAGGTGAAATTTCCTGGAGTTGAATTCTTGGAGACCGCAACCAAGTATAGAAGAGAAAGAAAAACTCGTCGTCGTGTGTTTATGTCCTCCATAAAACGATTCATCAGGAGATTTCACGTCCTAGTCGTGCAGTGACGGCTAAGAATGTACCAAAAAGTGTAATGCACGTGCAGAGTTTTTGTTTTGGTTATTAAGCCTGTTGTATTTTACTTTTTGACGTTCTCGTTGCCGTCGCCGTCGTCGTTGCTAAAAGGGTTACTTAAGCAACGACAACGGCAACGGTAACGAAAACGTCACCTGAAAATATAACTTCGCGTTACTTGCACTACTTCGCGATTATTCCAATTCGTTCAATTTGCACAATGTGGCCGAAGTATCCGGGAACTAAATTGATAGAGAATGACAAATTCATCGTCGTGTGCTCACGTTCTCCACAAAACCTTGAATTTGGTCATTTCACATTGTTGTTTTGCTGATGACGACAAAGAAATGAACAAAAACATAACGCACGTGCAGAGCGATTATTTTTCCTCATTAAACCTATTGTTTTGTGTCGTTCTCGTTGCCGTTGCCGTCGTTGTTGCTTAAAGGCTGGTTTCCATATGATCGCAGATCGCAATAAGGTCTGCGATCATATGGAAACCAGCCTTAAGTTCCCAAAACTCCCTAGAGACAGTAGCAGCAGAAGCTGTAACAGCAGTTACTGTAGTAACACTAGCGGTAGACTGCTGAGTAGCAGCAGTAACAGTAACAGTGGCAGCAGCAACATTTAGTAGCAGTAGTAGCAACAGCGGTAGTATGGCATTGAATCCTGGGGTATATTTCGCTCCCAAATCTGTTCCCTGTGGTGTTTGCAAAATGGGCTGATGATTTTATATCATTTCCCAACAATAATCAGCAACGGTATAAAAATGTAAAAAAAAACCACGATGTACTTAACTATGCTTCACAAATATGGCCTTTCCACCCAACCCATACTAAACTGAATTACAGATAAACTGAAGCCAAAACCTAAATGAAAGATTAGCAAGAGTTCGCTAACAGAGAATTAATGTGGCGGCATTTCGAACTGACCATTTTGTAAGTTCGTATGCTGCCTGCGTGGACATACGAGACAAATTTTTTATTAGCTGACTTTTAAAACTGTTGAGAGATTCGGTACTTTTCAGGGCGTCAATTATAAAATAAGAGCCAAGGGAGCACGAAGTTCTGTTATTAGTGTTGTTCAGGTAATTGCCAGTAATGTGACTAATGTAGACTGAAGGTTACAAACTGAGAAAGATCTAACTTAACTAAGTAATGCCTCCTACACTGCAAAAGCAACTCTGGGGACTGTCGCCAATAATTAATAAGTCACAAATAGAATAGGATTTTCCAGCCTGTCTTTTGATGACAGTTCAACTCTTTGAGTTAAAACCGTAGCACATGTGTGAGCGTACTAACAATACATGCAGGAAATTCAGTGCCTTGCAATCCAAGGTTCCTGCGCAGTTCCATTGCGGGAAATTAGGCATTCTGTTCCCCACTCCAGGAAGTGTGAAAAAACTGGTGCAAATAAGGGATTGTGGGATCGTTTGGGTAGACTGAGCCGACGAATAGGTGCATTTTTGGCATTCTTTCCGCAAAAGGCGTAGCTCTGGTTAGAACGTTTTCACCTGAAAGAGTATTTCCTATACAAATGACTGCCGAGAAATGTCTTTATCCATCTGTCTATCCAAACGATATCATAATTCCTAACTCCTACCAGTCAATCCATAGTTTCTGGAGTAAGGAATTGGATTTTGATTTAACTGTCTACCTCGACACCGAGATCCCTCTCTGATGTAACTAACTATATTTCCTGCCCACTAAGATAATAGCTGAGCAGAAAAATATTACGTTTGCATTACAAACGTCACTTGGGCGGCTGAAAAGGGGGTAAAAAGTAGAACTCATTCCAACAGAATGCAGACATATATAAACTTTATTTCATCTTAGATTGGAAAGTATGTGGGTTTTGCCATTTATTAAGCAATAGACCTCATTTTCTACGGGTTTACTGAGCAATAAATGAACGGAGGATATTGGGAGAACACGAGAAAAACTTGTAATTCAACATCACACGGTGGGTTTATTAGGACAGTTAACCCATAGAAAATGCGCTTTGTTGCTTTTATAAATTAAAATAACTAATAGTAACAACCACTGTAGTTTTTTGCGAGTCTATCGGTATAATAAACCATAGATTTTTGACCAACCAGAAGGTGTGTAGACTTTCAGGGTTTTTTTTATATAATTCATGATAATTCGGGATGGCTTTCCTCAATACAAGTGTAAGGTATGCGTTTCTCAAACTCTCGAATAGATTTCTGAACGGAAAAACAATTTTACATGCACAAAATGTACTACCAAAACTTCAGTTTTTGTCAATTTGAAAGCAAAAACTTTTTTTAAGTTTTCAAGATTAAAAAACACATTGAGCCATTTTGAACAAAAACACAACCGCAATAGGCGGTTAACGTTGCCGCCATGTCGGTGGACAAAACAGGAGAAAATTTGTTTACAAAGTTTGCATAAAAATGGCAGTGAACTCCCAGAGGAGAAAAATCTTGTTGTTCCTGTCCACCAACATGGCCGCCATAACGTCACATGCAAACCATCAATTTGTGGAAAGGGATAAGAAAATTACTTTTCGGGCCCAAACACTCTTCGGAAGATTTGAGACACGCACAACAGGAGTTTGAATGTTATTAAGGTGACTCGACCCAGTTATTTTTTGGCAGTACCACCCTACTTTGAAGCTCTCTGGTATCCCCACCTTTACTTTTATCGTAAGTTTAACACATAGAATGGATAACACATAGAAAGGATAACATATGGTTATGGTGCCTCGCCCCTTTGAGGTGTGAGTCGAAATTCTGCCGTTGCCGGCTTTTTTTCGTAAAAATCTCTCGGCTACACATAGTGCGCATTAGTGCCTTGCGCTGAACAGAGTTTCAACAAAATCGCAAAGACCAAATTCGAAAAATTTAGCGCTCTCCAAATTTAGGTCATAATTTATGTAAAAATGATAAGCCAACTTTACACGATTGTATCTAATAAACTATAAGATTTATTCCTTTATTTTGGGGATCTTTATTACAGATAAAAGCACAAAGCACAAAGCACAAACTCAGCCAAAACGCTAAAAATCTTGAATGTTTACTCATGTTTGGGCTTATAGGAGATAATGTCACAGTTTTTTTAATGACCATGAAATTCAGAATCCGGGTAGTAAGTTAATCAATTGTGGCCCTGAAAAAAATGGAAGGAAAAAAAAACTACGAATTTTTAAGAAAATGCTTTTTTGTGAGAAGGACTCTGAAACGCTGACAAGCGTCAACAAATAGCTAAAACTATCATTTCTATATGTTTGCATTGCTCGAAATCGCGCGCATTTACAAGGCCCTAAAGCTTTTTGCTGACTTGCAAGGACCCATCTGTAATAAAGATCCCCAAAATAAAGGAATAAATCTCATAGTTTATTAGATATAATCGTGTAAAGTTTGCTTATCATTTTTACAAAAATTATGACCTAAATTTGGAAAGCGCTAAATTTCTCGAATTTGGTCTTTGCGATTTTGTTGTAACTCTGTTCAGCGCAAGGCACTAATGCGCACTATGTGTAGCCGAGAGATTTTTACGAAAAAAAGCCGGCAACAGCAGAATTTCGACTCAGACCTCAAAGGGGCGTGGCACTAGAACCACGCGACATTTACTCCGATCGCCAAATTTTTTTTGCTATCTTGTAGATTGATCTATATGTTATCCATTCTATGTGTTACACTTACGATAAAAGTAAAGGTGGGGATACCAGAGAGGTTCAAAGTAGGGTGGTACCGCCAAAAATAACTGGGTCGAGTTACCTTAACTCATACCCTTAAAAAACATTTGACACGAATGATTAACTTAGGAACGTGGACAGACATCCTTTTGGCGAAGAAGAGCTGGCTCCGAAAAGATTGAAGTCACAATAAGCTCCAAAGTTGTATCACATATCAGCTCTATTTCATTGTTTCTTTCTGTATTTTTTCTGTCTCTGAACAGTTCTTACTAGCCTGTGAACACGCTCCCCCATTGTTAAAGGTATTCTTTTCGCGCATGTGGTATGCCAAACAAGAACCCTAGACCCACGATTGAATGTCTACGTGGCTCCAAGGATGAAACATGATATTTAATTTAACTTCAAATATCGCGAGCGCGAGCCCGCCGTAACGAACTCGGAACTGTTCCACCGTCTTCGCATTAGGTCATTAAATCACTGCGAATCAACTGGAAGGCATGAGAAAGTGAATGACATTTTCGTAAACCACGAAAGTTAACGCACACGCTGGGGTGACCCTAACAAAAAAGCAAAACAAAAATACAGGGTAAGAACGACAACCACCTGGTGCTGGAAATTCCGATTCCCGTCGGAGATTTTCTCTTTGTCACATGTTAGTGACATGTTACAGATCAAGCTCAAAATTTGGCATCTTTCCTTCACAACAGCTTGGACACTAGGACCTACTTGTTCAAAGATTGGATAACTTTATCCACTGGATAGTTCAACATATTTATTTATTCCTCATTACGTGTACATTAAATGTATAAATACATTAACTGTATAAATACATAGAAATGCAACTTCTTTTACTAGATACACTGGACCGCGGGTAGGGAAAGCTAATCGAAGCGGGCAGAGTAAGACAAGAAGAAGATATACAATATATAGTTCGCCATCCAGGAAACAAAATGTGTGGAAAATTTTCTGTGTGGACCAACAAATCATGAATAAAATACAGTACAGGACTGTGTAGGAATCTTGCCAAATACATTAGTCGGAGTATAATTTGCTCCATTGGATTGCAACTTATCACAGGATAAAGTCATCTGCTCTTTGAACAACAGGGTCCTGATATTGGCAGTACGTGTGCAAGACGCGTGTCAGCACAGGGGGCTCACACATGGGATAATTCTTATGTGTGACCGTTCGTCCTTTTCGACGTAGAGAACTATTTAAGGGTACATTCCCTTATACTGTATTTCGAAAACTTCCAACGGTCACAAATTGAACTTATACTTTGCGTGGAATCCCTGTAGCGTCACATGTGGACATCAAGTAAAAAGACCTACATGAAAACATGTGGCTCTCACTAAGTACCCCATCCCCCCCCCCCCCTTTCCCGCCTCTCCCCACTCCCCATCTCAGAGGTGTGCGAAATTGGGTAAATAATCGGTTCGACGACTCAAACGGGGATTGAGAAATGTTAAGCTTATTTTTTTGTACCTCGTCGCCGAGCTTAAATTTACCATCTTTCCTTATCGAGATAACACTTCAAACAGAAGTTACCTTGACCGTATGACGAAAAATACTCACGATAACTACCCTGGGTGCTCGAGGCTTTTCTAGCATACCCGTCAAACTCTTTCACTACCCTCCCCTGGCGCCCCAGGGTACACGATACCAAATAGAGCCACAAAAGACTTCACGATGACATTTATTCCACTGGTTCGAGGTTATATTGGTCTCTTCATTGCTGCATTGTTTCCTTCGGCAAGAAACTTCACTCTAACTTAGTCTCTATTTATCCGGTTGTAAACATAGGTACCGGCGACATACTTCCGGGGGTAACCGTACGATGGACTAGCGACCCATCCAGGAAGAGGGGGGGGGGGGGGGGGGAGGAGCCATACTTATAGTTGATTAATGCTACAGACACCGGGTTAAGCTCCGGCCGTGCGAACCATTTACGCTCTTAGTGCGACTTTACCTACTTTTTATTCCGAGATGATGTAATGACACTTCTTATCAATGAAAATAAACTGGAATAAATTCATCTTACCTGAGAATATTAGGGACCAGTCCCTTGTAAAAGCCTTTTACCCCTTCGTATCTATAATGTCAAAATTCAAACCACATAACCAAGATTACAAGGAAAGTTAAAAAAACGAAGCACCTTCACCAACAATAACTACGACAACTTTGAATCGTAGAATGTTGTTTCATACTCTTTTTGAAGCCAGTTAGTCGATAAAACAGAGCTACAGGAGGACAAAACGCGTACAAATTAAACGTGGGGAATACTTTGCTTGGTACAACAAAGAAAATACTTGTGTGATGCATTCGAGGCAGAGGACAAGAACATGTCAACAATACAAATTTGCGATGAAATAGACTTGCCTCATGATCAAGTCGTCTTATTATTATTTTGCTGAAAGAGTGGCCGACGAGCGACGACGTTTCCCGCCTGACTGGACTCGCACGAAAACGGACTTTGAAAAAGTCTAAAGAGGATCTAGGGATCTGATCTTGGACAAGTTCATCATCTACACGTTATATGCCAACAATGTGAAATAGGAATTACAACCTTTAAGTTCTTTTTTTCTGGTGAAATGATGGCGAAAATGAAACTCGTCGCAAATGGAAGAAAATTATGAGTTTTGAAGCAGCAAATTAGAGTTTCGGCTTTGCTCTTCAAAGAGGAGCCGAACGGATCTGAGCTCACCTGAAAGTTTTACGGATGATGTCCACGGCACCGTTATACTCGGCCATAGTGTGCTGATTCTACGAGAATAACAAAACACAATAATCACTGTTAACAATATCATCATTTTCCGTCGACCATTAAACAATTATCCCACGAGCGCCAATGATCTACAAGCAGCCAATAAAGGTTGTAGAAGGGTCGACACAACGTATGTTCAGGTAACAACTTGGCCACTACACCATAGAGGCCATAACTGGAACTGAAGCCGGTGCAAGTACAAATTACCATTGAAGCCCCCCAAGACCACTGTTGTCGCTCTGCAAATGTTGCGTTGTTACTTGCGATTGTTTATTGCGCGTTACCAACTCCGCCCCGCCACATTAGCCACAGCCCCAAGTCTTAATGTTTTTAAGAGTGGGGTCCGTGAGCTGAAACACTAAGAACCTTCACGAACCTGACCGAATCCGAGCATATAAGCCTTGTAGAGAGGGAATGCTTTTAATGTGGTAAATGTAAAGAAGACGTCGTGAAAAAGAGTGGAATGCAACTTGCAACGCAACATTTGCTACACGACAAGTTGCGCGAACACGTTGTTCATATTACTTGGCCTGTCTTGAGCAAGATACAGATGAGTCAGTGTTGGGCTCAAAGAAACTAGGAAAACTCTCCAGCACAGACTTAAAACGAGTAAAGTCACAACTTAGAGTGCTCGAAATTTAAGTTGTCTCCAAGTTGTCCCAATCCATAACGCTGACCAACCTGAGCCAATACTCAGGTTGCCCTGATACCTGCTAGGTCGTCCTTAGCTTTTAAACAGAGATTTTCCAAGGGGGTTCACTGGTTGGTGTTGGTGGAGGATGGGGGAGGGTTTTGAAAATGGCTTCAAAAGTGGCATTATGAGCGAACTTTATTATAGATAACTTTCTTCCTCTGATATGAAAGCAGCCTTCATTCATTCACCTGAAGTCTTGATCTGACCACTTGATACGGATACGTTGCAGTGGCAGCAAAGATTTTAGATAATGAAGCCATCACGAGGTACTCTGTGGAACTCTGCAGACAGAAGGAACATGTCCAAGTTTACAAATGAATGTTGTGCCGCTAGCACTAAGGACAGAAATGATGGATCAGAGAATTCACTCTGTAGCATATGTTAAAATGCTAAGTGACCCCATGAAATTCCCATGATTGAGCGTTAGCTATAGTAAGGAAAAAGGAGACCATACGAGACAAAGAAAAAGATATTTGACCTCGGCAGGAATCGAACCCATCCCACGACCTCCGAATTTGATCGTCCGTAGCTCAGTCGGTCCATGAGCTTTTACCTGCCATTGAAACCACTTCATCGAAGAGTTCCAATGCTATTTATCTCATTAAATTTATGCTATTTATTTATCTGATCTAATTATGTTAGGGCAATTTGCTAGTACACATGACTATATAAAAGCATTTATAATTCAAGACTTCAGTGCATAACCGGCCTATATGCATAGTGCATCTGTGATAGCCTTTTGTTGTTTTAACTCAAATTTACTGGAGTTGTTGGATGTGAATTTAAATTCGTCCAGAAAACATTTCTCCAATGGTTTATCTGCTGCTTTGTGCTTTGTTTTGTGATAAAAACAGAAATCCTTCCCACAGGTTTTTATTGCAAACGAAACGTAAAGTAGCGGACAACACATTGGAGCAATGTTTCCTGAAGGAATTCAAGGCCACATGCAAAACCTCCGCTGAATCTGAGCTAAAACAACAAAACGCGATCTCAAATGCACCATTAGTTGGTTATGCCCCGAGTCCTTCAAATATGATTTATAATATACACTTAATGTATGGTCCCGAGGGAAACAGTTAGCTTTGTTTTCCCTCGAGTCCTGATGTTTCCCGAGACGAAGGTTTCCCAAGGGACCATATATTAAGTGCCTTGTTATAATTATACTTAGACTTTCTCTTCAACAATCACATCAAAACAAACAAACAAACAAACAAACAAACAACTGGGAGGGCAACAACTGCGGAATTGTATCCCGGTCGGGATACATTTGTGTTTGATCAGGGGCACGTGAACAAGAATTTACCAATCACAGTGCTCGTGTTGTTGAGTAAAAGTCTAGGTATATAATAACAAGATTTATTTACCAGTACATATGACTATATGAAAGCATTTTTTTTAAAACTAAGTATATAACAAGATTTATTCACCAGTTTTTTGTTGATTGGTGTGCCGAAGTATTGACTGTAGCTTTTCTTGAGTTCTTCGTAAGCCATGAACTGGAGCGCACCATGTGAGACACCAATAAGTCCTGGCGCATAACCCTGGACACATAAACAGCTTAAGGTTAAGCATCTGCATGCAGACTGGTGTCACCATAATTAATTGAAGGCAATAGTTATGAAACCTGACAAACTTCTTTGTTATATGTTTTTGTTTGCCTTTTTGGCCTTGACCCCACACAAACAGCAATAGAATTTGGAATGTGTTGGAGCAACTGACCAATCGAAACGTTTTTATTAAGATATTCGTCTATGGTGTGAACGTTAAAACAAAGGATTGTGGAGGGTTGCAGCCCTTCCAACATAAATTGGAGCACCATTGTTTTTATGGCAAGGTTTCCTAACCAGCCCCTCGTCCAGTCCACCAAGCAGAAAACAAAAAGGTATCAATCAGATTATTGACCATGCCCTGAGGCACTTTTCCAGGACTTGGACCTGGCAAAATTGTAACCTCACTCGCAGACGCTCTGGAAAGCAATCTTTCCTCTGGGGAAGAAAGATTGCGTGAGGAGCCAAAAATTGCAAACTGTTGACATTTCCAATATTTTGTGATGTGCATCACACTGTGATATTGACTAGAACCATTATGACAATGATGTATTATTCAGACACTGGCATACTCGGAAAAGGGAAATCCGAGTGCTCCTATCAGGAGTCGAACCTAAGACCTTCCGATTACTAGTTCAGACGCGCTACCACTAAGCTACAGGAGACTCGTCGCTATTAAACTAGGTTAATGGGACAAACATCCTCCATACCGCTAGGAATTGGGGGGTAGCAAAAAAAATTGTTGTGGGGAGTACGGTTATTTTCTGGAACAACATTTGAAATGTACTGATTGTTTTACATGTACAATTGCATGTACATGTAGGGGGTAGTTACCCAGGCCTCTTGTATTTTAGTCACTGTGAAAGTTTAAGTGCACTGTAGTGGACTATTTCTGTTGCACGTTGTAGTTGACTGCCATAAGACCTGGTTGCCAACTTGGGGAATGGAAACCTTTCTGAAATCTTTCAAGATATGGTGGAAGGTGCAAGGGACAATCAAAATGGATAATTTTGCTATAAATATCAACAGCATTCCTTTGCCAAAGTGAGCTTGTTGCATTATTCTACAGTATCTTGTGGTTTTCACTGTTTGTAATAGCCTGTAAAAAACATGCAAATCTGGTACCTTGTACAATCCTCTGATTCCTTCATGTCTCCAGAGTCTTAGAAGGGCATCTATACACAAAAGAAACAAAGAGTTAATACTTTGATCACAGTCCAAAATAATACATCAATGACTTTAAAAACATGAAAAAGGAATGAAAATAACAAGTAAAATTTAACATATAAAAAAAAGTACTTAGGAATTCTAGAGCAATAATTACTGTATTTTGAGAATTCAACCATTATTTTTACCACCAGGGCTCCACTGATGTCACATTCACTTAGTGACAAATCATTTAAGTCCTTTCAGGGGACAAATTTTCACAGGTTTTAGGATTTTGCCTCCCAATTTGGCATCCAACAGAAAATTGGGGGTAAGTACATATTTTTCAGAGATATTAAGCAACAACAATTCAAAAAAGCTGTAAAGCTCGCTTTTCCCACAAAGCTTTATTAATTTTTAGAAGCACGCATTCTTCTGTTCTTCTTTCTTTTCTGTTTCTCCAGCACGTTTTGTAATTTATTGTAATTTTTATTTTCTATTAGATTATCTTATAATTTACTTATTAAGTCTGTCTGTCTGAAATACATGTACCGTACATTTAACTGAAAATGTCAAAGGGCAGAGCAAAGACACACAGTATTATTTTAAATGGATCCTGACAATTACATGTAACAAACTATAAAAAGGGAACATGAACCATCTCACCAGTCATTCCCTTATACTGCGGCGCTTGTGTAAGACCTGTTTGTGGACCAGTGTACTGAAGACAAAGCCGAGTTTTGACGACCCATATTGGGTTTGTTATTGTCAGTGTTCCAATTCCTGAGGAGAAAAGTTACCAGATATGGTCAAAAGAAATCTTATTGATTGCTTAATTGATTGATTGATTGATTGATTGATTGATTGATTGATTGATTGATTTTTTCAAATACTGGAGCATCACCATACATGTAGGTATAAAATTATTGTTATGCCATTTTTATTTAATGATAAAAATGCCATTTTTATTTTATTAATAATAAAACTGGAAGGCACTTTCTTTAACTGCCGCATATAAAATCTAACTGTTTGCCTTAAGATAATAGCAGAAAGATCAGTGCTTGAGGTAATTAACTGGAAAGAATGTAATCACTAGAAGATTATATAGCTCTAATAATTTAATGCAATTACAAGCAGGTCACTATATAACCGTCCTTTTTTGAAGAATATTGAATGAATCAAGTCACTTCAATTTTCCATTATGCAGCAAGCTCTGTAATATCTTGTGAGTTTTTGTTACCAGAGTGACTAAAGCTCCATCCACATCAACAAAACATGTTATTTACTTAAACCAGGTTTAACAAAATGAAAATCTTTAACAGAAAGCTGAACCATTGGCTTTGACATAGGATTCAAGTAAACTTTACATGTAACTGATGCTTTCATTTGTGCTAAAGCTGTAGTCGACAAAAATTCGAAAGCAGCTTTTAGAAGGAAACAATTTTAAACTGTGTTTAACTAAACAGCTTTTAAACATGTTCAAGCCTTGGTGTGAATGGGGCATAAGATGATTCAATGTCAGTGTCACTTTGCACAGTGCTTATAAAAAGTTAAATAGCATACATGTAATTTCTTTACCAGAAATAAGATCAATAACTTACAGCTACAGTAATCAGGTGTGAATCCAGGAAATTCAGAGGGGAGGTAACAGTTGTGTTGAATGCACAACCTTGTGGCAAAAGCTTAGTGGGGTAAACGGTCATGTCCCCTTTCCAATTTAAAATTTCAAAACAAACATGTACAATCTTGGCCAATTAAGTTAGGGACACTTGGGTCTTTTTGAAAATTTTTTTCACTTAACTTTGCCAATATCAATCTTTGCTGTAAGACTCATTAATTAATGTAATCCTCCACTGATGCCCAATTCAATATTGAACGTTAACACTTGTACAGCTGTAGACATCACATGCATAGATCAATTTTTGTTCATCAACATTGTATGGGGGAAGGGAAGGGGAGTGGAAACATGTCTAAATTGGCACCAGCGAGGCCGAGGATGGGGGACTATTGTCCCCTTCTCTCCCTCTCGTATTTGTCCAATAGCCCATGTGTAATAAGTAATTTGTACAATTACATTCAATACAATTGACTGTCTTACCTGCTATAGTCCCTGCAATAAGGTGCTTCTCAGCTCCCAAAGGCTTATCACTGTCTTTCTGCATCCATGCTTTTAACATGTTATAGCTGCATCAATTTAGAATTATGATATCATAAGACTGTTAGAAACAAACTGTCTTGAATCAGAGACCTGGGGCCCGTTTCTCGGAAGTCCCGGTAACTTATTGGACCCGATAAGTGTCTTTGGTGATAAATGTTTCTTGACAGAAATCAAATTTTTGTCAGCTTTGAATGCTTAATTTCAAAATCTTATAATTCTGTGAAAACATTGACCAAGTACCATGTCTGTAATCCCTGTGTAATCGGCGAAAAAACATTTAAAACTATACTATGGCCCAGTAAGTTACCGGGACTTTCGAGAAACGGGCCCCTGGCCCCAGCTGTTCAAAAGGCAGATGACCCTATCCAGCAGATAAGTCGCTACCCAGCAAATAAAATGTATTGCTTGGATTACATTTTAATCAGTGGATAGCGATTTATCCAGTTGATAGAGCTAATTCTGCTCTTTGAACAACTGGGCCCTGGACAGTATATCTGGAATCTCTATTTGCGTGTATATTAATAGTCATGTACATGAACCATGCCTGGGACCATGTGCTAAAAACTCACTTACTGTACACTTTGATAGCAAGATCTTGTCTCTGAATTATTATTTTAATTGGTTTAAAATTATTTCTACCTATTTTTGTTTCTAACTTTGTTAACTCATCACAAATGGACTTTTGTCAGAATTGAGCTTACACACTACATGTATGTGTTGTAGGTTAAAATGAATCCCAGGTTAAAATGATTTCAACCTAGGTTGATTTGTATTTTCCTTTGTTTCAGATGTAAATTACCCAACCTTAAGGACTGTGCCTACTTTTGTTACTGCGCATACGTTCTGCGCATCTCGAGATACTCGGGTTTCCTATGGGTAGTGCTCACTAATACAGGGATATTTTTGTGCGGGTTAAAACTATGCGGAGAAGGCGAAATTTAGCAAGTGCTCTTGCTATTTAAAAACAAAATTAGGGGTAGCCCTGCATTTTTCAGAGATAATTTAGCTTCAATTTCAATTGATAAAAAATGCCATATACAGCTGTATTGCTTTGTATTGTAGCACTTTTTAGAATTATTATTTCTTAATTATCTCTAAAAAATGCGTGGTTACCCCCCAATTTTCTTTTTGGATTCCAATAGCCCTTGTTAAGATCTGCTTTTCCCCGCATTGTAATAATACTTCTGTATTAGTAGGCACCGTCCTTAACAAAGGAAAATACAAATCAACTTAGGTTGAAATCCTTTTACTGTAACCTGGATTCATTTTAACCTACAACATGTGTACATAATTATGTAATTGTGTATTTGTAACAAAAGCTCAACAATTCTTCTTTATCACTGTAACTCAGACACATTATTTTGGTGACCTGTAGGCCTGGTAACAAAAAAAAACGTTGACAATGCTGGAAAGACGCCTTAAAATAATTAGTAAAAGGCCACGTTTGACAATCAGTGTCTTTTCAAATAGCAAAGTTTTAGTTAAACATCTAATGATAAAAATAAGTGAAAGAAGTTTTATCGCCTTACACGGTACATGTATATACATTGCATTAAGTTGTCAATTTCTTTTCTTTTCACTTGAAAATGATGACATAAAGTCATCGAAATGTAAAACTTCTTTCACTTATAATTTTATCATTAAATGTTTAACTAAATGTAATCTTATTCGAAAGTTTTAGTTTCATTAAGTAAGAAGTTTTACATAGACATTTGCATGGAGATATGTTACTATACATGTAAGCATTGCAAAAACTTCCTGATTTTAGGGAACTACAACTTGGCCTGTTTACTAATGTGTACTTTCCATCAGTGTCAATGGTTTTTTTTTTTTTTTTTGTCCTGGTCTGCATCAAAATTTTAAACTACTGTGACTTAGGTTTTCAATAGTAAGAAATGTACATATTTTGTATTAACTAATTTAAGAGTTAAGTGGCTTATAAACTTCAGGCCATTCCTCAATAACAATTTGAAGAAGAGTTGATTTGTTGATCAGCATTGAGAGAAGCATAATTATACACTTAGCTCAATGGCTTTTGGTGATTGATATAAAACCATGGCTTGTGTTTCAAAAAGTAATAGCAAATTCTTGCTCATAGTTCAATGCATCAGGCTATTCCAGGAGTACCCCCCACCCCTCCCCCAGTCATTAGCATGGTATTGTTAACGTTGTCTGTTCCAGGGGTCAGGCATTAGTCTATAGTGTGCCCCTGGGCAATTGACAGCCTTGTGATTCTCACCTCATAATACATGTACATACTGCCATTTTGTTTCAATTAAACGTTCACCAACATTTAAGGCAATAAACACTTGACTAACAGTCACATAGTACATGATGAGCAGGACATAAATGAGATCGCAGATCCACAGAACAAACAGTCACTACCACAATACTGAGAAACAGGACTTTTCCTGAGACTTACTTTGGTATAAATACATGTAAGCTTCCATCAGTCAGAATAATGGTAAACCCAGAAGCAAAGAGATCGACGTCTTTTTACATGCAACTGCTCCATGAGGAATTTGACCCGCTTGTTCTGTACCAGCCATGGGGCATTTTGCAGTTTAATTTCAAAAAAATGCTAATGCCCGGGAAGGGGAGGGGGTAGAGATATCCACTCTTGGAATTGAGTGATGCATACACATAATAAGTCAAGCACTTTCAGCCTTTTAAGAGGTACGAACAACCTATCACAGCACTTACCTGAAAAAATACAGACCCCATGCAGACCCATTTCCCCACACATTTGGTGTTACACCCTAGAATGTGATCAGAAAGATTTGTTCAGAAGTCACTTTTTACTGACAGGATCGCAGTTTAAGCTGTAAAATGTACTTTCAGGTGTAATTATTTAATTTTAACACTATCCAATTGTTTTTCCTCTAGACTTAGACAAGGACGAGAGGAGGAGCAGAATCTGCCTGCATAATTATAATTTAGACGTTAAAACTTGTTTCATAAATATGTGAACATACAGTAAGGCGCTAAACTCCACAATTTTTCCTGAAATTTACCTTAATAGTTTATACTTCAAAAATTTACAATAATATTACATTGTTCATCAAATTTGCTGCCACCAAGCCCAAGTTTTTCAGAAGTTTCAACTTTCCTTAGCTTTTTTTCTTTTTATTGACAACTTAGTTTTGAGTATACAGTTAGGATAAAAATGGTTACAGCTAGAGGATTGAATTTAGGTCCATCCAGTTGAAATCAATAACTGGAAGGACCTCAATGTAGAGTGGGGTGTACATGTATATAGTTCAGCTACATGTAAATCTGGGCCAGACCAACTGTTCCAATGACTTCAAGTATTAAACAGAACCATGTGAAGGCCGCTATAAAACAACATTATGAAAAAATACATTTGTAAGTGGCATAGGGAAAGTCTAGAGACAGCTCTCAGGAGTAATCAAGAATGTTGTAAAGGCCTGTGGAAAGTTCCAGAATAATCCATGCATGATGTTAAGATCTAAAATTAGTTATTCTCATCACAAAGCTCGGAACGTTCTACAATTACCGGTACATTATTTCCCAAAATAGCTGTGCGGAACAATATAAGAGCAGAAAATGGAACAGTTTACATGTACATGTATACTGTTAATATTACTGTACGTTGTTACATTGTTCGCTCTTATTGTCTGTATAGTGAAAAGTTATTTAATTATCGTTTATCAGAAAAATCATTGTAATCAGAGGATCATAGTAACATCTTGCTCAGTGGTAAGCAAATGTTGTACCATCTTTGAGATCTACATTGTATATACAGCTGTACATGTATAAATCGGCCACTGGTAGACATAGGGATCCAGCCTTTTCTGACTATCAAAGTGCTCTCACTGTGCTGCCACCTGCTACAAAAGAGTTTGAGAAGCTTTATACACACTTATTTTGTAAACAAAACCAACCTGATACAATCCCTTCACACCATCTGCTCTAACGATTGACCGCACAGCATCCACAAGTCCTCTGTATGCTGGGACCTTCCCACTGCCATCATTCACTAACATGTAATTTAAAATTGCAACAAAAAACATATTTCACTGTCATGTTTTATTACTGTTAAAAACTGGATCATTGTATAATGCAAATTCTGGGGATTTGGTTGGCTCAGCTGCCATGGTGTATGAGCCATTATACTGTACCATGCAAGAAAACTAGCAACCATTACATTGTCTTCTGGTTGTTCTTGCGAAGTGAAATCAGCAACATCCAAAAATAATTATTTCTTGGTTGATTTTAATAAAAAAATTCTCTCACGCACGTTTGTTGCATATGAAATGTTATACCCAACTCTGTGCTGTCATGCCTTGTTGCCTATCTGTCATCTGTATATCCAATACCAGTCATGGAATAATTTTTAATTACAGTTACTGTAGTACATGTATATTTGCATCAAGCCAAGAAGAATTAAGGATCAATTTTCACACATATTTTCAAAGTCTCACAATACAAAAAATAACGGTAAAAAAATCGAAACAATGTTCCAACCGCTCTTTGATTTATCAACTTCAATGCGTGGAAAAAATTAACATACACCGTAGAGGGAAAGAGTGCCAATGACGTAAAAAGTGTAAAATATATGTATGTAAAAAGTATGTAAAATTTTTAGAAAACAATGATAAAAAGCATGCTAGAGATTTAATTAACTAAAAGCTTTTGCACAAATCAAGTCTGATTGTTTATTGAGACCATATAAAACATTGCATACACAAGACAGTAAAACTTGTTTTTGCACTTTTTTTAAAACAGTAGAACATTTGCTCAGATCCTTTGGAACTTCAGAGTGCTTGTCCTGAAATGTTTGCCAATGGAGGAAGAAGGGTTTTTATGTTCCTTGATGCGCTAAAATAAGTGCCATTTAAGGAAGACATCAGACAAACTCACAAAAAGCTTGTCAGCTTAATGTGCTCTCAAGGTAAAAACCTTATCTTTAAAGGGATTTTCTTGCTTTTAGCAGCAGCAATAGTACTAGTAGTTAGTAGTAGTACCACTTCCGTTTACTACCCAGTCTCTCGCTTTTTAAAAACAGCGCGAGATGATGCTTCTCACAAACTTTAAGGACTGCTCATGAAATGTTGAAAACTCTCAAGTAGCCCTTTAACCCATTGCAGCCCACGTGTTTTCGACATTTTCACAAATTAGCATTTTGTTAATAATTAACCCAATGTGCAGTAGAAATTGACAACTTACTGGGTCAAAGAAACAGCACTCCTTTGGTCTAGAATAGCTAGAATTTCCAATTGTCGAATAAAATACCCTACCTGCGAATTAAAGATTACCCAAAAAACAAAGCTGAAGGTAAAAATCTCGAAAATTTAATGAAATTTGATCCTCGCGTCACATGGCAGTAATTTGATCCGCTCTTGAGAAGACGTGTTTGTTTACGCAAGATTAGGCAGTTATCACTTTTCATCAATGAAAATAGAAAGAAAAACAGGCAATAAAGCTTTCCTAATTAAAACATTTATTCAAATAAGTCTTTATATAGGTCTTAGAAGAAAACGCATATAATTTTTGCCGCGAGGCGACCGACTCGCAAGCGATTTGAAGCAATTGTGAGTCAATTTTGAAGCGAATTTATCGACCCGTGCGGGGCACGTTTTTCAAAACTTTTGCGAAAACTGTTCGGAATACGAAGAATCGATCAATTAGAATAGTATTTCAGTACAAATCCACAATCAAACCTGTAATTCTTTGTGAGTTGTATTGCAAGAAACACTCTAACATCACCAAGAAAGTCCATGGCGAAAATAATGATTTGAGATGTCCGCCAGCTCATCGCCTCAGTAAAACTACAAATTTTCCTCGAAGCATAATTTCTTCGCCATTACTGCTTGGATTTCTGCTGTTGAAACTGTTGAGTATTCCTTAGAAGTTCCTCTTTCGATTTACCGTTTCGAAAAGGTGTGTTTTCCTTCGGAAAATGCGAAATTGGTGTCTTGCATATTTAAGCGTAAAGCGCGTGGCCCGCCATTATCGATGAAATCTGATATTTTCGGAAGACAAAAACCTTTTTGTGTCTAGACCCCCCTAAGACCTAAAAATATATGCACAGACGATAGATTCTGATTGGTCAGTCTTTTCTAAAGACAATTAGAACAATAGAGGACAAAATTATCCCTTCTAGGGGAGGCAGGAACCTAGCGCGGGCGCACGGAAAATATCGGCCGGTTTTGGGCGCCTCGGCCGTTAATGGATAAAGCTGGATTATTATATGGCTAAGGCTAGTGGCCGATATAACGCGTGCTCTGATTGGCTAAGAGCAAGAGCAGAGCAGGGCATTACGCACCCGAAATGCCAACGGGCCGATTACGGATTATGCGAATTAGGGTTAGGCTTCCATGAAATAAAAAAACTTAATAACCTTGACCATTCAGTCGTCATGGGAAAATCTCAAGCCTCCACTTAGCCGTTTTGACCTCGCTATCACTCAGTCAATACAGCAAGGCCTCAGTTTAAGATTTTCAAGTAAGGACCTCACTCTCGGTTATTAAGTAGTTATTAATGGCTTTTCAAGGCAACTGTTACAATTTGAAAACTTTTCTGGCCAAGCATGCAATGCCCCTTTTCACAGCTAGCACCTTTCAAAAACATGCAGACTCTGAAGTTCAAAGTTTAACCAACCATTACGCTTTTCACTGCCATTGATCACTACGGTGGACCTCTTAGAAAACAACGACGTTTGGCTCAACAGGAACAAAAGGTTATGGTTGTGCGCTCTGATTGGCAGATTTTGATCCACTTTGTTGGTTTCTGTATATTTGTCGTCAGTAGGTTGTCGCCGTAATTATGATTGACGGCAGTAGAAGTTGGGGTTGAAGTTTAGAGTCCGCATCTTATTGAAAGGCGAGGTGAAATGGGCCGGGGGCATAGCATAGAAGCAGCATTGAATTCGAATATTTCGCAATATCAGTGACATTTCTCTCTCCAAATCCGGTACCAAAATTAAAAAGACATTAACGTTGTTCGAGGTACCTTACCTTGAAATCTTATTTTTATCAGGTCCAATGGATGCAGAATAAGAGTCGCAGTAACTCCCCCAGAAACGCCAGCCACAAGATGTTCGTAACGAATAAAACGAGTTATTGATGAGCTCTTTGGAGATGGCAGCCGCTCTGGAATGGCCTGACGTTCACCCATGGTATTATAAAACGGTATCAAGGCCATTTATGATTTTAGGACGGCAGCAATGAAAATAGGAAGCGCGAAAAGCCACTGTTATGGAATTTCATCATCCACCACTTGCGTCGGCCATTTTGAAATGGTTGTATTTTCCAGTCCCCCACGGAAGACTCGACCCAGCTCTCCGCAGCTAGTATCCGGCACGTGCCGGGGCACGTGCCATGAGATTCGGAACAGGTGCCGCGTTATTTATTTGTATATGTAATCGCATGAGGCCGAATAGAATTAAGGATTAATTTTCACGCGTATTTCAAAGTTTTTGCAAATACAAGTGAAAATTAATCCTTAATTCTACGAGGACTCATTACGATTACGTATGAAGTGTTTATAACATAGAGGGCAAAATTTTCCTAAAACTATCGAGGCACACCTGCACTGCGAAGCTTTCTACCGCTTGAAAATCGCACGAACACAGATCGATAAAAATAGAAAACCGTGGATCTAAAGAACGAACTTGATAATAATTTCTTGCACTGAATATGACCTGCTTCGCCCTTCGTCCCATCAAAAGGGTACTGTCATTTTTGTTCGGTTATCGCCGAGTCGTTGGAAGAAGCCATAGCGAGGTGAAACTCTCCCACTTCGTCTCGGGCCGTGAATGATTTCAGTTATTTGACCAAGCAAATCCGATCAAAATTTTAGCTTTTGACACAAATAATCTTTTGCTGTTTATTGTAAGAAACGAAAGCTCGCGTTTAGGAATTTCCTTTGTAGCTGTAGCACTTGATTTCCAAGTATTTTTGGCACAAACAATCCGGCTTTAAAAGTCAAACTCTAAAGAACCTGAAAGATGAAGAAACCAACTAAATGTAAAAATGGCGTGCTCAGCCAATCAGGAGGAGGTAGCAATTAGTAACTTTGCCCTATGCAAAAATGGCTGACATTTTAATATTCTTTTGTTTGCATTCAAATTAGCCTCACTAACCTCGTTCTTGAGTTTAAACATCAAAAGAATATTTCACCGTGAACGAGGCTAGTGAGGCCAACTTGAATGCAGACAAAAGAATTTTAAAATGTCAGCCATTTTTGCATAGGGTGTATTATACGGCCGTCTCGCAGTAGCGTGACCGCCGATTCAAGAAATGCTCGTTTTTTTGTTTCGTTTTTTTGTTTTTTGTTTTTGTTTTTTGTTTTTGAGTTAAAAAAATAAGGGGAAATACAATGGGGAAAAAATCCGGCCTTGTTTCTTTATCGATCTGTGTTCGTGCGATTTTCAAGCGGTAGAAAGCTTCGCAGTGCAGGTGTGCCTCGATAGTGTTAAGAAAATTTTGCCCTCTATGTTATAAACACTTACAAAATCCATTGTGCTTTATTATCAAGGAACATCAATATGTTGAATAATAAAATAATTATTCTGTTCAATCCTGCGGAATATACCCTGATGTTAGCCAACTCGGCCTATTTCCTCGCCGGCTGACTATCTGTCGATATCCCAACCGTATAGTTTCCGGCGAATATTTTGGTCGATGTTCAAATTAAGCCAGTATT
The DNA here is from genome assembly GCF_977016875.1 of Pavona decussata. Lineage (NCBI taxonomy): Eukaryota > Metazoa > Cnidaria > Anthozoa > Scleractinia > Agariciidae > Pavona > Pavona decussata. Next base: position 258,904 of record NW_028145576.1, read on the forward strand.
CGGCCTTGAGGAGTTGTTCCATTCCACCTGACCAGGCAAGAGTTGCAGCTGACTCTTTGGTTCGGATCTTAGTTTGAACGAAAGTGATTGCTGCTCGATTTGGCACCAATCGAGTACCCTGCGAGCAAGCTCTTGGCCCCCACCCCCGAGAGCTCACAAGCTAACGATGATGCAATGTCTCAGGGGCACCCAACGACCAAATCTTAATAAATACGTCTGAAGTACCTTAAACAGATTTTTGTATGCATGCTTTAGAAGCCTGTTTGGAGCTGCCCTAAAATACATTTATCTGTTTCGATATCTTAGGGGAACTTTACTCGTGTCGAAAGTTTGAGGGGACTTTTTTGTCTCATCCGAAAGTTTTAGCTATACTGGTGATGAGTCTTGCCGAAGTTCCGAGGACACGTAGTAGCCATAGTTTAATTAGAAAATCTTAAGGGACGTTTTCCGCTATACCTGTGACTACGAAAATTAAGCGAAAATCTTAGGGAATATAAATGCTCATCCGAATATTATAAGCGTATAACTTATTCATACAAAAACGTTAGGGGATAAACTTATACGTTCTGTCAGACCTAACTAGCAATGTAAATTACTGATGATACCTCAATTCCTCACCGAAAATTTTAGCAGCTTTTAGAACAGTTACGATGGACGAAAATTTTAGCGGACAAAAACACCATCCGAAAATTATGTGAGTTATAAAACGTGAGCACATCATTTCCGAGAATTCTAGGGAAACTTGATTGTTTTCCGAAAAACCTCGAAAAGTTTAGGGGATCGCTTTGTTTTCCGAAAAACCTCGAAAAGTTTAGGGGATCGCTAGGCGAAAACTTTCAAAATTTTTAGGGGACCCTCCATCCGAACAGATATTTTAACGAAATATTCCTTTAGGTGCCCATGTTGTCTTAGCAATTCATCATGGAAATCAGCCATGGAGGAACTGCAATATTGAGCTGACCCGTTCCGGGTCATTTAAGGAATAAGCGCACAAAAACGCACAAGTGCGTTATACTACTATTAATACCAGTGTACAGGTAGACTGTTCCTTCAGTCCTCATCGTTCCCCTTTTGTCATTATTCTTTTAATTCAAAGTAATACATACCATTCCACAACCACTGTCGACTACATATTGAGCCACAGAAGATCATACGGAACGCAAGATGTTCACTTGTGCCTTCTAGTTTCGTTACGGATCGTACAGCGCTCACTCTCTATCAAACCAAGGTCTGAACTGACTCAACCGTAATTAACTATAGTCTTAGTATTGTGGTAGTGACCATTCATTCTGTTGATCTGCGTCTCATTAATGTCCTCCATAGGGGTACACCAAGGCCCTAGACGCAGTTAATCGAGAATTTATTATCTTTGCTGATGAACTTTTCATTGAAACAAAGTGACAATGTTGTACGGGTGAAAATCGCGAGCCAGTCAAATGCTCGGGGTAGCCGAATGTCCAGCCTCGCTAATGCTAGGAGATCAAGTGGAATCTTGTTGGAATTGACTGCTACATAACTCAAGTAAGAACTTTAGCAAAATTCTCGCTAAATGGTATGACCTTTTTTGTCTGTAACATCTTTCTTGGTTAATTATTTTAAGATATATATCACATTGACAATAAATGCCAGTGAACACAAATGACAATTGGAGACTGAGCTATAATAGAGGTCCAAATCAACCATAGGATCAAATTAATCGTTCAATTCATTTTCTAACGTCAAAAGTAGAGAACAGCAATAATTTTTACGCATTTAATTGGCGAACTAAGCATCTTCAGCCGTAAAAGGGTATTAATGAACTTAAGGTATATAAATGCACGAATCACGACTCACCGGACCCACGTACGGTTCACGGCTCACGAACCACCCTACACCTATTAGTTAAATAGAAGAAAGATCCTCAGGTTCAGGTCAGGTTCTTTTGACTTAATATCTTAGCGATTTGAAGGGATTTTTTTTTTATCTTATTTTGGCCGTTGACTGTGCGTGCAGCCACGCGAAACCCTTCAAATCGCAAAGCACAGCGACTAAAGCACGTTTAAGGCCGGGTAATACGGGCAGCATAACAAATATTGCATTACAAGTTGCGATTGTTTGTAGCTCCTATTACCACCCCAACGCGCAACAAATTTCCATGTTACAAAACGTAGAAACAGCGTCTACTTTCTACAACATGAAAATTTGTTGCGTGCTTAGTTAACTGAAATAGCTGGCGACATGACGAGAGTAAATAAAAACAAAGTTCTCCCTTTTCACAAGATTTATTTACGGAAGACTAATGCAAATTCCCCAAGACACATTAGTAAAGACAAACGAAACGTTCAAGACAGTTTGGCGGCTAGGAGACAAAACAAACTACAAAATGGTAAACAAATTTACACAAATATAATCAATTCACATTACACAACTCAAAAATACTCCAATACAATTTATAAGAGAAAGAACCCATTATTGTCACATAATATGTGATGTCATCGATCCCATAAAGAAAACACTTTTGAACGTGGTACAATGATACCTCAAAAGGTTTAATGCTGTAGTTTTAATAGACGGCAAAAAATAAACAAGGTTAAGACCCACTTCAAACCTAAGTGGCCCACATAGAGCTTAACCCCGGTTTCTGTGGCATGTAGCAGCTAGGAGCAGTATTGCTAGCCCCCCCCCCCCCCCCCCTCCCTTTCCTCCAGTATGAGATGATAGTCCATTGAAATGTTTCCCCCGCGAGTGTCTCGCAACGTACACGGACCCATCTATACACCTGGGTGAAGGAGCAACGTTTCTTGTCTTAGTTAAGGAAACAACTGACATAAGAGAAACTTAGAATTACGTTTACTGGAATCAATAAAAACCGGCAGAAATTACAACGTGACAAAGATAATCCTTCATTTTGCCGCTCACTGTTTTCAGTTTCTGATTAAAATTGATTAGTTTTCCTTTAGCATAAAAGGCCAGAAATATTCTCATCTTTGTACTCATTTTATCAAGAAAACATTAACGTGAATCTCACGTTTGCCGTTTGCCATAAAAGCGATTCTAAATCTTTCTATCAATGCAGAGACCAACCTATCCTCGAGCCACCAACCCTCCGATCTTCCCTAACGTCTGATCGGTAACTACACCACCGCGCCTCAATACATTGATAAGAGAACTTCAACGTCATTTTTCAGGGGACTCAACCTACTCCTCATGTGCTTAGCCCCTTCAACTGAACAGTTATTACATCATGATACGAAGGTATATCTTTTCTCAATTTGAGATCCTTCTCACACCGGGGCAGGCTCAAAATACTCATACTCGATAGTAATCATTAGATTTAAGAATTTGTTGTTGTGTAAATGGAAATTGATATCCCACAATTACAATAATTTGCATCGCCCTCACTGTTCCTGTCTTCAGTAATTAATACGAATTTTAAATCAGCTAACAAATTGAAGTGGAACTATTTAATAAATATTTGAGTTTTAAAAAAGCACCAACCAGAAGTGCTTTTCTGTAACTGATTTCCAGCTAATCAGTAAGCTCAGTAATTTGAACACGCCCATCATCTTTCAAATTACCACCAGTTGGACCAGAACAACTCGTCCCACTACAATACGAACCACCTCCCCCTCCGGCTTGAAAAAAGCTAATACCGCTTCCTCCTCCAGAGAACCCCCCTCCTCCACCAGATGCACCTTGAGATTCGGACCCCCCTCCCCCACCACCAAACCCACCTACCGCCCCAGGGGGTGGCCCTCCATTGTATCCGCTATTCATTACACCAGCTCTTCCTCCCACCCAGCCCTGAGCACGTGACCCTCCTCTGTCACCATGACGTGATCCAGCCCTAGCACATCCCTGAGCAAACCAACCTGCTCCCACTCCCCCATGGTAGTTTCCACCTGCAGAGTTACATTCACCTGGCTGTCCCCACGTTCCCCCATTCCTAACATGAGACGAATATCTCCCTACACTACTAGTGCCACTAGCACCTGACTGACCATCCACCCCGTTATATCCAGCAGACGAACCCCCTACCCCTCCGGCAACTAACAATAGTACATTACTACTAGTATAAACAAAACTCCCTCCCCCTCCCCCTGTACCAGCATTGTCCTCTACTGACAGTCCCAGTTCAGCTGCAGTCCTTGTAGTTGATTGTCCTCCTTTCACCTCCACCGAATCTCCTCCTCTCTGTCCCACCACAACATTCAGCACTGTTCCTTTATTCAGTGTGAAGGTGCCTTCCTTGAACGCCCCCCGGCCGCCGTAGTAAGTTCCCGGATTGTATCCATAGTTGTACGAGTGCGTTCCTCCTCGAGCGCCCCAGGCTTTGATTCGATAGCGACCGCTTATTGGAACTGTGAAGGTTTGTATAACGCCATATCGCCCCTTGCGTCCATCCGTCGTGAAGTTAAACGAAAGCTGAAGACAGACTGGTGAAAAAGGAAAACGTTCGTTATGCAGTCAACTTAAACACTACAGCAGAACATAAACTAAGGGTTGAATGCGTATGTTTCAAATATCAGTTACCTAAGCCATATTGGACTATCCAGGACAATACTTTTCAGAGAGGTGCTTATCGTTAATTTATCCAGTTGCAGCATGGAGTGACCGCTGCGCCACTGGGAGGGAGAGAGTTTGTATGGTCATAAGGATTGTCAAGGGCGAGGCCTGGCTCAGTCTGCAAAGACCGAACTTACAATTTCTCTCTCACGTCTGAATGGGAGTGTAGCTAATTGACGGTTAACTGTTAAATTTTGCCGATTTTCGAGCTTGACGGTTAAATTTTACGGCTTTTGGTGGTTGACAGTTATTAAGAGGAAATTTCTTCCTTGAGTTTTAGTTAATATTAACTTTTGGGTTCTTTTAATATTAACAGTTGTGTTCTGGAGTTTGTTTTTTAGACAGAAACACGTTATCAATGTAATCACCGGCGAGGACTCCAACCTCGGTCTCCTCGGGTAGTCCTTTTTTACCCAATTCATAAGTAAACGCCTCACTTTTGAAACAGAGGCCCCGTTTCTCGAACCTAAAGACTCGTATTAAAACTTAATGAAATAGAAGCTATTTCAAATGTGTAATTTTGTGCAACAGGGATTTATTTTTTCTAAATGTTTAAAAGCTCTATTAAGTTCAAGGACTAATTTTATGTCGGTTGTTAAGGCGCAAGAACAGAAGGAATAGTGCTTTTTAAGAGTAAGGGGGTGCTTACATGATACCGGCACGACTCATTCCTGACTCAAGTTCCGGTTCGAGTTCACTCCAGTTCAATCTTGTGGTTCCGCTGTATTCGCTTACATGATATCAGCACAAAATCTCATACGGGAGGAAGTCATACCGGTGTGAGTTCACCCCGGTAACTGTACCGGAGCGAGATTTTTATTCCGGTATGAAAACTCATTCCGGATGTCAAGTAAAAGCGTGCGACTTTTCGTCCTGGCGTGAAATTACTCTCACGGGAGTCTGGAACGGGTAGCGCATAAAAAGGTTTCGACGCGCAATCCAAGATGACCTCACCTGACCATGGTTGAGTTGCTCGAAGCATGGTTAGCGCTAACAATTGGTTAAGAGGTATTAAAACCTATAGGTTGTCATGGCATTTAACCCGGGTTGGCGCTAACCATGCTTCGAGCAACTGGGCCCATAAGTTTAAATTTGTTTATTTAAGCACACGTCGGCCGGCATGAAGTATCCCTCCATGTAAACACGGAATGAATTTTCATCCCTCCATGTAAACACGATTTGAAATTACTGTCATACCGGTATGAAACTCGCACCGGTACGAGTTTTCACATGTGAACACCCCCTAAATTTCACCTCGAGTAACAAAAAGGATCATCACAGCTTTCCAAAGACACGACTGACGTGTTTAAAACTCATCTTACCTTCTAAAAGAGTCCTCGCCTGAACAGTGTAAAGCATCACCTTGGCCTCGCATAAGTAGGAACCTGAATCAGATTTCTTGAGTGCAGTAATCTTCAGCGTGCCACCATTTTCCACTTTCATTCGTTCCTCTTCCCACGCTCCCCCGATACGTCTCCACGATATTTGCGCCTGAGCAGTTGCAAAGTAATTCAAAGACAATTGCTCGCCGATAAATTTATTCACTCTAGTTGGCGGTTTTGTGATGAATTTTGGCGGAGACCAGACAAACAGTGAAGTTATAGCAGTGGCATGTCCCAGGTGGTTCCTAGCTAAGCATTCATACGGACCTGTATGATTTCTCTCCGCAGCAAGTAAATCCAATGAACCCTCATTATGAATGGCTCTGTTCCTCGGTAAAGACCCCGTCAATTTCCTCCATGTCACAACAGGCGCGGGAAAACCGGTCACGTGACACTGAGGCAGTGTGACGTTTTGCCCTTGTTTTGCATGAGTGGGACCTGGACTGAGCCGAACACGAGTAGGAGCTACGACAGAAGAAATAACCAGAATTAAGACACACCAGGGTGGTAAAGGGAGGGTCTCAATCACAATAAACGTTCATTGAAGAAGTGCCAGTCTCAATACATTGCGGAGACAAAGCGCCAACTCAACGTTTCGAGGAACACCGCAGAACCGATCCTGAATCACCATCAACTAACAATTCTACTCCTGTCTCGCTTCATTTCAACCTACCTGGCCACTCAATCAACGACGTCCACCTAATCCCGCTTGAACTTATACGCAGCAAACGTGACTCAGTTACAAAAAACTCGTGAGGCTCATTTTATCGACAAAGGTAAAACATTGCACCCTCTTGGTATAAATAGACGTGACGAAACATGCCAATGACATGTCTCACACTTGTCACGTAGTCCTAAACAACCAATTATTGTCACGCATTTTATATTTTAAATCTATTTGTAACGATCCTTTCATGTTTCTCACTTTTCTTTTTCGTTCAGCCCCGAGGAAGGTTTGAATTGCAAACCGAAATATCGTGCAATTTTTTTTTTTTTTAACAAAGATAAGAGGGGAAGGATGGATAGATAGCTTTAGATAGATAGATAGCTTTATTAAAAATCTATTGCAGCCCAGAGGCTGGATTACGGACTGTACAATATATAATGCTAAACACGCGATAAGATAAAAAAAAATTATTATAAAAATATCGGAAGGTCGTAGGCTCGACTCCTGATAGGAGCACTCGGATTTCTTTTTTCCGAGTATGCCGGTGCCACTTTCTAGAATAATACATCATTGTCATTCATTCACCAGGCTGGAAATATACCATCACATTTATTTCATATACCACACTTTTGACATTCAAATCCTAGCAGTATGCAGGATGGTTGATTTAATGGCCTTAGCTCCCACGAGTCTCCTGTAGCTTAGTGGTAGAGCATCCGAACTAGTAATCGGAAGGTCTTAGGTTCGACTCCTGATAGGAGCACTCGGATTTCTTTTTTTCCAAATATGCCTGTGTCACTTTCTAGAATAATAAATCATTCTCATTCATTCACTAGGCTGGAAATATACCATCACATTTATTTCAAATATATTTCAGTTATTCTAGCCTTTTTTGCTTATTTCTATCAAGCTCGCCACCTCCACCGTTAGGATCAGTCTGCCGTCAGTATTTTGTATTTGAAATAATTTGCTGATCTAGGTCTACAAGTGATCCGGCACCACTCGTCGGTTTGTCAGAGTGGAATTGCAGATTTTATTGTATTAAAATTCAGCCTGAAATTAAACAATAAACATCACTGCGAGGGTCTGGGGAATAAACCCATATAAACTCTACAATTTATTCCCCGGAGCCTCGCAGTGATGTTATCGTTTCAGGCTAAATTTTAATGCATCGAAATTAGGCTATTAAGAGGTCACAATTTACCTTCAACAATCAGCATGGCAGACTGGTTCATTGAACCAAACACGTTTCTACCAATACAAACATATCTTCCTGCATCCGCAAGAGTCACGTGACGTCCCTCTAATCTTCCATCTCGCTCGTACCGAAAACGGTGTGTCCAGCCGACCATCAGAGCGAAACCACGTGACTGTTGGTGCTGGGTTTCCAGTCGCAGAGCACTGGAACATGACGTTTCGATTTTCTCTGACCGTCTTTGTCACGGGCGAAATTACAACCGTAGGGGATGAAATTGATTCTCCGGGATCACCTTTCGCACCAGGAAATCCCCTGGGACCCGGTTCTCCTTTAATGCCCTGTTCCCCCTGCTGACCAGGTTATCCAATAATAAACGGCTTTCCATATGGGCCAGGTTCGCCTGTGAGTCCACGTGATCCTTTGCGTCCCATAGATCCTCGCGACCCTCTTCTGCCACGTGGTCCTTTTGGGCCTGGCATTCCCGGCGGACCTTGGACGCAAATTTTTTCCTTGGATGAGCAAAATGCCTGCGGCTTCAGAGAGTTTAAGGTCTTGTTTATCTCGTCTCTCACCGTCTCAATTGTAAGCTTATGTCCGTCTGGAGAGGTCCCCGCAAGCCGACGCGTTCTTAGCCTCTTGATTTTAACTGCAATCAATAACATAAAACAAATCCTGTTTAACCTGATATCATTCAACCTTTTCACTTTATAGTTAATACCCCAGGGGGGTAAATTTGTCATGGAGAAGTGCGAAGATCTTTCTTAGGTTTAAAGTTAGCTTTTTACAGTTTCTCACCGACATTTGGATATAAAGACTTTCGCGAGGAGGTTTTCGAGGTTGTATGCCGTAGATATTAGCGAACTTCTCTGTGGTTGGACGTTCTGGATCTAGATTAATCTTGTAGTCTAAAACTTGGCTTCATTCGTACCTCCCAATCACTCATATACCTAAATCTCTCCTCCCTCCACTCCCTCCCTCCTCCCCTTTGTTTCATACTCTAGTAAAGTACTTACTACGGAGCACGCTGTTTGCTAAACTGATTCGATTTTTAGATGAAAGTTACTCAGCAACTTACTTTCCTGCATGTTATATTGTTCAGTTGAGCTAACGGTACAAAGTGGCTTTTAAAAACAACCAATAGCGAGTCTGTGGATAAAATCCTCTGTAGCGTCACCACTTTCCGGTAGAGGTCATTGAAACGTGCTATCCTGGTCTGATTTTTGTTGTTCTGCTTCAACATCATATTCCAAGTTTCTTTTTTCTCTTTTCTTTTTTATTATAATTTGTTTTTCGACGCTAGGAATTCTTAAGAATGATAATGTGACATCTCCTGATCCATAATAAACACCAACCTTATCATTTTCATTTAATTTGTTAATTGCCGGATAAGATCTAAATGTTTGCTGACCTTTTCAAACTGATGCCTCGTGTTCTTTGGCTTTGCACCAACCAAAAAAAAAAAGGTTTTAATCATTGCCGACTATTCGTGCGTTCGTTATCATAAATGTAAACGGCCCCGAGCTCCACGCTCATCACAATTTTCAACTCCTAGGCCACAACCAAACCCTAGATTCTAATTTCTTTTAGGGCAGGGATTGTTATTTACGTTAAGAGGCGCAACGCAGTAATTAAATTTGTCTGTCTTTCGATGACCTTCGATTCTTTTTTCGCTGAAAACAATGCTTTCCGTAGACAAAGCATTGATCCCCGCAAAGTATATATAGACCAAGTGTGGTAAGAACTGAACGTGTAAAATATCTGTTTTGAGATTTTGCTTCTTGCCGTAGCTCCGGTTGAATTTTCTCCTTAATTTAGCTTCAAGAACTACCACTTCCGGCCGTTGCAATTGGTAGTCTAGCAATATTATGCAAAAAAAAAAAAAAGGCGCATTTCTCTAGTATTCAGAATAAGCCCATAGATAAAACAAGCCTGATTTATGGGAGGAAATGTCAAAATTTATATAATCCTTCACTGTTAATAATGGTAATTGAACTGAGTGGGGTGCAATTTGGTCTGAAATCATACGCGTGATTTCAAAATCAAACGAGCGCGAAGCGCGAGTTTGATTTGAAATCACAAGTATGATTTCAGACCAAAATTGCACGACACAAAGTTCAATTACCACTTAATTACATCCATTTTGAAATCACAGAGTATCATTGTCAATATTAATATTCTATTTGTGTTACTTCATTTCCATTTTGATGGGCTAAAGAAAGGATGCGATTTAGAGCAAAAAATGGTGCAATTTGGGAATAAATTGCACCATTTTCAGTTGGACCAATCAGATTCCAAGGATCACCAGTGATTTCAAAATGGATGTTATTAAACTAAAAACAACCCCAAAAGCGTTCCCTAGAGGTCTTCAGCTCCCCGATTCCTTCAGGGATATGGACAGCCAACGACACCACTAAATAAAATAGTTAAGTCGTTTCCTGCATTCCCTTATCGTTTTAAGACTTTTAATTTAAGGAGAATTTGTGTAAGTTAGCATAGCTTGTTCTGTTTGGATTCTTTAGCGGAAAATTTGATCCGAAATCCTCAGGTGAGTAACGGACAACAGATATTCCAATAAAACGAACAGAACGCTGAGCGAGGGAGTTTAATACAGCATTTTTGCGTTTCAAGTTGAAATTAAATTACCTTGCGTCTCATCTCTCTTGTCTTTAAAATCCGCATGCTCACTCAGTCCACTCGTAGACATGGCTCTCTCTGTGGGTTTGGAGTTTACTGCATCGCTCGCAAGCTCTCTGTTCGTAGTTTGTCTTACTTCCGCCACAAGCTCCTCAACCGTATGAACTCGCTGATTTATGATCTCCACACGAACCAATGCAGTGACGCAAATCAACAAAGAAACGAACGATATGGGATAAACAAACTTAACCGAGCGACTGTGGGATTCACGGTAAGGCGAGGTTTGTTGTTTCTCCGCCATGACAAAGCAACAGCTTCGCACGGTAATATTCCACTTCAGGCGTTGCAAAGACGAGATGCGTCAAGGCAGGATGTAATGCGAATCTTGTGTTGACATTTGCCTAAATCACTCAAGCAATGCAAGCGGAAAGCCTAGGTTTATCTCATCAGTTAGCGGTATTCAGGAGGTCATAAGTCAGGCTAAAATTGGCAAAGAAAGTCCTGTTTTCGTTTACTCCGGCAATTCATCAGCCTCTTCCAATTGCCAGGCGGAAACATGTGGATCGATCGTCTGTCATCGTAAGTTCTCCGGCACGTTTTCCCAAATGAAAAATTGTTTTAATCGGTTTACGAAGAAGGGGATAAAAAAAAAAAAAACTTGGTAAGTTTTGACTTACCCATGACAATGTAAAACTTGTTAAATGCAAATTTAACAAACGTGAAAAATGTAGCTTGTCGCAAATTCAAAAATCTTGCTAGGCATGCTTTACACATGACGACTTTGATTTCGTACTGGTTGCTGATGCCCATAGTGAGAAACGTAACGGTGACAACCGCCGCAAACTATACAGCCACTTAAACATTCGGCTCAGCACGTACGTTATAACTTTTGATACATTTATTTGTAGTCCTCTGCAAAACAACAATGTGAAATGGCCAAATTCATAGACTACAAGTGTTTCTTTATGGTCTTTATGTGAAGGCGGAGCGAAAAACAGGAGCGCGCATGAAATTTGTCTCCCGGGACTGGGGGAATTTTTGCGTACTGCTCGGGTACTTCGTTAGCCTGCAATGCAGGCGTTTTCGGGCCGCGCGAGACAGAATCTCGTTAGTCGTTAGGTTGTAGCCGCTATTTTGGATTTTCAAAATCTTAGGCACATGGCGAAAGGGGTTCGGGAAGGGAGAAAGAAGTATTACCCCTCCCCCTTCCCCCTCCTTTTTCCCTAATACCCACACCGTTAGTCGTACTTTCTACTCTCCCAAACTTCTTCTGCTAATGCGCTGAACGTGAGCACATGGCGGTGAATTGTTGATTCTTTTTTTTATCTAGAACCGGCCGATGAAATTTACATGACGGAGCTGGAAGTTGAGGTAGCATCACGTTGAATTTTCGAGTGCGTTTGCGTTGGCGTCGCCATCGTCGCTGCTTACGTTACGTTGACATTCGCCTGAAACATGAAACATGGCACCCGCCAACGACAGTTGCCAGATCATTTGGTGTCCGTTTAAATGACGGTATATTTTCGCAAGCTGATACGGCTAAACGTAGGCTAGCATGTGATGTGTTCGGATCAGCTAGTTTTACGAAACGGAATCTTCTTTCCCGAATGTACGAGCGGTTGTTGGCCTTAGGAAAATGCCATCTTATTTCGCACTTTTAACGCGATACTTGCTGCTCCGAAAACGAAAGGTATTAGTTTAATTTTCCAGTGTTACGAAATTTTGAACTGACATTATGCATGCTCGGGGTAGACCACAGGGGGCCCGCACAATGTGTCTGTGTAGCCGATTGTTATTATATAGTAAATGCACTGGAATTACCGTTTGCTTCACCTATAGCGATATATCGCTAACTATGTATATAAATCAATGATAAATAAACGTTGAATTACCTTATCTGTGGTATATAGTCGTCCTTTTACCTCAAAAGCGGTTTTTGAGTGATTTTGAAGGAGTTTGAGTTCGCCGTTGACTGTTCCATATATAAGAAGGAGAAGGGAGGAATCCTTGTTTTGAAAGGGTTCCAGCGCCGGAGCGATTTTTCCCCCAAAAAACGCATCGCTCCGCTTTCAAACTTCACAGCATAAAGGTCAAAAGATTTTCGATTCTTCTCGTACCTTCCAATCGAAAATCCATCCAAACGGTCCGGAGCTAGTCCTCGAAGAAAATCAAAATCCCACAGTATTCGAGCGACTGGAATGCGTGGAGACATTTATACGTGCCAGCCAAAAACCGACTCTACCCACCAGACTCGGGTCGTTGTCTTGACGGTGACCGTCAAACAGTTGAAGGGTCAACAAAATGCCTGTGGCTCCCAACCCTATTAGGTATTTTGAATAGGTGATTGTCTAACGTCGTCCAATCAGAAAGGGGCAATCAGCGGGACGGTTTTTGGCTGGCACGTATAAATCTCTCCACGCATTCCAGTCGCTCGAATACTGTGGGATTTTGATTTTCTTCGAGGACTAGCTCCGGGCCGTTTGGATGGATTTTCGATCGGAAGGTACGAGAAGAATCGAAAATCTTTTGACCTTTATGCTGTGAAGTTTGAAAGCGGAGCGATGCGTTTTTTTGGGGAAAAATCGCTCCGGCGCTGGAACCCTTTCAAAACAATGATTCCTCACTTCTCCTTCTTATATATGGAACAGTCAACGGCGAACTCAAACTCCTTCAAAATCACTCAAAAACCGCTTTTGAGGTAAAAGGACGACTATATACCACAGATAAGGTAATTCAACGTTTATTTATCATTGATTTATATACATAGTTAGCGATATATCGCTATAGGTGAAGCAAACGGTAAATCCAGTGCATTTACTATATAATAACAATCGGCTACACAGACACATTGTGCGGGCCCCCTGTGGGTAGACTAATGCCCGGCCCCGCTATCGCCGGGGGGGTGTGTACTGTTGGAATTGACTTACAAGTTAGATCTTTGGCAAAATTCTTGCTAAATCGTATGTCCTTTTTCGTCAGCAACATCTTTCTCGGGTAATTCGTATAAGATTTCAGATTAACAATATTTGCCAGTGAACACAAATGAATACGTTATATGGCAGACTGAGCTATAATAGAGGTTCAAATCGACCATGGGATCAATTAATCGTTCATTTCTAACGTCATTAGCCGAGACTGAACGGCAATAATTTTTATACATACATTCATTTGGTGAACTAGGCATCTTCATTGTTCACTAGTAAAATAATTCCCGGCACAATTTGCAGTAGATTGAAATTGAGCATCGGAGACTTGGAGGTAGTATACACGAAAGAAATTAACTCAGCAACAGATACACTGGAGGGCCTTTAGAGCAGCTAAAAGCAATTAAGTTTTTAATGGGCTTAAGGGAGGGGTTCACGGTTCTGCGCATGTCCATGAATCAAAGTACGTTTTCGCCTTTGCTCGCTGTGACCCAGGCCTGTTTAAATCTAATTCGCATGGTTTATGAACCATTCGGAAGGGAATAGGTAACTCGGGTGGTAATTTTTTCATATCATTCCGTTATTTCGCATGCAAATAACTGGAAACACATCAACCGTGGAATAAATCCTACGGGTCAACACTACAGTCATTATCGACAATATGAGTACACTGATCCACTAGCATTTTCTGTGAATTTTTGTCATCAGTCATTTTCCTTGGACTAATTATAGAATGTGACTACTGAAGTACATGTGAGTGGGATTTTTAAGGCCATAAAGTTGATAAGAAAGAGAAAAAAGCATTTAGATTCATCCACATGCGCTGAAATGTGAGCCCCTCTGTTTAAGACGCGTAAACTTACAAACTACGACTCAGCGGGCCCACAACCCACGGGACCCATAGCCCACGACTCACCGGACCAACAATCCACGACACTGTCGCTTCTCTAGACCCGGCGGAGAGAAGCGACAGCCAGAAATACGTCTCCGTTCGCAGGCTAACGACTCACCGGACCAAGGGCTCACCGGTCCCACGACCCATTTCTCACGAACTACCCACCACCAATTAGTCAGTCTCTGTTTCTTCTGCGCTGCAAATGATGATCTTAGATTTCATGTCACAACAAAGCGTTAAGCGGCATGGAATTCAAAATTCCCTGATCGTTAAAAACGAGTAAATTGGCAGAGAAAATTAAGAATCGACAGAAATTCAAAGCAAATGTCTTATAGGAGACAGCGTGGCAGGGTTCAAGTCCTCGGCAGTCTGGCCGTAAGCTCAGTAATGTAGGTTTCTGTAAATTATGTAAGTTCTTCATTTTTTTAATTTGGTCTCTTCAAAATAGCAGAGCAAACGCTTTTAAAGAAGGGAAATAAGACCTGGGAGCCGTTTCTTAAATGTTCCGGTGAAAAGTTTCTTTTATTTGTTATCAATTAGTGTTAGTTTTTAGTTCAAACTTGACGTCAACTTCAGTGTTTCGAGAAAGGGATTTTAAGATTAAATATGATTGCCTCTCTCTATGTTTAGGAAGCAATCACTGTAATCAGGTCCGCCGGTAAGTTTTTGGGGGTTTGGATACGAAGCGAAGGCTGTTTTCTGTCACCGTGTATGAGAGATAATGAAAAAAAAAATACATAAAAAGTGTTTCTTTTTTTCAGTTATCAAATGGGAACCTGTAGATATTTTTACATTTCTGTTTTCGGGCAATAGACCAATTGGCTAGGAGGCTTTGGGGAATAAAACAGAACAAATTAATTATTCATCTCAGAACCTTGATATAATTTCTGTTGTTTTGCATGTTCCCCTGAGCCTCATAGCCAAGTACGAATTTTAATTTTACCATGGTTACAACTAAGCTCCATAATTATTATTTCAGTTTAGGTAATTTATCTGAAAAACTTAATTCAGATGCATGGCAGTCATTCAGCGCTACGGTACCAGCAACTACATGCATGTGTATTGTCTCACTTTCCAGTACAACTTGGTTTTAAGTTTTAATTCGGACGATGGAATCCTAATGCGACGACTTTTTCATATTTCAAATAAACATTACTGAACATGATCGAACATGACTTTATTGCTAGTGTGGTGCCGTTGTGTTTTGTCAGGCTCTTGCGGCTTAATTTTTTATCGATTTGAAGGGTCTTAATTTTTTGCGGCCGTTGACTATACGTGCGGACACACGAAACCCTTCAGATCGCAAAGCACAACGACTAAAGCACGTTTAAGGTCAGGTAATATGGGTAACATAACAAGTTGCGACTGTTTGTAGCTCCTATGACCACCCCCGCGGGCAACAAATTTCCATGTTGCAAAACGTAGAAACAGCGTCTACCTTTACAACATGAAAATTTGTTGCGCGAAGAGCTAAAATAGCTAGCGACACGATGAGAGTAAATGAAAACAAACTTCTCCCCTTTCACAAGATTTATTTACGGAAGACTGATGCAAATTAACAAAGACACGTTATTAAAGACAAACGAAACGTTCAAGACAGTTCTGAGTTTGGCGGCTAGGAGACAAAACAAACTACAAAATGGGAAACAAATTTACACAGTCTATAATCAATTCACATTACACAACTTCAAAAACACTCCAATACAATTTATAAGAGAAAGAACCCACTATTGCCACATAATATGTGACGTCATCGATCCCGTACCGCGTAAAGAAAACAGTTTTGAACGTGGTATATACCTTACTCTATACTTCACTGCTATAGTTTTAATAAAAGGCAACAAAATAAACAAGGTTAATACCCACTTCAAACCTAAGTGGCCCACACGGAGCGTAGCCCGGTTTCCGTATAGCATGTAGCAGCAAGGAGCAGTATTACTCCCCCCTCCCCCCCCCCCCCCTTTCCCCCTGTATGGGATGATAGTCCATTGAAATGTTTCCTCCGCGAGTGTCTCGCAACGTACACGGACGTACCCATCTATACACCTGGGTGAAGGAAGACAATGTCGAGCAAAGTTTCTTGTCTTAGTTGAAGAAACAACTGACATAAGAGGGATTTAGAATCACGTTAAAGTGCCTATGAAGTAAAAACATTTTATCCTTTATTTATCCTTTATTTGCCGCTCGCTGTTTTCAGTTTCTGAGTAAAATTAATTAGTTTTCCTTTAGCAAATAAGGCCAGAATTATTATCCACTATTCTAATCTATGTACTCATTTTATCAAGAAAACATAAACGCGAATTTCAGTCACGTTTGCCGTTTGCGATTCTAAATTAGAGAGAAAGAGTGTCGCGTTTACGGCAAACGTGAGATTCGCGTTTATGATTTCTTGAAATAAAGATTGCAACGATGAGAATAGTGCAAACTAATTCTGGCCTTTGATTCTAACGCAAAACTACCCGATTTGACACAGAAACTGAAAACAGCAAGCGGCAAACATAGGACAAACATGGCTACATGGTCATATCTCACGCTTGCCGTTTGCCGTAAACGTCTTTCTTAACCTCTCTAATCCCTCTGTTAATACAGAGACCAACCGAGCCTCGAGCCACAAACCCTCTGATCATCCCAGAAGTCTGATCGAAAATTCGATGGGGAAACCACTACACCACCGTGCCTCCACACACCGATTAGAGAACTTGTCATTTTTGGCGGGCCTTAACAAGCTCCACATGTGTTTAGCCCCCTCAATTGAACAGTTATCACACAGTATACGAAGGTATATCTTTTCGCAGTAAGAGACTCTATCCACACCGGAGCCGGCTCAACTGATACCGCACTGCATATGGAATAAACCAACCCTTAATTACAATAATTTGCATCCCTCTCGCTGATCATGTGAATTTTGAAGTAGAACTATTAAGATACTTTAAGATCTCAAATATAAAAAAAACAACCAATTTCTATTTTTTAACAACTAATGAAAAAACTCAGTAATTTGAACAATCCCATCATCCTTCAAATTACCACCAGTCGCACCAGAACAACTCGTACCACTACAATACGAACCACCTCCCCCTCCGGCTTGAAACCACGAAGTACCGCTTCCACCCCCAGAGTACCCCCCTCCTCCACCAGATGCACCATTATCTTCGGATCCCCCTCCCCCACCACCAAACCCACCTGCCGCCCCAGGGGGTGGCCCTCCATACTTTCCGCTATTCATTATACCAGCTCTTCCTCCCACCCACCTCTGAGCACGTGACCCTCCTCTCTCACCATGACTTAATCCGGCCCTAGCACATCCCTGAGCAAACCAACCCGCACCTACTCCCCCATGGTAATTAGCATCTACTGTGTTACATTCACCTGGTTGTCCCCCCACTCCCCCACGCCTAGTTTGAAACAAATGAAGGCCCACACTACTTGTGCCATTAGTACTTGACTGACCATCCACTCCGTTATATCCAGCAGACGCACCCCCTCCCCCTCCAGCAGCTAACAATAGTACATTACTACTAGTATAAACAAAACTCCCTCCCCCTCCCCCTGTACCAGCATTGTCCTCTACAGACAGTCCCAGTTCAGCTGCTGTCCTGTTAGTCCCGTTAGTTGATTGTCCTCCAGACACCTCCACTGAATCTCCTCCTCTCTGTCCCACCACAACCTTCAGAACTGTCCCTTTATTCAGTGTGAAGGTGCCTTCCTTGAACGCTCCCTGGCCTCCATAGTAAGTTCCCGGTTTGTATCCATAGTTGTACGAGTGCGTTCCTCCTCGAGCGCCCCAGGCTTTGATTCGATAACGACAGCTTGTTGGAACAGTGAACTTTTGTATAACGCCATATTGCCCCCTGCGTCCACCCGTCGTGAAGTTAAACGAAAGCGGAGGACGGTCTGATGAAAAAGGAAAACGTGCATGTTCCAAATATCAATTACCTGAGTCATATTGGACTATCCAAGACAATACCTAACAGAGAGGTGCTTATCATTAATTTTTTTTCCAGTCGCAGCATGGAGCGACCACTGCGCCACTGGGAGGGAGGGAGTTAGTACGATCATAAGAATTGTCAAGGCCGAGGTTTGGTTCAGTCTGCAAAGACCGAACTTACCATTTCGCATAAAGGTTACCCATTCGGTGAAACCGCTTAATTCTTTAAGGATTTCTAGATTATTGTTTCCCCTTTCCAAACAACTAAAAACTGTTTATCTTTATTAACGGGAAGGATGTCTCAACCCCGAAAAAATCGTCTTCTCGATGTTTGCCAATGGAGCCTTTAAATAAATTGATTTTTCGCAAAGGTGGGACCTCAGCTTGCACACATTTCTAAATGAGGTTGCAGTCAGCTTTTTAAAAGTCAACAGCAAGAGGCTACAGGTAGCTTTTACTCGGGCCAATCTAGTATAACCTTGCAAATCATAGCAGCAAACAATTAATTAATCCCTCCCCCTCCCCCTCCTACCTCACCAAAAAAAGAAATAAATTGAAAAGATAAAAAATGGATTGAATGGCAACCAGGAGGACTTTACGTTTGATGCAGGTACAATATTTAAGAATATTATCAAAAGACTTTGTAAATTCGATAATCTTATTCTAATGGTATTACACCATTACTTTTCTCGATATTTCTATGATCATAATTTTCATCCTAAGTCTATCTCATTTTCAGTTGCTATATCATAACCATGGTAAGTGAACTCTAAAGCTTTTAAACTAGTATATTCACCTAAAGAAATCAAATCAATAGTGTCAATCGTAACTCAGTTCATATATACCTTTTTAAACATTTCATAGGGGGACTGTAGAAAAATTTATTATGTGTACACCTTTGTTCAAAGGGTTTCAGGGATTAAAAACAAACTAAGACTGTTTGCGTCAGATCGGAGAAAGAAGAAGTCTTTCTCTGTAGCAAGACAGCCACGGGTATTAAAACATGAAGGAACTTCTTCGTAATGTTTTAATACAGCTTTTAATTGGTAAATGTTATTGGTTAAATTTCATGTATGAGCCCATGATAGGATTTTGAGTAAGCCGGAGCCGTGCCACCAGTAGAACTGGCGGAAGAGGAAGAACCCGTACGAAAGTACGGAAGAGACAGACAAAGGGAAAGAAGAATGAACACAATGCCGGAACCACACAGGACACTGAATGACTAACTTAAATAACCAGACAAGATGCCCCGAGGGCACAAGGCAAAGTGAACAGACACAACCGAATATCCGCACGACCGCAGGACCGAAGGAACATCGCCAATTGCCAATTTCACGGTCGTTTTGCCGAATTTGGGGCTTCTGTTTGTTCTTGAAATACTTATTAATAATTAAAGGCTGTAAATTGAATTAATAAAAAACTGCAGAAAGAAGCAACTTTATTTTAAATGACTTAAGTGCGCTAACTTAATGCCAACTTTTTTTTTGTCAGATATTTATGTCAGAGTGGAGAAACAAGTCTTTCTCAGTAGCACGACAGCCTTAGGTATTAAAACGTGAAGGAACCTCCCCGCGACGCCTTAATGGAGCTTTTAATTGGTTAAATTTTATTGCCTACAACAATTATGCCCATGAATAGCAAGAGGAACTGGGCATACGGAGTAACAACTGAACAAACCAGAAACGCAAACGAACGAACAAACGGAAGCCCGAGCGAACGAACATCCTAGCGAGCGAACGAATAGCCGAATGACCGAGTTAACGATCTAACGGTCCACCTAGCGCTCGTCGGCGAAAACGAACGAACGAGAAACCGAGTGAACGAACCCGCGAAACTAGATGAACAGCTGAATGCCCGGGTGGACAGCTCTTTTGTTTGCAGTTCTAAGCGTTTATAAGAATCGATTTTCTGATATTCTAGTGCAAACTTAAAAGTGCTTATCTTTTCGGAAAGAGTGAGAAGCGATCTAGCTTTCGTTCTTATTACTTAATGTTAAGTATAATTATTAAAAATCTTACCCACGTATTTTAGTGAGCTCACCAAAAAGATAATTAAGAAACAGCATAGATTGTCAAAAGCAAAATAAAGCTCTGTCTGCTCGGAAGGTCTGTCAATCTCGTCAGGGGCACAGTGAACAGACCCGGTAGAGAGTTCAGAAAAACGCCAAACAACAAAACACGAAGGAAATATGTAAACGACATAACGAGGGAGAAAATTGTGAATAAATTCAGGGTGAACTTCTCTACCACACGTTTCAAACTGCCGCACCACAGCTGGCCCTACGTGCCTTAGCTGACATGTATCATTCTATGCAGTTTTAGCAAATTAAAAAGCTTATTCTACCTTGTACCTGAGCGGCCAGCGTCTGCAGAGGAAGAGTTCTTATTTTGCATGACATACAGCCGGTTTGAATAAGTCTCCTCGTTGCACTTAATAGGTAAAACGACTTGGAAATGTAAAATGTTGAAACATGGAACTGAAGAACGGCAAATTAACAGCTAACCTTTGAAACTTTTACAGCTATAACTGAGTGTTTAACCTGGCTCCTTGATTTAAACAGTTAAGTTTGTTGATCTAATCGGGCTCGCGACATTACTTGAACACGACGTTTTATTCAAACGGAAACGTCACACTCTAGTATCCAGACTATCTCAAAACTAAGATTGATTGTTAGCGAGGTAGTTTAGTTCTTCTTAAAAAAAATTATGCTGAAACCTAGCATTATTACAAAAGTTAAATACAATGTAAATCCTGATATAATTTTAATGCTAACCAAAAAATAAAAAAAAATAAAAAAAAAAGTAAAAATCAGTTAGGATCGACAGATTTGTATTTGGGTCGACCCGCCGTTCTATTCGACTGCGCCAGTCGAATAGAACGGCAAAAGTTCGACTTCGATTCAGACGTCGAACTTTACATGTGCCGAACCAAATGCATACGTTACGTATAAATTATATAAATTATATCTATCCCAGAGGTCTGTGCAGTTTGATCGACTAGGCATGTGCGCAAAGAACTTCATTCTGAACAAGATGGCGGGAAAAGAGGAATGTGCTTGTTCTTCTTGTTTCGAAACAGCTAAATATACTTGTCTGAGATGCAAAAGTATTAAAAAAAAAAAGAATCTATTCTTGATGTGCACACGCACTTCAAACAGACAGAAACTTTCCAATACAGGCTACTTATCAAAGGCGAAGCCTTAAGACTTCTCAGAACAAAATCTTCAAAAACAGCATTTGAAAAAAACATTACTCTATTCAAACAGAGATTACGCTGCAGAGATTACCTCGATAACCTGATAGATAAAACTCTTTCACAAGTCAATCTCCGTGAAAGAATGTCGGTACTACAAAACAAACAAAAAACGCGCAAAAACATTTTGCCGTTTGTTAGGGAATATCGCCCTTCTGTGCCTAACCTAAAACCATTCAGATGAGTAAATGGCACTTGATAGAAAATCAGCCTCTGCTAAGAGAGATCTACAAAGACCCTTCCCTGCTTTCGTACAGAAATGGGAGATCTTTGAAAGACGTACTCGTAAGAGCAAATTAGCTTTGAACGTCTTCCTATCTCGACCAATAGGAGCCGTGTTTGGCCTGTCTTCATTATTTTACTAAACAAGCTCTTCCATGTCAGAATTCATACTTCCCGCCAACAACAACGGCTGACCACGAAAATCTATTTTCTCACTTTTGCTTTAAGTTCGACTTCAGTTAGGTTCGACGTCTGAATCAACTGCCGAACTTAATTATTTGGGTCGACCTTAATAGGTATTAGGTTCGGCTCATGTAAAGTTCGACGTATGAACCGGGCCTAAGCTTTAACCTGTCTGGGTAAAGAACGAAACTACTGTAGTGAAAGAAACCATTGCTCGAGATGTTTTTCGTTGCATCACTAATCCCAGACGTGAAAGTCATCCAGTACTGCAAATTGCCTGCATGTTTCATCTAGCTTTGGGCAGTTGTTGATTGACTGTTCATAATCATTCATTGTTGAATGACAACAGACTCTTTCGTCAATGCCCTTTAAAAAAAACGGTCGAAACTCCCGGCATTAAACTGTCAATCAATATTTATTATACGCCTTTACAATAGTTTATAGAAGCTTTATTTAAACGGCTAAAGTTTGATAGCTACCAGTTATTGTTACAGTGAGAGATCAAAAATAATGTCATTACGAGAAATCGTCTACTACAAAATTACAAAATTAAATATCTATCCTTTCCTATCCAACCATTACGTAATGGCAACAGCTTTAGGTGATAATAGCTAATAATAACAATGCTTCTTTTTCTAGGTGAAAAATTTCCCAAGTCATAAAACAACAGTAATCAAATTGCCTTTACCTTCATCACATGTTTCACCACCGAATCCGCACTTGCATTGACAACTGTAGCCTCCCCCTGGCTCATTAGAGCAGATTCCTTCGTTAGAACATGGACTTGAATAACATGGTACATTTTCTGCAAGGTAACGTTTAAATACTACATTTAAAGCCTTTAAGGAGAACAAATTTTGCATGAACAAACAAACCAACAAGAATATGAATCAAGTGCCGCAATATTATAATCCTCACCGGCAGGTTTTAATAAGCAAAGCTAAATTCTTTCCGATAGTATATTTTCGTCATTAATGTGTGCATTGTCTGCTATCGATTGGAATCAGGGATGGCGCAGTGTTGACAGCACTCGCCTCCCACCAATGTGGGCAGGGTTCGATCTCAGGACTCGGCTTTACATGTGGGTTGAGTTTGTTGTTGTTTCTCGTCTTTCTTCCGAGAGGATTTTCTCCGGGTACTCCGGTTTTCCCCTCTCTTAAAAACCAACATTTCCAAATTCAAATTTGATCTGGGATCTAAGGGCCACGGAATTGTCATTCGCAGCAGACTGTGAAAGTTTCACGTGCATTAAACAGGAGGCAGCGTGGTCGATACGCCTTTGCGGAATCAGCTTCAGTAGCTTTGCAAGCCAGTGTTTCCTTTGCTATTGTAACCTTGTCTTGGTTAACTAACTACAAGGTTATTAGAGAAATGGCAATAAAACGTAAATACTTTTGAGGCGCGCAGCGGGAAGTGATCATGTAAAATAACATTAGAATGACGTCGTCATTTCCAAACGAAGGCCATCTTTAATCCGCCATCCGAATTTCTTCATTTCCTAAAATTTCAAGCGTCAAAAGTCCCTTTAAGGTGCTTGAACACAGTTGGCGCGCGCTTCACCAGTTCAGTGCAGGACACTATTAAGCGCGCGCTACGGCTGTGGTAGGAAATTACGACGTCGACAAGGCGATCCCTCAACTTTATATCAAATGGCTCAAAAGTTGAATTTTGCGGTTAAAATAACTCAGTTCCTCGTTTGTGAACCTTTTTTTTTTTTCACCGAGCAAAGAAAGCGGGTTAACGAAGACCTAAGCTTTACTGCAAACTTTGCATCTTTACTATGAAGTCCCAATTAAAAGCCGCGCAGGCGCATTTGACCAAAATTCTGTGACTCGTTGTTTTAGTGGAAAGGAAGTGTTTTCTAAGGAACCGAAATTTGACAAAAGAGTAGTTCTCTTATAGTGCAACTCGCCTACAAAGAAAACCCAAATCTGACAGAGGGTATCTCGGCAAAACATTAAAGTGCAAAACCAATATTTACAGGGGATGTCTCAGGAAAATTACATGAAAGCAGCGTCACTATGTCACTATTTTGTGACTTTTCTGGAGACAAAAATGAAAAAAAAATCTAATGAGTGCATTTTCTCAAAATAAAGGAAACCTATTATTTGAGTACCGTTAACAGCTCGTCACGTTGCTATGGCCACGGTACATAGGTCAACAACGATTATCCAAATACATTCCTTCTTAGTTAATCTTGCATCATGTTAATTTTGGGCACCCAGAAGTACGAATATTACAAATAACGTTTACTAAGATCTGTCATACTAGAAAACTGTGTCCGGCCACCTTAATTGACTAAAAATTAACAAAGAGAGAACCACCAACATGATCAAACAGTAGTTAAAACACTCACATGATCTAAAAACATGAATGTAACGTTAGAAAGTCGATTGTTGATTAATGAGACAAAATTTTGAAACAACCTGCGTTTCTAGGTATGATGGAATGGTAAATTCAAATCCAATGGACTCTCTCCTACCACAGCAAATTATTTCCACATAAATTTCTGAAAAAATCGTAAGGTTTGGTGGCGCTTTGCTCAAATATTTAAAAATCCGAAATAATGAGCACGTTTTTATTATGTCACAACTTTAGGTTACGTTTAGTTAGATTGTCTGTAGAGGAAACCTGAAACCCGTGGTCTTCCTGACATGATGTATTATTTTCTCTGAGATCACAGTTTATACCTGAACGGAATGACATACTCCGGAGAAGAACGTGTAATTTTTTGTCTATATTGTATTGTATTGTATTGTATTGTATTGTATTGTATTGTATTGTATTGTATTGTATTGTATTGTATTGTGTTGTGTTGTGTTGTATTGTATTGTATTGTATTGTATTGTATTGTATTGTATTTGTATTGTATTGTATTGTATTGATCATAAACACAGCAGATTATTTTGCAAACAGTCTTTCTTCGAGCGTTATCTCGCAAACATCTTACTGTGAAAACGTAATCTAAAAAAGGCCCTCACAAAGTTTAGAGGTACCCAGGATACTAAAAAATATGAAGCCTTTTAATGTTGTAAACAATGTTCAACGGCGACCTTTATCGAAAACGAAAAGCAAAACGGTTTTGCTTTAATTATAAGTGTATCACAAACAGCTGGGACAATGTACATAAAGTTTATCATAAAATAAACTAACCATAAACTAACCATTAACTGAAAGTTTTAACATTCAGTTAATGAAATCGCGTTAAGTGCCCGTTTTCCCATTTTTCCCGAATTACACATTGTGCGACTTAACCAGTGAGAATAGTTACGTACCAGCCAACTGATCCTGTAGTTGTGTTACTGTTTTATTCAGAGATTCAACGGCAGACTGGAGCTCTGAGAGATTAGAAAGGAGTATTAAACCTTAATAATAAACATTTTTGGTATAGGTTATGCCAAAAGTTACACAACCCTTCGGTTTGATCTAAAAGAAGAAAGGGATGTCACAAACATAAATTAATGAGATGTTTCAGGTCTCACCAATCACTGTAGTTTGTAGCAAGACAAATGTGATCTCTGGAAATGGAAATACTATCTTTCAATCAGCTGGAATGCTAAATTTCATGCCAAACGGTCTGAGGGTCTCAATACTTGAGAAGTCAGTAAATTTTGTATTGAGGTGATAAGGCCAAAAAACATTTCTGTACTTACTCCCCGATAAAAAAGGCGGATGTTGTATAACTTTTTGCAATAAGAAGATCATTAGAACAAGAAATTATAGGGCGTTTAAGTGCAACAGAGCCGATAAGCAGAGATTCAATGACATTTTACAGACTTAATTTGTGTGGAAAAGTATTTGAGCATGACTGAATGGCAAGGGTATAAATTTTCTGTCCTGTATCTTAGAAGGGAGGGTTTTCTAGGTTCCTTTGAAATGAAAACGATTTCTATACAATGAATAAGCCTCAATTCCAAAAGCAACCAACCTTGGTTGTCACTCTTCAGTTCATTCAATTCTTTGGTTTGAGCTAAAAGAAGAAAGAAATATCAAAAACATAAATCAATGAGATGTTTTAAGTTCTTTCCGTAGTTATGTAGAAGGTACAGAAATTTGTTTTAGCTACGCATTAAAATTCATCTAATAGGGATTTTGCAACAATTGGCCACTTCACCAATCATCGTAGTTTGTTCCTGGACATATCTGGTGTCTAGAAATGGAAATACTTTCTTTCAACGAGCAAGAACGCTAATTCTCCACGATCTGAATTTTTGGATACTTCTGAAATCAATAGATTTTGTAATACGACGACAAGGCATAATAACATTTCTCTACTTAGTTTCTTGATTTAAACAAGGCGTTGCCGCAAAAACTGTTAGCAATAAGAAGATCATCATAGCAAGAGATCGTTTTAAGCCAGTAGAGCACAACGGGAAGATTTAATTAATGACAGTTTAACCTCACTTGAAGCCTTTCCTCCAGAGCATCAATTTTACAAACTTGATTTGTGTGGAAAAGCATTTGAGGGTGACTGAATGGCAATGGTGAAAAATTTCTGTCTTGTATCTTAGAATGGGAGATTTTCTAGGTTCCTTTGAAATGAAAAAGGTTTCTATGGGATGAATATGCCTCAATTGCAAAAGCAACCAACCTTGGTTGTCACTCTTTAGTTCATTCAATTCTTTGGTTTGAGCTAAAAGAAGAAAGGAATATCAAAAACATAAATCAATGAGATGTTTTAAGTCCTTTCCGTAATTGTGTAGACTGTACAGAAATTTGTTTTAGTTACGCATTAAAACTCATCCAATAGGGATTTTGCAACAATTGGCCACTTCACCAATCATCGTAGTTTGTTCCTGGACATATCAGGTGTCTAGAAATGGAAATACTATCTTTCAACGAGCAAGAACGCTAATTTT
Organism: Pavona decussata; assembly: GCF_977016875.1. Classification (NCBI taxonomy): domain Eukaryota; kingdom Metazoa; phylum Cnidaria; class Anthozoa; order Scleractinia; family Agariciidae; genus Pavona; species Pavona decussata. The sequence goes on from NW_028145576.1 coordinate 285,593, forward strand.
CCACGATCTGAATTTTTGGATACTTCTGAAATCAATAGATTTTGTAATACAGCGACAAGGCATAATAACATTTCTCTGCCTAGTTTCTTGATTTAAAAAAGGCGTTGCCGTGAAAACTGTTAGCAATAGGAAGATCATCATAGCAAGAGATCGTTTTAGGCCAGTAGAGCAAAACAGGGAGACTTAATTAATGACAGTTCAACCCCACTTGAAGCCTCTCCTCCAGAGGATCAATTTTACGAACTTGATTTGTGTGGAGAAGCATTTGAGGGTGACTGAAAGGCAATGGTGAACAATTTCTGTCTTTTATCTTAGAATGGGGGGTTTTCAAAGTTCCTTTGAAATGAAAAAGATTTCTATACGATAAATACGCCTCAATTCCAAAAGCAACCAACCTTGGTTGTCACTTTTCAGTTCATTCAATTCTTCGGTTTGAGCTTAAAGAAGAAAGGAATATCAAAAACATAAATCAATGAGATGTTTTAAGTCCTTTTCGTAATTATGTAGAATGTACAGAGATTTGTTTTAGCTACGCATTAAAATTCATCTAATAGGGATTTTGCAACAATTGGCCACTTCACCAATCATCGTAGTTTGTTCCTGGACATATCTGGTCTCTAGAAATGGATAACTATCTTTCAACGAGCAAGAACGCTAATTTTTCACGATCTGAAGTTTTGGATACTTCTGAAATCAGAAGATTTTGTATTGCGGCGACAAGACCTAATAACATTTCTCTACTTAGTTTCTTGATTTAAAAAAGGCGTTGCCGTAAAAACTGTTAGCAATAGGAAGATCATCATAGCAAGAGATCATTTTAGGCCAGTAGAGCACAGCGGGGAGATTTAATGTATGACAGTTCAACCTACCTTAAAGCCTTTCCTCGAGAGGATCAATTTTAGAAACTTGATTTGTGTGGAAAAGCATTTGAGGGTGACTGAATGGCAATGGTGAGCAATTTCTGTCTTTTATATTAGAATTGAGGGTTTTCTGGGTTCCTTTGAAATGAAAAAGATTTCTATAGGATGAATAAGCCTCAATTGCAAACGCAACCAACCTTGGTTGTCACTCTTTAGTTCATCCAATTCTTTGATATGGACTAAAAGAAGAAACGGATATCAAAAACATAAATCAATGAGATGTTTTAAGTCCTTTCCGTAATTGTGTAGATTGTACAGAAATTTGTTTTAGTTACGCATTAAAACTCATCTTATAGGGCTTTTGCAACAATTGGCCACTTCACCAATCATCGTAGTTTGTTTCTGGACCAATCTGGTGTCTAGAAATGGAAATACTTTCTTTCAACGAGCAAGAACGCTAATTTTCCACGATGTGAATTTTTGGATACTTCTGAAAGCAATAGATTTTTTAATACTGCGACAAGGCATAATAACATTTCTCTACTTAGTTTCTTGATTTAAACAAGGCGTTGCCGCAAAAACTGTTAGCAATAAGAAGATCATCATAGCTAGAGATCGTTTTAGGCCAGTAGAGCACAACGGGGAGATTTAATTAATGACAGTTCAACCTAACTTGAAGCCTTTCCTCTAGATGATCAATTTTACAAGCTTGATTTGTGTGAAAAAGAATTTGAGGGTGACTGAATGGCAATGGTGAGCAATTTCTGTCTTTTATCTTAGAATGCGGCGTTTTCTAGGTTCCTTTGAAATGAAAAAAATTTCTATAGGATAAATATGCTTCAATTGCAAAAGCAACCAACCTTGGTTGAGACTTTTCAGTTCATTCAGTTCTTCGGTTTGATCTATAAGAAGAAAGGAATATCAAAAACATAAATCAATGAGATGTTTTGAGTCCTTTCCGTAATTGTGTAGACTGTACAGACATTTGTTTTAGCTACGCATTAAAATTCATCTAATAGGGATTTTGCAACAATTGGCCACTTCACCA
>NW_028145576.1:290000-427500 GCF_977016875.1 Pavona decussata
CCGTAGATATTTTATTTAACATGGCGCACAAGTCGGTTTCTTCATCGCCGGTATGCTTTAACATTTTTCGGCAATTTGAGAATACACCTAAACAATCAATAGTCAAGAACAGTCAATCATTTCACATCCAGCAAATAGTTTATTGAACAACAGGGCTCTAAGTGTACGAAGGCTTGGATAGCACTATCCAGCGAGCGCGGGATAAAATTATCCGCTCTATTATTTTTGTTTTAGATTCCATCCACTGGATAAGGATTTATCGGCTGGGTAACGTTATCCACCCTTTGTACAACTGGGAAGAGGATTCAAGAAGAATATGAATACTTACTGGAACCTACTGCAACAAAAACTCCAGTTGTCTTAAATATGTATAATGAATCGTCCTTATAAAGCCCCTTCTCAGCTTTTGGCCATCTTTTTCCCGCCTTTACCATGTCCTGACATTGCTTCGGGAACTCTGCATCTAGTGTTTCCACCCCTACTTCAGCCCACACCAAGGTTCAATCGATGGTTTGGGCAAATTGTCATGGTACTACATTTGAGTGGCTGTGAAAACTTTCCAACTCGACACAAGATAAGGTCGAGTTCATCTACAAGACCGGAGAACTTAAGGGCAGATAAATGAGTATCAATACTTATAGTACAAGAGACTAACGGAATGATTTCGATTGAGCTTTTCTTGCCATGACCACAGGGTCCCTTGTCAAGAGTTTTAAAAGAACAATACGCCTCCATGATTTACACTACACTACTTGTAAACAAAGTTTTTCTCACCATTAATTAACGATCACGTGAATGCCCATAAACATTAGAAACGGAATATATATTATGTTATGTAATATTTTGTACATGAAAGATGATAAAATCGTATTTTTGTATTTTGAAATAATTACGTCGATATGTTAAAAGTAGAACGGTAGAAAAGAATATGCAAATTAAGACCTTGTCCATTTCAATCAGTCACTTAGTCTGATTCGCCTTGCTATAAACATTCTTATAAACAAGCAGTCTTATGCTATTTTGCTCGGCCAACCTCCTTAAGAATATTGTAATTCTTCGTGCTAACTTATATCAAGAGATTTTAATAGATACTCGAAGACGAATTTTATGAAAGCGGGAAACCGGAAGTGATGAACATTTAGAACATTTTGTCTCGCAATTATTTTGGCACAAATACAATAAAATAAAAATAAAACTAACCTAAATTGAAAAAATTGTTACAATCTTCTGACCAGTTGTTTTAAAACTGGAGTAAGAAACTCCAAATGGTAAAGATTTCGCCTTGAGAGTTCTAAGCCAAAAATTATGCTCGTATTAAGTCGATGCTAATTACGCAAGAAAAATTGCAGTTTTTAGCCAACTGTGAGTGTCAACAGCGCCATAAAAACTCATTTACCAAGGGATTTCTTTTGATAAACTTCAAGCCCTATGTTTTAGCATAAACCACAGTAAAGTTCAAGTCAATCTGTTGTATCTGCCCGGGTGAAACTTTCGATTATTTATACGGTACTTTTTGACTCATGAAAACCACGTCTTTTTGAAAAATCCACCAGAAATTTAGAGTTTATTGTAAAAGTCTGAACATCTCCCTGAGATACAAAGAGATATCATACTTGAAGATAATAAATCAGAAAGATTAAATACAGCCTTTTCGATTTTCTAGAGATCGACAAACTTGCATAATTTTAAGCTATCAAATTAGCATATTTACCCTCTCTTGCAAAAATGTCAATTTCTCCTCAACGAAAAAATATTTTCAAAACAAACTGCACAGGGGTTCTTCTAACATGATAGGGTATCAAACCTGAAAGTATGAGCGAAATCGATTTTTTGACTGTTGCCGGCCAATGTCTGGTTTTTACTGACATCTGCTCTTAAATCCTTTCCGTAATTATGTAGAATGTACAGAAATTTGTTTTAGTTACGCATTAAAACTCAGCTACAGTAAAAACCCACGTATAAGAACCTAGAATTTTTGGGTTCAGGCTGAATGGGTTCTTATATTTTGGGGTAGTTTTTCCAAAGTCAAGCTGATTAATTCCTTAGTAGGTTCTTATTTGTTGGATTTGTCATAGTGATACAAAAAGTCAGGGCACTATACAGAGTCCCAAGACTACACCAGTATAATTTTATACAGAACTATATATTCTATACTCTGTATTTAAAAGATTTTCAATTTTGAAGTTTCTTCATTGTACTACATACTGTATTAAACAAATAATTTTCATGGTATATTTCTCAGAAATTTCACAATTTCTAACAAAGTCCAGTATTTTGGCCTTAAAATAAGATTGTTTTTTTTTTGGTATAAGAACCTATTTTTCTTTGCCAGGCTAAATAGGTTCTTATATATTTGGGTATTAAAATGGCCAATTTCAGCTTGTAGTTTCTTAAATCACCAGGTTCTTATACGTGGGTTTTTACTGTAATAGGGATTTTGCAACAATTGGCCACTTCACCAATCATTGTAGTTTGTTCCTGGACCAATGTGGTCTCTAGAAATGGAAATACTATCTTTTAACGAGATAAAACGCTAATTGTCCCTAATCTGAGGGTTTGGATACTTCAGAAATCAGTATATTTTGTATTGAGGCGACAAGGCCTTTATAACATTTCTCTACTTAGTTTCTTGAGAAAAAAAAAACAAGTTGCCGTATAACTGTTAGGAATAGGTAGATCATCATAGCAAGAGATTTTAAGCCAGTACAGCACAACTGGGAGATTTAATTAACAACCTACCCTGAAGCCTTTTCTGTAGAGGATCAATTTTGTTCTTGATAACTAAGACGTTAGAAAGGAAGAAAAAATATTTTATTTAAATGTAAAACTCTTAAAAACTGAAGTGATGACTATCGACACTGAACCACAGAACAAAACATTGTTAACTCTACATAACACTTAAAAATTCCGCTAGTGGGAGGTTGACTATAGTTGGGGCTGAGAATTTGAACAGGGAATTACCATAGAATAAATCCAGCTAGAAATCAGAGCTCCGAACATCCGGTTTACAAGCGCGCACGTCTAACAACTCGCCACACTTAAACTTCCGCTTAGTTTTAATCTTTAACTCATTATGAGAATTAAAGAAAATATGTTTCCAAAATCAGAAGAAAAGAACCAATCGACGAAATGAGAGTGAAAAAGAACATGAAAAAAGGTAACAAACTTGAAAACATTCTGTGGAAAGCTCTAGCTTGGTTGGTTTCACTTACATCTTGTACACATCTTAGAACACTTCTTAGCCCCTCCTGAGTCTGACGTAATAAGCTTGATCGCCATCAGTACACTTACAATGAGAATATAGGTAGCCTTCATGATGAACTACCAGATAACACGTCCAGATCTACAAAAGCAAAACAGAAAATTTGTAAGAAAGAAAATATTAAGTAAAACAGCCATATCTTGGCTTATAGTATACTAATTTAAGGCTTATTCGTCGCTTCCTTCGAAAAGAATAAACTAATCAGAAGAAACAAAAAAGCAGGTACACTACATTTATTCTGACTCCAGAAAACTCTCACGATTGCTGTAGGCAGATTTCATTTGAGTTTCCTAACACCAAATCCAAAGTGAGCACCCTAACTAATCACAGCAGACGTAAACACAACAACCAACCAATCAGAACTCGAAGCATTGCGTGCGAGCAGGCCGTGATCTGTTTTGATTTTACTTCTCATTGGTTTAGAAAGTGGCGCGAGTTTAATTTTGCTAACCATTCACAATGCGTGTTGAAGTAAACGTGAATTACTTCAGACACTCAATTGAAAAGCGCTGCAATCTAGGATTTACTGCAAAGGGGAGTGATGAGGAATTATGAGTGAGTACAGACATAGACTGGAGAAAGAAAGAGACCAGATAGGGAAGTTTGATTAAAATTGAATTGAAAAGGCTGCTTTACAACTCCAAACGTTTTGTTCTATTCCTTACATTGTTAATAAGAAGATGTGTTATGCGCTTAGCAAAGCTAAGGGAAAAAATCCCTTTATTCACGCAGACATAATGAGTTTGCAAGGAATGTAGAATAATTAAGAGGATCAACCAATTTAGCTTTCCACACACATTAGTAGTTAAAGAGTTGAAGAAAAAATGAAACTTCTGTTTTCTTCAAATAGTGTACGTGAATATATTCCCCATCATATTTTCACCGTGGTTTGGCGTTATTTTGAATCTCCACTAAGGAAAATATTGCGTGAAGTTTTGGGAAGTCAAGCATCAAATGTTAAAACCTTTATTAATTTAGACGTTCTTTTCAGCCTTTTAAAGCAAAAAAAAACCAACATTGAAGTTTCACGACAATCAGCGGGGGTAAAAAATAAAAATAATATATCGAACTTACAGCTGGTGAGCATGACATCTTTTTAAATTAACAGCAACAGCTTGAATTCAGTGCAGGCGCAATTAAATAAGCCACTCCTCCCTAAGTTCTTATAATTCCTGCTGGTGGCTAAGACGATTCCACACTGCTGACCATCGAGATCATGGTCTCAAAAAATGACACCACATGATTTCCACTTAGTAGTTCAACAACTCGGATACAGAACGGTTTATAAATTATTTCAACCAGTAATCAGTAATTTCCTCGAAATAATCTATATATTGTGGTTCAAAACCTTTTTTTAGTTGAAAAAGTTTCAAATCGGTTGATTTTCATTTCCCTTTGTCTCGGATTATGGTCTTGTGAGAGTCAAAAGCACGCAAATGATGCGCGTACAGCTTTCAGATTATTACCAATCTCCCTTTTTTTGTAAACCAAAAGGGAATTTTAATGAATTAGTTGAAAGACGATAAACGTATTCAACGAATTCAGCTTTCCACAGAAAATTGTAAAACAGTTGAAAAACAGAGAACGAAATTATTTTCCACAAGCGGGACCTTTCTTCCATGAAATTCTTCACCATTCTGGTGCATTTTCACTAACAATCTCCGCGCTGTATCAATATCGATCGCGCCACGAGTTGAAACTTTTCAGCCATCTAAATTCACTGCTTATTTTTCCGCTTTCTAATTTCCTTTGCCACCTCATCTCCAATTCGTTAGCTGTTGTCGCTAAAATACTTGAATGTATTTATCGACATCGAGAAATTTTTGAGGTTGTTGGACAAAATTCTAATGGGAAAAAAAAAACCTTTTGAGACCTGATCGAAAAATAAATTATTGCGCATGTCGACAGAGCAGTGACGCACTATTCTGACAAACCACGAGTTGAGACTTGCCCCTGTATAAAGATTTGAGTTTCTTTAATATTCTCTTTAGCTTCCGTCAGAGTTGCGATTTCTGTCGGCTCCTCTTGAACTGAAGACGGGAAAACTAAATGTTCTATTCATTTATGACAAATAATAGCCATAGTTTCTATAACAGAAATTCAACCTCAAAACGTTCTCCCCTGCGCTCTATTGTTACAAACAAACGCAATTACCTAAGCTGTTAAAATAGCATTGATTACATAAAGAAAGTGAAATGTTGAAGCTTTACAACCCCAGTTTTATGCCCTTCATTTGACGGACAAATTCTTTTATACGGTTTCCAAACTCAAGGAAAACTTGTCTTTTCCACTTCTAATAATTTTGCTCAGTAGCCATACACAAATCATGATTTAAAATAGAATAAACGAATTTGGCTTCCCTCCGCGACATGATAGGCGCTTTATTTTTAACGAAGAACACAAACTGAAGTAATAATGCCCATCGCCAATGCAAAATTAAATTGTGCAAAGATTTGTCAAACGCCTCCACAACGCGTTGGCCATGGCAAGAAAAGTTTGTCATCTATTCAGACTGATGATTTGATTTAAACCAAAACAAGAAACAAATCACACAGATAGAAAGAAGAAAGAAAGAAAAATATCAGGGGAAACAGAACTCAAGTCTTACTTCAACTAAATCAATAAGAACCGTCACAGCCACTAACAAACAAATACTATCTATTTTCATTCGCTTATTTATACTAGGGAAATAGAAGTTAGCTTTGTACTGAAAAGAAACTTTTTTTCCAAGAATAGTATATTTTAATGTAAGAAGCAACAGTAACTAGCATATACAATAGAAAAGAAACAATTATACACAAACAGGGAAAAACATAAATAGTATATACAGTGTCAGTTTTATTCCCTCATTAATTAGTCGTTTTCAGTGATACAGATAAGTACGAATTTTTTTCTATGAGGTTTACAAAGTTCACATGCCGATTAAATTTGCTTTCCGTCCCAGAAGTAATAAATTTTGCTGGGCTTGTAAAAGAATGAGTTAAAAGAGGATAGACAAACTCAGATCAAAAATTATAAAGCAGTTGAAACACAGAGAAGGAAATTATATTCTGCGCGCAGGACGCTTACTTTATGAAATCCTTCACCATTTTGGTGCATTTTCAATGACAATCTCTTCTCTGCCGTATCATTTTTCGATCACTCCACAAGTTGAAACTTTTTCAGCAATCTAAATTCACTTCTTTGTTTTTTCCGCTTTCTACTGAAATTTCTTTGCCACCTCATCCAATTAGTTAGCTTTTGTCGCTAAAATAATTGAATGTATTTATTCACATCCAGGAAGTTGTGAGGTTTTTGGACATCTAGCCTAAATTCTAACGGGAAATGAACACCTTCTGAGAACTTATCGCCAAATAACTCTGCGCCTTTCAAAGAAACAAAGTAGTGTCGCACTATTCAGATAATCCAGGAGCTGGGACTTGCCGCTGTATGAAGATTCGAATTTCTTTGATATTCTCTTTAGCTTCCATGAGAGTTGCGATTTCTGTAGGCTCCTACTTAATGTTCTATTCATTTATGAAAAGTAATAGTCAGAGTTTCTATAACAGAAATTCAATCTCAAAACGTTTTCTCCTGTGCTCTATTGTTACAAACAAACGCAATTTCCAAGCCTGTTTAAATACCATTGATTACACAAAGAATGGAAAATAAAGCTTTACAAGCCTAGCTTTATGCCTTCTATTTCGCCAACAAATTCTTTTATACCGTTTCCAAAGTCAAGGAAAGCTTACGTTTTTCACATCGAATAATTTTGCTCAGTAGCTACACACGATTTAAAATAGAATAAACGAATTCAGCTTCCCTCAAATATTAATTGTAATGCATGCAGCCCAAGGTTTGTTACTCTGGTGTGTATTAAGAAACAGAGAATAAAAGCTTTGTTTTACGTAAGTTAAACAATTTCTTAGTTAAAATTTTCAGTAAATTACCGATGCATTTCCATTCAGAATCTCCACGCTCTACCATTCACTAAATCTTACCCCAAGTTGAAGTTTAGAGTACTATAAACTCGTTGGTTGTTTTTTGGATATCTAATTTTGTTTGAGTCCTTTACTTCTAAATTGTCTCAAATTTGTTAGCTGTTATCGCTTAAATACTAAACTGCCTTTATTTAGGTTTAGAAATTTGTGACTGGTTGTTGGAAAGGTACAACAAACTGTAACGGGAGATTGATGAAAACCTTCTAAAACATTATAGCCAAATAAATCATTAGGCTTGTAAACAGGACTCTAAAAAATAAAGAAATTTAACTGGCACTTACTTCTGGATGAAGAATTAGAGTTTCTTCAAAATTCGTTTAAGTTTCCGAGAGAGTTGCGACGCGGTTGTCTCTCGTTGAACTGAAGAGCGGTTACTGACGAAGAGTTTTATATTCTTGTATTAATTATCATATGTGCCCGTTGCTAGGCATAAATTCGAAAATACAATACAAGATACAAGAGTTCCTTCAGGCGCTTTATTTTTACTAAAGAACACAAACTGAAGTAATAATGCTCATCGCAAATTACTCGATGTAATTAAATTGTGCAAAGATCTGTTGCTGAACAAAAGCCTCCACAACACGTTGACAAGAAAAGTTTCTAATCTATTCAGACTGAAGTTTTTCGCAACTGCTTAAGTTGCGTAGTAACTGCGAGGATCTTTCTTCTATTTGATCTTTCATCCGCATTTCAAAATATATTTTTCATATATTTACAATTATTTGTTCATCCTTTACGGGTATATTACAAACTCACAATATGACCAGCTCCCAGTTGGCTTGATAGCTCAGTCGGTAGAGCTAGAGGTCATGTCACTGGCATCGCAGAGGTCATGGGTTCTATTCCCATTCAAGCCTGAATTTTTTTCACGCTTTCTTTTCGCAACTCCTTAAGTCGCGTAGTAACTGCGAGGATCTTTCTTCTATTTGATCTTTCATCCGCAGTTCAAAATATTTCTATCAAATATTTACATTTATTTATTAGTCCTTTACGGCTATATTATGAAGCCAAGATATGAAAAGCTCCCAGTTGGCTTGATAGCTCAGTTGGTAGAGCACTGCACCGGCATCGCAAGGGTTATGGGTTCGAATCCCGTTCAGGCCTGAATTTTTTCAGGCTTTCTTTTGGCAACTGCTAAAGTTGCGTAGTAACTGTGAGGATCTTTCTTCTATTTGATCTTTCATCCGCAGTTCAAAGCATATCTTTCAAATATTTACATTTATTTATTCATCCTTTAAGGCTATATTACAAACTCAAAATATGACCAGCTCCTAGTTAGATTGATAGCTCAGTTGGCAGAGTACTGCACTGGCATCGAAAGGGTTATGGGTTCGAATCCTGTTCAAAGCTGAATTTTTTTCAGGCATTCTTTTCGCAACTGTTAAAGTTGCGTAGTAACTGCGAGGATCTTTCGTCTATTTGATCTTTTATCCGCAGTTAAAAATATATGTTTTAGGTATTTACATTTATTGATTCATCCCTTAAGGCTATATTACAAACTCAAAATATGACCAGCTCCTAGTTGGATTGATAGCTCAGTTGGTAGAGCACTGCACCGGCATCGCAAGGGTTATGGGTTCGAATCCCGTTCAAGCCTGAATTTTTTCAGGGTTTCTTTTCTAAACTGCTAAAGTTGCGTAGTAACTGTGAGGATCTTTCTTCTATTTGATCTTTCATCCGCAGTTCAAAATATATCTTTCAGATATTTACATTTATTTATTCATCCTTTACGGCTATATTACGAACCCACGATATGAAAAGCACCCATTTGGCTTGATAGCTCAGTTGGTAGACATCGCAGAGGTTATGGGTTCGAATCCCGTTCAAGCCTGAAAATTTTTTCAGGCTTTCTTTGCGCTACCGCTTAAGTTGCGAAGTAACTGCGAGGATCTTTCTTCTGTTTGATCTTTCATCCGCAGTTTAAAATATATCTTTCAAATATTTACATTTATTTATTCATCCTTGACGGCAAGCGGCTATATTACAAACTCACGATAAGAAAAGCTCGCATTTGGCTTCATAGCTCATTTCGTAGAGCACGGCACTGGCACTGGCACTGGCACTGGCATCTCAGAGGTCATGGGTTCGAATCCCGTTCAAGCCTGAATATTTCTCAGGCTTTCTTTTGGCAACTGCTTAAGTTGCGTAGTAACTGCGAGGATCTTTCCTCTATTTAATCTTTCATCTGCAGTTCAAAATATATCTTTCAAATATTTAACAATTAGACGGCGAGCTCGAGGTTTCTATCGGCTGATAGTTGGCGAGGGGCGAAGCCCCGAGCCAACTATCAAAGGCGATAGAAACCGAGAGCGAGCCGTCTAATTGTTTTAGCATACCTCAGTGATCGATCTATGAAGCCAAAAAATCTTTTTATTTCATAAATTTTGATATATTTGTGCAATGATGCATGCTAAAGCGCGCGCTCTGACAAACTGCCGTCTATCGATCGATAGACGGCACCTGTGTAGCTAATCAGATTACACGTTACGCGATAGTCGGTCACTGAGGTATGCTAAATAAACAATAGCCTTCATTGTCCGCGGACATTATCTGTTCCGAGAACTCGCGAACAGTTTTCCGAGAGCGAAGCTCGAGGAAAACTGTGAGCTTCGAGGAGCAGATAATGTCCAAGGACAAATATCTGAGCATATTTTTAAAGCCAAATGGAGGCTATTGTGGTCATTACCCTTCAAATATTTTTCGCAACATGTAACAACGAGCTTGGGTATTTGAACATTTCGTTTAAGAACAGTTTACCGTCAAAAACGTTTAGAGCGTATGTTGTTTTCTGATACTGCTTTATCGACCAGCAGGTTATATCTCTCCTTCTGTCACAAAAGCAAACCGTTCACCCATGTTGACATTAAGTTTAATTGTAAACAAGACGCGCCTTGAAGTTTTTGAAATTGGGGAATATCACTCGGCGAATATTTAACAATTAGACGGCGAGCTCGAGGTTTTTATCGGCTGATAGTTGGCGAGGGGCGAAGCCCCGAGCCAACTACCAAAGGCGATAGAAACCGAGAGCGAGCTGTCTAATTGTTTTAGCATACCTCAGTGATCGATCTATCAAGCAAAAAAAATATTTTTATTTCATAAATTTTGATACATTTGTGCAATGATGCATGCTAAATCGCGCGCGCTATGACAAGCACGTGTTTAATTCGACTTTGGTTTGTTATTTAATGGGTGTTGTAATTTCTTTTTGGGTTGAAAACCAATTTAAAACGAACAAGAACCGCAATTGTTACTTTTCTTTGACAAAATTGTTTTGTTTACTTACGAACTTAGGTAAGCTTACGCGCAATTTGTTGTTGTTTTTAAATAAAGCATTTTATTTCGGAAATTGTTCTGCACTTACCTTTAAAAATCTTTATTCCATATTTTGTAGCTTTCTTTGTTTTTTTCTGGCATGCCACATTGCAAAACGTTTTGTACGTCTTCTTCACAAACTTTACGAAAACCCGAAGAGGAAGCCATTTTTCAACAGCTCCAGGTGCCGTCTATCGATCGATAGACGGCACCTGCGTAGCCAATCAGATTGCGCGTTTACGTGATAGTCGGTCACTGAGGTATGCTAACATCGGATATTCCCCAGTTTCAGCTGGGGTATATTGTCACGTGAGGCGTTTAGACCAATCGCGTGCGAGCGAAAATATTTAATGGATTATAATTACATTTATTTATTTATCCTTTACGGCTGTATTACGAACTCACAATATGACCAGCTCCCGGTTGGCTTGATCGCTCAGTTGCTAAAGCACTGCAGCGGCATCGCAGAGGTCATGGGTTCGAATCCCGTTCAAACCTGAATATTTTTCAGGCTTTCTTTTCGCAACTTCTTAAGTTGCGAAGTAACTGCGAGGATCTTTCCTCTGTGTGATCTTTCATCAGCAGTTCAAAATATATCTTTCAAATATTTACATTTATTGATTCATCCTTTAAGGCTATATTACGAACTCACACTATGACCAGCTCCTAGTTGGCTTGATAGCTCAGTTGATAGAGCACTGCACCGGCATCGCGAGGATGTTTCTTCTATTTGATCTGTCATCCGCAGTTCAAAATATATGTTTGGTATATTTACATTGATCTATTCAGACGGATGAGTTGATTTAAAATGTTATTACTATTTTGTCTTTGCAATGCGAAATAAACAAATAGAAAACAACAAACAAATTACGCAGATAGAAAGAAGAAAGAAAGGAAGAAAATATATCAGGGGAAACAGAACCCAAGTCTAACTTCAACGAAATCAACAGGAACCGTCAAAGCCACTAACAATCAGAATACTTTTTATTTACTTTCACTTATTTATTGCCGCCTGAAATTGAGGACGCGTCGCCCGCGTAACGACAGCGGCTCTCTCATATTTTGGAGACAAACGGGGGGATCTGGTTTACAAAGAAATTTCTGGTGCGAAAATTATATTTGAGAAAAGATAAATTTAAAGTTCTCGCATACCTGTAAAATTTGCCACCTTTGTATATCAACCAGTAGAAAGTATCCTTAATCACACTGTGTAAATCTTTCATCTGCACAAGTCCGTTAACACCGTCCCTTTTGAGGCTGATTTTAGCCGTGATCTCGCTTTCTTAATCCTTCTATTTCATGTTATAAGTTGCTTAAATCACAGTCTTTCTCAGCTGACCTCGTTTACGTTTACGATTTTTGAGTTTGCCGCGTTTACTTCTGAGAGTCGACATAGTGGCTCATAAATACAGCAATTTTCAGTTCAATTTAAAATGATTATCAGCGTCGTTTTTTGGATGAAAACACGAGAAAGTAGAGACGTTCAACCGTGAACGAACGGAAGTGAGCAAATGTCGGTTGCTTTTACACGCAAAAGGAAAGCCGTGTGCCAGTTCTTCGCTGCCTTCTCCTTCGTTTATCCAACATGTTTGGAATCAAAATAAAGCTTAGAAACCAGGCTTCAACTTCCGATGAGGAATGGTGGATAGTGGTTAAAGTGTCACTAGCTACGACTGATCAAAGTTTTGCATCTTTTTTTTCTTCAGCTTTGGAATTTAGAAGTAATAAATACTTACCAAGCCAAATTTTACGGCGAAATTCCAACGGGAAGACCAGTTATTTTAAACGCGAAGTCCAGCATCGCTGTGCCGACTTTACTCGAACGAAAAATGGCCGTGAACCACATAGAGAGCTAGATCTAGTTGCACCGAGAGGAATAAGACGTCATACGCGCATAACAACATGGCCTGCTTTCCAATGTTTGATCTCGCTGTAAAGTCACACTGAAGTCACTTCTTTATATATTAGTGGCTCAAGGGCCGTCTTTACAACGCACACGTATTGACCTCATGGTGGTTGTTTGAACATTTATGGTTCTGAAATATGCTCAAAAGGGGGTAATTTCTTCAGAGAAATCGTCTTGTTGTACATCGCACCGAAGTACTAAAGAGATATCCTCTTGACGACTTCGAGGGAAACTCGAACGCAAGAACTGCCATACAATGCCACTTCCTTGAGGCTTACTTTTCCAGGGTAAAGCGAGGGACTAAGTGAGGCGATTAGGCCAAGATAACTGATCGGAAATGAACTGTTTTTGTAAATGTGTGCAATGAAAGCAAGTGGCACGGAGTGGTGGTGTGTATATTTTGTCTATAACTCATTGATGCTGTAACGGGACGCTGATATCAATTAATTCTTTCAGTCTTTGAATTTCTTAACAGCGCCGCATCGGAGAAATGCTTTATGATAACGGAACTTCCAGGCATCTATCTTTCACAATATTTATTGAACTTGAAAGCTCGTTAAAACTGAAATAAACCGAGCAGAATAAAGCTATTACTATAAATCTACGCTAATAGAAATGTTCTTAACTCGAGCACGCGGGGCATGCATATACATTAATCTAAACAACACAAATAATCTTAAGCGTAACGAATCTGCTTTCGATTAAGTGTTATACATTTCGGGGTCTAAACAAAAAGGATAAACAACGTAACATACCTCTTTCCCCGTTCTATTTCAATAGTATATTCGACGATCCTTCCATCAATCTGCTTCTTGATACATGCACTTATAACTTCCACGTGTCCGAAACGAAAAGCTAATGCCGACAACTAATCGATATGTCACATAAAACAAAGAGGTATTGACGGTCACGCAATCACAACAATAAACAGCATTCGCTACAGTCTGCAACATAAACAAAAAAAAGCTGCTGCTGTTATAAAATTGGCGCGAAAACAGGGCGCGCATTTCTGTAAATTTATTTCATTGAAATCATTCCGCGCAAATCGTGCCTCGCATAATTATGCCATTCTGCAAGTCATGCCACATACCATTCCACATACCATTCCATCCCATCTTTTACCCTCACCGTAGCCAAAAATAGTTGCCATGAAATCCTCTTCTGGTCCCAGTCTCTTGGCAAAATGACATTAATATTAGAAAGGTCTATCATCATTTCTTCATTGTTTAAATAAACAATTATTCCATTTCGTACTTGTTGAATTGCCAACTCGGCCCTTTGCTCCTCGTAGGCAATCTATCATCGGCCGTAAATTTTACTATCATTAATATCTAGTTCGTAATCAGTGAGAAAATAATTAAATTTAGGTCGCGACCCATTGAGTCAAAATGTCCGAGTAGGATTTTCGAGATTTTCATTTGTCGATTGGAACGGCATATTCCACTTCAAAGGGCCAGTAATCGTCCTCGACGGGTGACTCACAAGAGCGGAGCCACAAAATCCAGAAAGAGGGAGCCAAAGAAATTGTGGCGAGTGCCCCCCCCCCCCACTACAACTCCACTGGAATGAAAAATTCACATTCGTTGAGAGGAGGTCAACTCATAGCCTGCGTAGCAGGTACCTGAAAAATATAGGGCGCGCGAGAGAGTGACACTACTTTCACCCTCGCTTGTCTCTCTCCCTCCCTCGCGCTCCACGCTTTTTTTTTTTTTCGCACCCTATATATATTTTTCACGCGCCTGCCACGCGGCAATTTTGGGAGCTTTTTTGACCAAGTAATATTAACCTTTTTGTTTTTTAACAATTGTGTTCTGCAGAGACACGTTATCAATGTAGTAAATATATTAATATTTTGAGACGAGAAGTACTCCCAGACGGAAGTTAGTTGTGGGATGTCAGTTTACACGCAAAATTAAGTGGAGAAGACCATAAAGTGAGTATGTCTCATTCTGGGAACATGGAAACTGGTTTACCAGTTAAAACGATTTAGTTTGAATTGAGAGCCAGAAGGCAAGGTTAAGCAGCTGAAATAGTGATGTTTAAAAGACCTTGAAGCCATCTGACGGCCAAAAATAACTGTTTTTTGACGGTTGACTGCGGTAAAATTTGACGGTTTACGGTTAACCCTATTGAGACTCTCATTTCACCCTATTAGGAAACGGAACTTTCCACGAACTATATTTTTAGGCCTTAAAATACATGCAAGAAATATTATCGATGCGATTACGGAAATTCAGATGCTAGGAAGTGCGTATTTCTCAAGTCATCTTCTTTGTTTCCGACTCACCTGACTGATCGCAGATGTCGTCATTTCCCGACCGTCACGAATATTTCCGACTTATCAAAACACGATGACGACGATATCTTTGACAGTCTGCCATAATCCGAGATAATTTGCGGTGGTCGGCGATTATTTGGGATCTTTGAAAACATAAATTGTAACGGTTTGGGTAGTCGGTATTAACACTGACTGCATGATCAGCTCAGTTCGACTCCTACATTATAATACCCGGGATAGTAAATCGAACGTTCGAAAATCGAACTCAATCGAACTCAATCGAACTCAGTCCGTGGATTGAGTTCGATTGAGTTCGGCAATCGAACGAAATCGAACACCAGACTTTCAGTGAGTTCGATTTCCGAACAAATCGAACTCAATGGAACTCAATCCGTCTGATTGTGTTCGATTGAGTTCGGAAACCGAACTCAATCGAACACAATTTAATTGATTGAGTTCGATTGGCTCTGGTAAACCTATACAAAGCAAGCCTATCAAAGCAGGTTTTTCTTGTGCTTTGTTACAATTTATTCAATAACAGAAACCCCATTTATAAACTTGTCTACGGCCGTTTATAAGAGAACAGAACAGTAAAGAACAAAGCTATCATTATTCCCGCGGGCGTATTCCGAAATTGTCGTACCCTTTCCTTTTTTAGCTAACTTACAATTGCGGAATGACAAATCGAATGGTTACTTTTACGCAAAAATACAACTGAGCAAATTACTAAAAAAACTTTGCCATCCTTAACGTCAAAGCGGCATTCCTGGTAGCCTTTTTACTGATTTCAAAGCCAGTTTTACATAAATCACGAGTTCGAAAATCGAATGTTCGATTGGGTTCGATTGATTTTTTTTTCTTTTCGGTGAGTTCGATTTCGTTCGATTGCCGAACTCAATCGAACTCAATCCACGGATTGAGTTCGATTGAGTTCGATTGAAATTTAGTTCGATTGGGTTCGATTTACTATGCCGGGCCCGGGATTTTAATCGTTGGTCTTAAAAAGTCCAAGAAGTTTACCGTCTCAAATCGCTTAATAGAGCTTTCAAGCCCCCATTTTTCATTCTTTTACTTGTCAAGATCTCCTGTTAGAATTGCTATTATATCTCATCTCTCACGCGGCTAAGAAAGAATTTTTAATTTTTTTTTAAAATCCTGGCATTAAAATGCCAGTTAGCACGTCTACCGTTTTTCTCTGGTGCCAAAAAGCAGTTGGCACAGGCTCCTTTGTACCCACAACCATGGAGTCATTCGCAAACCGTAAGTGGCTAGTTTTCGTACGACGAATTGTGCAAAACTACTTGAGTTTTATTTGAATGTTTATTTTTATTCCTGAGACCTGAAATCAAGTTAAGCATTGAAAATTAATTTATACTCTTTTAAATTAAATTAGCCACCACCCCACTGAGACCCTGTTAAATGTTCTGGAAATTGAACAAGCTGTGCTTACGTATCATCAAAGAGGGCCTTCTTTGCTGTAAACGTGGAAGAGAGTTTCTTGATTTTCGCCCTTTGAGGTTTGACTGGCGTGCTGTCGTTCGAGGAAAGCCCACTCATTGCTGCTGACAAATTTTCAACACAGCTGTCATCATCCTGTTAAAAACAACCAGCGACCTTGGTTTAATTCGTATATAATTATGGCGCCCGCAAAAGAGTCTAAATTTTGCATACGTGTGCCCCAATGTTCGCAAATCGGTGCCAGTACTAGTAGGCCGCTCAGTGACACCGCAAGATGGCAATTATTTATCCATAATTAAACTTCATAACTCTAAACTCTCACCAAACCAGACCCACTTTCATCTGTAAAACTTGGACTCACAATCAAAGCCAATAAAATTGTACTCACTTGCGAACTCGTTCTTCTTTTTCTCTTTTTTTGTTTCATCGGAGAAGATTTTTCTTTCACAGCATTGGAAGATATTACAACCTTGAAATTAGAAAAGAATGATGCGGTACGTATGACATACTCGTAGAGCGATCGCCTTAAAACAGCTTTTAATTAATAACACAGCTACTAACACTTCTTGGATAAGTCAGCATTTATAACATATGAAAACTTAATTATGGAATTTGAATAGTTGTACCCCCCCCTCCCCCGCCCTCGTTGATAACATTTGTAGTGCACATGTACTTAGTTGTCCGCCTTGTTCCTACATAGTTTAAAAGTTGCTATACGAAAAAAAAAAAAACCACTTACTTAAACGATAGCTGAGTATTTGATTTCTTTTCTTTTTTCCAGAATTATCAAAGTTGCAGGTCTCTCATGTAACCAGTACGCCTACACAACGGCGCTCTCCACATAACAGTTAAACCTCAGCAGTTATATGGTCCTATATGCGAGCGTGCTATATCTATGACAAATTATCCAGAATAGACCATATTCATTACGATGCCAATTTATTCCAACTCTCAGTGCGAAAATTTGTCATTTAAGAGATCGCGTGACACGGCTCCAGGAGTTTTCAGAACGTCGTCAAGCGTGACAATTTAGGAATAGTCTTTATTTTTCTAGATGGAAACATTTATTTTAGGAAACTCGTGTAAGCTGTTTTAAATATCATAATTATGCCATGTTACTGGGAACAGAACTTTTTAGAACATTGTACTTTTTAATGGGAGAATGTGGGGATTAAACATCCTTATAATAATAGTAATAATAACAATAATAATAATAATAATAATAATAATAATAATCATAACTATTAATTATAATAATTATAATTATTATTATTAATTATAATGAAAATTCTTTATTAAAATATTCCACACAAATTGCTATTTACAAGTTAAAAGTATAAAAAAAAAAGAGCTATTAAAAACCTATTCACATTTCTTTTCGATTAAAAAAAGATAACATTTTTAAGCAACAATGTTTTTGTAAAGAAAAAGAAAAAAAAGAACAAATGTCATGAAGTTTTTTAAAAAAAATTCAAATTCGGCATTTTAAAATCGGTCTACTTGATAAAAAGAAAAAAAAAAATAAACAAAATACGCATCTCTCAAATGGCCCTTTCTGCAGTTTCAATGTCAATGTCCGCGTTCTTGATGTCACGTTGCATTCTTCGTAGTGTCCTAGAACCTCTAAGACAGACGAGTGCAGA
This sequence comes from Pavona decussata, assembly GCF_977016875.1. NCBI lineage: Eukaryota > Metazoa > Cnidaria > Anthozoa > Scleractinia > Agariciidae > Pavona > Pavona decussata. The sequence continues at coordinate 307,840 of NW_028145576.1, forward strand.
TCTTAACAGTGCAAAGGAAATTCGGCTCCTGATCCATGACATGGTTTTAGCATATTGCTCCCCTTTCTTGATAGCAATCAGCTCCGCTAATCGACTATGGTATCTCAAGCATTCATTGCCCATTCCGCCGGTTGTAGTGAAGACCAAAGGTGTAAATGTTCCATGCTCAATGTCGAGAACTCTCCTTGAGTTATTATTAATTATTAATTATAATTATAATTATAATTATAATTATAATTATAATTATTATTATTATTATTATTATTATTATTATTATTATTATTATTATTAATGTACTACCGTTAAATGAACGATTTAGTTAAATTGGAAGTTAAGTAGTTTTCACGAGCAGCGAACAAGGTGCGGAAAAGACGATGTTGGCCGTGAACCTAGGAGAATTCAGTGTCGTGAGTCTACAAGAAGAATCCTGTAAGCTGTGAATTCTATGTTCATTTTAGATTAAATTTACTTATGCTAATTATGGCTACTTTTTTTTCGACTTGCTAAAATGGATTCTGGTAGTGTAATAAGATAATATCTTATTATCTGAACTGAGCTCAGAATGAAATTTAAGAGGACTACAACGTATAATAATTATTTTCCAAACCTTTGTTATCTCCAGATCTGAATCATTGCTGTCGTCACCACTTGAAATCAAGTTAGGCTCTAGGATGCTACCTTTCCACAGCGTTGCACCAGGATTGTATTCTTCCGGATCATCTCCCCACAGATCGAACTCTTCATTTTTTCTGTTCTGATATTTAATAATAGATCGGATGTTAGTTCTAGGTAATGATAGCGCATTAAAATGGCGCAAATTCCAGAAGGCAACAACAGCAACAATTTCATTGACTAGATGCAATTAGTTTTTAACTAAGCTAAAGGGGGATAGCAAAATAAACCTTATTATAAAAAAGCTGATTCAAATTTAACTTAGGAAAGATAAAATCAGTCAGTTAAGACTTTCAATAACAGTGTCTGCTTTCAAACAGTCATACTTATCTAGAGAGAGCCTCAAACAAAAATACGCGAACTTGCAGGAATTGATCCTGTTAAAAGATTTGATTTCAAATTCATTGCACCAGTTCTCGAGAAAGAGAGATTAAAGAGTTCTTATTTGAAGATGCGTTTGACAATTCCAGCCAGGGGTAAGATCAGATGTTGAATTTGTTCAATGGAGCGATTTTTTTCATATTATGTTACCTTGTTCTTGAGTTTATACGGTTTTGTCTTTGGCGGGGTATGCCGCTGCAACGGAGAACTTGATTTCGATGTGATTGGTTCCTCCAATGAGGCTGCGTGGTCAGGTGGTTGCTTATTGTCGACCAAGTTTCTTTTTAACACCTCTGCATAATGACGCATTCCCTGCATTAAGACATTAATAAATTAGTATGTACTTTTAATCACTTCAGAACAAAAACATCACTTTTCGACAGAGATGAAGCCTGACTCGCTAGGAAAAAGGCACTACTTTTAGATGTGATTCTTTACTACATGTGAAGGACGTATTACCTTTTCCTTCGGTCGTAGGGCAACATAGTGGTTCCCAGTGTGTCCAAAGAAGAGAGTATCTACTGTGGTGCCTTCTTTTGGCTCGATGATTTTCACGAAGTTCTCATCCTGGGGGCGTAAGATTTAAAATATAAATACTGAAATATACCTGCCGTCGAAGCGACGGCCAATTTTTAAACAATAGAGATCCGAAGAGAGCAAGTTGGAATGGCTTCAAAATTAATTAAAACAAACAATAATCTTACCACAGTGTGATTAACAACAATTTACAGAACCACACACTGTAAAAGCTGACCAGTTACCATTATTAACAAAAGAAAAAGGTTAAAGTCAGAATCTGAGGTAACCGAAGTTTTTTTGGTCAGGGTAAACTTTAAATTATGGGTTAAATTGACCATTACTTTTTCAGTTAAAATAACCGTTTTTGAAAGATTGTTTAAAAAATATGGTTGTATTAAATGTAATCATACACGCAACAATTGCTCTGACTCGTAGGCGATCATTATCTATTGTTTCATTATACGGTAGCTTACCGGCCTTCATTCTCGAAAGTTACCAACTCTTGGTAAGTGGCTATGACTTTTTAGAATTTCCAATGTGACCGTTTACCAGAGCTTCGACTTTACAATGTCTATATTACGTAAGGGTATTAATAGTAGAAGAATCAAGTAATTTACCCCATGTACTGTTATAATAACAAGCTTGTAGTGCAAGGCGTCTGCTAAAGCTTGGATGACAAGTGAATTGGCATAGTTATTTCGGAGCATTTGTAAAGCTTCTGACCATGTTCCCGGCACTTTCCTGCCACCCATGTCTGTTTCACACAGGAAGGCCAGTCGATCATCTCCGTTTTCCTGTGTAAAAAAAGGAGAAGCAGGCCTATTTCTATCATGACCATTAGTAGCGTTATCAGTGGACTACCAATCGCAAGATTTTAATGGATCCCAAAAAAAAAATGCTGTTGGGATACGTGGGGTGACTGGATACAGTAGATTATAAAACTGCCTAATTATAGAAAATTAACGCTTCATGAAATTAAGGAGAACTCTCAAAATTCGCCTAAATTTAACTAAATTGCGTTGTTTTTTGTGGGCCTCATCCCCGCAACATTTCTTAAGTGGAGCGTTAATTTCCAATACCTTAACTTCATTCTGTCCGAAAACAAAAAGAAACTAAGGGAACAAAAACCTTTTCTTTTCCGTAGTTTCAGTCTTTCACAATGTAAAAGCCTCAAAGATATGTCATCTGCAATATTTCCGATTTATTCTTGCTTTCAGAAGAGCAGTACAACAGGCCAAGTATCTTAAGTTAAGAAACATCAACAGTCACGTTGATTTTCTTCATTTGAACATTTGCCCCGTCCCTCGCGTTAATTCCCTTCTTCAAAATAAATTTTCCCTCCATTTCGCATTAATTAACGTCCCGTTAATTTCTATAATAAGGTACGACAATTGCTTGAATGCCGCGTTTGACAGTGACTTTTTATTCTGGAAGAGGGCGGTGTAAGAAAAGGATAAAACCACTTCAATTTTTTTTTTTTATGAGAGAGTCATCATAAGAGTCCGCCGCTATTTCAAGTGAGCGGGCTGGAAAATTTTATGGATACCCAGTGTCAAATAGTTTTTGAAAATTGCTAATTCTAAAATTATTCATGAATAGGATAATTGAGAAACCACATAAAGGATTTTACTGGAATATTGAAAGAAGGCGAAATCAGGACAGCCAACAATTAGCGCGAATTTTACAAGTTTGAAAGCAATGATTTAGGGCTACAAATTAAACAGCTCAAAGAAAGTCACATGCATAAACAATACAGAACAGAGCCGGATAACTTTAGAATCTCAAGAAGGACACTGGTAAGACAAGGGACAACATTTATTTTACGACAAAAAAAATGTCAAAAAACACCAAGAACAAAGTCGTAGACAAACATGTCATCAAGGCAATCGTTTTAGACTGATGAAAACCTAAGCAATCTTTTCGCATCTCCTGAATGAAATCGACCAGAAATGGCCATGAAAATTATCTACTTACTTCAAACTGATGATTTTCCAAGTACTCAAAGATGAGCGAAGTCAGTATAGTCGCACTAAATCCAATTTGAAAGGAAGCGGCGTAATAGAAGCATTTGCCGTCAGCTGGTGGGTAGAATTCTATCTCGAAACCAGCCTCTGCCACTCTAGTGGCGAGTTTTGAAGAAAGACTTGTCTGAGGGAAAGGACAAGCACATGCAGTAGTCAGCCAACTGACAGAGATATGATAACTCTGGTTCAAGATTAAAAGATCAAACCTGTTAAAATGACGCGATTTACTCACCATTCTTGACTTCAGACATGTCCAATATAGACAAACTGATACGGTCTGAAAACAATCCGTACGGTCTGTACAGATCGTAAAGGCCCTTTTCGGTCCGTATACGGTCCGTAAATTGCACCTCATTAAGGACAATTAGAATATTTTCGCTTCTTATCTGAGAGAGGGGCTTGTAATGTTTGACGATCCGTACGGTCTGTACAGATCGTAAAGGCGCTTTTCGGTCCGTATACGGTCCGTAAATTGCATCTCATTAAGGACACTTAGAATATTTCCACGTCTTATCTCAGAGAGGGGCTTGTAAAGTTTGACGATCCGTACGGTCTGTACAGATCGTAAAGGCACTTTTCGGTCCGTATACGGTCCGTAAATTGCATCTCATTAAGGACACTTAGAATATTTTCGCTTCTTATCTGAGAGAGGGGCTTGTAAAGTTTGACGATCCGTACGGTCAGTACAGATCGTAAAGGCCCTTTTCGGTCCGTATACGGTCCGTAAATTGCATCTCATTAAGGACAATTAGAATATTTTCGCTTCTTATCTGAGAGAGGGGCTTGTAAAGTTTGACGATCCGTACGGTCTGTACAGATCGTAAAGGCACTTTTCGGTCCGTATACGGTCCGTAAATTGCATCTCATCAAGGACACTTAGAATATTTTCGCTTCTTATCTGAGAGAGGGGCTTGTAAAGTTTGACGATCCGTACGGTCTGTACAGATCGTAAAGGCACTTTTCGGTCCGTATACGGTCCGTAAATTGCATCTCATTAAGGACACTTAGAATATTTCCACGTCTTATCTCAGAGAGGGGCTTGTAAAGTTTGACGATCCGTACGGTCTGTACAGATCGTAAAGGCACTTTTCGGTCCGTATACGATCCGTAAATTGCATCTCATTAAGGACACTTAGAATATTTTCGCTTCTTATCTGAGAGAGGGGCTTGTAAAGTTTGACGATCCGTACGGTCTGTACAGATCGTAAAGGCCCTTTTCGGTCCGTATACGGTCCGTAAATTGCATCTCTTTAAGGACACTTAGAATATTTTCGCTTCTTATCTGAGAGAGGGGCTTGTAAAGTTTGACGATCCGTACGGTCTGTACAGATCGTAAAGGCTCTTTTCGGTCCGTATACGGTCCGTAAATTGCATCTCATTAAGGACAATTAGAATATTTTCGCTTCTTATCTGAGAGAGGGGCTTGTAAAGTTTGACGATCCGTACGGTCTGTACAGATCGTAAAGGCGCTTTTCGGTCCGTATACGGTCCGTAAATTGCATCTCATCAAGGACACTTAGAATATTTTCGCTTCTTATCTGAGAGAGGGGCTTGTAAAGTTTGACGATCCGTACGGTCTGTACAGATCGTAAAGGCCCTTTTCGGTCCGTATACGGTCCGTAAATTGCATCTCTTTAAGGACACTTAGAATATTTTCGCTTCTTATCTGAGAGAGGGGCTTGTAAAGTTTGACGATCCGTACGGTCTGTACAGATCGTAAAGGCTCTTTTCGGTCCGTATACGGTCCGTAAATTGCATCTCATTAAGGACAATTAGAATATTTTCGCTTCTTATCTGAGAGAGGGGCTTGTAAAGTTTGACGATCCGTACGGTCTGTACAGATCGTAAAGGCGCTTTTCGGTCCGTATACGGTCCGTAAATTGCATCTCATCAAGGACACTTAGAATATTTTCGCTTCTTATCTGAGAGAGGGGCTTGTAAAGTTTGACGATCCGTACGGTCTGTACAGATCGTAAAGGCACTTTTCGGTCCGTATACGGTCCGAAAATTGCATCTCATTAAGGACACTTAGAATATTTCCACGTCTTATCTCAGAGAGGGGCTTGTAAAGTTTGACGATCCGTACGGTCTGTACAGATCGTAAAGGCACTTTTCGGTCCGTATACGATCCGTAAATTGCATCTCATTAAGGACACTTAGAATATTTTCGCTTCTTATCTGAGAGAGGGGCTTGTAAAGTTTGACGATCCGTACGGTCTGTACAGATCGTAAAGGCCCTTTTCGGTCCGTATACGGTCCGTAAATTGCATCTCATTAAGGACAATTAGAATATTTTCGCTTCTTATCTGAGAGAGGGGCTTGTAAAGTTTGACGATCCGTACGGTCTGTACAGATCGTAAAGGCACTTTTCGGTCCGTATACGGTCCGAAAATTGCATCTCATTAAGGACACTTAGAATATTTTCGCTTCTTATCTGAGAGAGGGGCTTGTAAAGTTTGACGATCCGTACGGTCTGTACAGATCGTAAAGGCACTTTTCGGTCCGTATACGGTCCGTAAATTGCATCTCATCAAGGACACTTAGAATATTTTCGCTTCTTATCTGAGAGAGGGGCTTGTAAAGTTTGACGATCCGTACGGTCTGTACAGATCGTAAAGGCACTTTTCGGTCCGTATACGGTCCGAAAATTGCATCTCATTAAGGACACTTAGAATATTTCCACGTCTTATCTCAGAGAGGGGCTTGTAAAGTTTGACGATCCGTACGGTCTGTACAGATCGTAAAGGTACTTTTCGGTCCGTATACGGTCCGAAAATTGCATCTCATTAAGGACACTTAGAATATTTTCGCTTCTTATCTGAGAGAGGGGCTTGTAAAGTTTGACGATCCGTACGGTCTGTACAGATCGTAAAGGCCCTTTTCGGTCCGTATACGGTCCGTAAATTGCATCTCATTAAGGACACTTGGAATATTTCCACGTCTTATCCGAGAGAGGGGCTTGTAAAGTTTGACGATCCGTACGGTCTGTACAGATCGGTCTGTTTCCGGTCTGTTTCCGACGCAGGGAGAGATCGAACTTGACCAATAGAAAGGTGAGATGACATTAGAAAGCATTTTAAGACATAGGAGGTGTTTGATGTCAACTATAACAACTTTTTATTGACAACGCGAGTCCATTGTTTATTAAATAAAAGGAAAGAACAATGAAAAGAAATGATCGAAATTCAGAGGTTTTCTTTTTTAATAAGGCATCTTTTATCAAACTCGTTTGGAAATGGGAATTTAAAATCGGCCAGCGCGCTGATAAAACGGACTAAAATAACTCCGTCTTATGCCAACCTAACAGCAAACCGAACGACTGGTACATACGATATTGTTGATGGAAACCGGCTGAACATACTCGAGCCGATTGTTTGCGGCAAATTTACCAACAATAGCTAGTGCGATTACATTGAATAATTGTTGATCCAAACAATCAACTGAGCCGATTGTTTGCGGCAAATTTACCAACAATAGTTAGTGCGATTACATTGAATAATTGTTGATCCAAACAATCAACCTCTCTGTCGAGGGAAGGTGACAAAATTGTAATTGAGGGTATTTAAACCATGATGCAGAATTGCAGCTTTCATAACGCACTTTTCAAAAGGACGCATGATGGCAACGTTACGTCTGTATCGAGAAGAAACTCGTTTACTGTCACGAGCAGAAGTAGTGGAGGAAAGAAGGCAGTTGACCCGAGTGATTGACGGGGACGCATTCTTTCCATTAAAATCGTGGCCAAAGGAAATGCGGCTCATATTCTGGAAAAAACCAATGGGTGACACCGATACCTTCAAGTTGGTTCTCTTTCTTATCGGTAACTGTTGTGAACCAAGGCTTATTACGAGATGGATAATGCTGGCGCAGCACTGGGCGGAAACCCCTGTCAAAGCAGAAAAGAGGGCAAGACAAGTCGATTTTGTCCTCAACAATGCCGAGCAGAAAAGCCATCTGTGGTTCTACTTTGACGTAGACTACAACAAACTTCTATACCTCAATGGGTTACCGAAGTAAAAGAGGGTCATTGCAAAATGATCTCTCACAACGGCTCCTTTAGGAGCCACCAAATCTCACTAAAGTTATTGATCAATACTACCGTACAGTCTACTTGTTCCATAAAATACTAATAGTAATATATAGTATTCTGCATTAGTCGTCAGGAAACACGTTTCCTAATTCCAGCCGATTGTAAGGTTTTGTTTTGTAAGAAACGCATCTTTGGTTTCTCACACTAAAGAACGAAGAAAACACATATTTGATGTATTTTACAGCATCAGCCCCAAGTTTATATTTTGTTTACTTCTAGTGTATTTTCTGTTTCAACGAGAAACGCATCATTTGGTCGCTCACGCTGATAGAACGAGGTAAACATGCAGGTTTCCATGGACCCAAAGTTCATTTTGTCCCACTTACTGACGCTTAACGGCGTTCATAAAGAACGCGAGATCCAGCCGATTGTAATGTTTTGTAAGAAACGCATCATTTAGTTTCTCACACTAAAGAACGAAGAAAACATATATTTGTTGTATTTTACAGCGTCAGCCCCTAGTTGATATTTTGTTTACTTCTAGTTTCTTTTCTGTTTCAACGAGAAACGCATCATGCATTTGGTCGCTCACGTTGATAGAACGAGGTAAACATGTAGGTTTCCATGGACTCAATTTTCATTTTGTCCCACTTACTGACGCTTAACAGCGTTCTTAAAGAACGCGGGATCCAGCCGATTGTAATGTTTTGTAAGAAACGCATCATTTAGTTTCTCACACTAAAGAACGAAGAAAACATATGTTTGTTGTATTTCACAGCATCAGCCCCTAGGTTATATTTTGTTTACTTTTCAACTTACATTCAGTTTACAGACCGTATACGGACCGAAAAGTGCCTTTACGATCTGTACAGATCGTACGGATCGTCAAACCATACAAGCCCCTCTCTGAGATAAGACGCGAAAATATTCTAAGTGTCCTTAATGAGATGCAATTTACGGACCGTATACGGACCGAAAAGTGCCTTTACGATCTGTACAGATCGTACGGATCGTCAAACTGTACAAGCCCCTCTCTCAGATAAGACCCGAAAATATTCTAAGTGTCCTTAATGAGATGCAATTTACGGACCGTATACGGACCGAAAAGTGCCTTTACGATCTGTACAGACCGTACGGATTGTCAAACTTTACAAGCCCCTCTCTCAGATAAGGAGCGAAAATATTCTAAGTGTCCTTAATGAGATGGAATTTACGGACCGTATACGGACCGAAAAGTGCCTTTACGATCTGTACAGACCGTACGGATTGTTTTCAGACCGTATCAGTTTGTCTATATTGGACATGTCTATATATAGAGAGAAAAAGAGTGCCAATGACATAAAAGTATGTAAAAAATTTAGAAAACAGTGATAAAAAGCATGCAAGAGATTTAATTAATTAAAAACTTTTGCACAAATCGAACTCGTCCGATTGTTTATTAAGACTAGCTCTCGGACTCAGTTCATTAAACATTGCATACGCAAGACAGTAAAACTTGTTTTAATTTGCACTTTTTTAAAACAGTAAAATTCTTGCTCAGATCCTTTGGGAGCTATTGGCCATTAAACTAGTTAAATGGCCTTAGCTCCCATGAGTCTCCTGTACATGTAGCTCAATGGTAGAGCACCCGAACTGGTAATCATAAGGTCTTAGGTTCGACTCCTGATAGGAGCACTCAGATTTTTTTCCGAGTATGCCTGAGTGTGTCATTTACTGATTAAAAACATCATTCTCCGTAAAATTCTTGCTCAGATCCTTTGGAACTTCACAGTGCTTGTCCCGAAAATGTTTGCCAACGGAGGAGGAAGGGTTTTTATGTTCCTTGATGTGCTCTTATAAGTGCCATTCAAAGACCAGGCCTCAGCAGACATCATTCGCATCCAACTTAAAGATTTTAGCCACAAGATTCAAAACACCATACGGCCTGTACACTGTACATGTATTTGTCAGCCACAAGATCAAACAAGATCTCAAATTGTATGAAACTAAGCCGCCGGTTGTGAATCAACAATGCCTTGTTTACAAAATTAATTTGAATGTGACCTATGCAATCCAGGTTACGTTGCTTTCACTCCCCCGGCACTTATATCAGCGCATTGAGGAACATAAAAAACCCTTCTCCCTCCATTGGCAAACATAGTAAAGTTCCAAAGGTCTAACCAAGAATTTTACCGTTTTAAAAAAGCGCAAAAAAACTAGTTTTACTGTCTTGTGTACAAAATGTTTAAAAAAAAACCCTTGCTAATAAGTATTTTCAAAGTTTTCCCAAATTATACAACTCACGAAAGATTGATTTAGTTAATTCGCAAACTCACAAAAAACTTGTCAGCTTAATGAGCTCTCAAAGTAAAAACCTTATCTTTAAAGTGCAAAAACTAGTTTTACTGTCTTGTGTACAAAATGTTTAAAAAAAACCCTAACCTTGCTAATAAGTATTTTCAAAGTTTTCCCAAATTATACAAAGTCTCACAACAGATTGATTTAGTTAATTCGCAAACTCACAAAAAACTTGTCAGCTTAATGAGCTCTCAAAGTAAAAACCTTATCTTTAAAGTGCAAAAAACAAGTTTTACTGTCTTGTGTACAAAATGTTTAAAAAAAACCCTTGCAGATAAGTATTTTCAAAGTTTTCCCAAATTATACAACTCGTGAAAGATTGATTTAGTTAACTTGCAGACTCACAAAAAGCTTATCAGCTTAATCCCAGGTGGAAATCTTATTAAGATCTTGCAAGATCTTGCAAGATCTTGTAAGAATCTTGTAAGAATGAAAATAACACTAAGATCTTAATAAGATATTGTTAAGATTTGTTAAGATTTCAGATCTTAATAAGATCTTATGACACTTCTTTACAAAATCTTAATACAAACTATACAATCTTCAGCATTTTAAGATCTTAAAAGTTCTTACAAGATCTTACTAAATTCTTGTAAGATTCTTGTAAGAATCTTGAAAAAATCCTCAACCTAACAATCAATAAGATCTTAAAAAATTTTAATAAGATCTTATCCATTTCTTAATATTTTCTTATTCAGATCTTATCAAAATTTGTGACAAGATCTAATAAGAATTCTTGTTAAGATCTTAAGAATTAACTTACAAGAATCTTAAGATCTTACTATGAGTTAAAAATAAGATCTTAAACAGATTTTGATAAGATCTTACCTATTTCTTAATGTTTTCTTAATAAGATCTTAATCAAAATTGAGAGCTCATTATGAGCTCTCAAAGTAAAAATGGTTAATCTTTAAAGTGCAATAAACAAGTTTTACTGTCTTGTGTACAAAATGTTTAAAAAAAACCTTGCTGATAAGTATTTTCAAAGTTTTCCCAAATTATACAACTGGTGAAAGATTGATTAATAGTTAACTTGCAAACTCACAAAAAGTTTATCAGCTTAAGGGGGGAATACACCTAAATTTGAATGAAATTGGAAGAGGTTTTAAGAAGGGAAAGAAGAAAGAAAATGATTTTTGGAACACTAACGGACAGTTGATACCCACGCAAGAGCACCCCAGGTTGCTAATGGACTAACTTGGTATCTGTCTATTAATTATTAACTACAAATTCCAATTTTAAAACTTCACTAAATCTCCAATATTTCTCATTAATTTTCTCTTAATTTTACCAATCTTTCTAGAAAAACTTCTCCTCCCAAATATATCCAAAAATCACCAAAAAATTCACAAAATACCCCACAACACAGATTCACGATATGATGATAGTGTTTTTGGATTGCTTGAAATGCGAATGAGATGTTTCCATCAAGGCCATGTCAAGTGGCAGAAAAATGGCGTTCAGGTGTAACTCATCCCTAATGAGCTCTCAAAGTAAAAACCTTATCTTTAAAGGGATTTTCTTGCTTTTAGCAGCAGCAGTAGTACTAGTAGTTAGTAGTAGTACTCTTTTAAGTAAATATATTGTATCATAACTTGTTGAAAAACAGCGTGAGACGATGCTTCTCACAAATTTTAAGGACTGCTAATAAATGTAGCCCTTTAAGCTGGATCCTTGTATGGCTAAGGCTAATAGCCGATATAACACGTGCTCTGATTGGCTAAGAGCAACATCAGAGCAGGGCATTAAGCACCCAAAATGTCCACGGGCCGATTACGGATTATGCAAATTAGGGTTAGGCTTGAATTGAAAGATTATGCTTTTCTTTCTTATAAAGAAAGCCATACAATAAAAAAAAACTTAATAACCTTGACTGTTCAGTCGTTATGGGAAAATCTTAAACCTTGGCTTAGCCGTATTGACCTCGCTATCGCTCAGTCAATACGGCAAGGCCTCAGTTTGAGATTTCAAGAAATCAAATCACTCTCAGTTATTAAGTAGTTATTAATGGCTTTTCAAGGAACTGTTACGATTTGAGAACTTTTCTGGTCAAGCATGCAATGCCCCTTTTCACAGTTAGCGCCTTCAATAACATGCAGACTCTGAAATTCAAAGTTCAACCAACCATTACGCTTTTCACTGCCATCAATCACTGGGGTGGACCTCTTAGAAAACAACAACGTCTGGCTCAACAGGAACTAAAGCTAGGTTATGGTTGTGCGCTGTGATTTGCGGATTTTGATCCACTTTGTCGGTTTCTGTATTTTTGTCGTCAGTCGGTTGTCGCCGTAATTATGATTGACGGTAGTAGAACACGCAAATCGTCAGCTGGGGTTGAAGTTTAGAGTCCGCATGTTATTGACTACGGAAAGGTGAAGTAAAAAAGGGGCATATCATGGAAGAAGCAGTGAATATTTCGCAATATCAGTGACATTTCTCTCCAAATCCGGTACCAACATTAAAAAGACATTAACGTTGTTCGAGGTACCTTACCTTGAAATCTTATTTTTATCAGGTCCAATGGATGCAGAATAAGAGTCGCAGTAACTCCCCCAGATACGCCAGCCACAAGATGTTCGTAACGAATAAAGCGAGTTATTGATGAGCTCTTTGGAGATGGCGGCGGCTCTGGAATGGCCTGACGTTCACCCATGGTATGATAAAACGGTATCAATCGATTTAAGATTTTAGGTCTGCAGAAATGAAAATAGGAAGCGCGAAAAGCCACTGTTATGGAATTATTTCATCATCCACCACTCGCGTCGGCCATTTTGAAATAGTTGTGTTTTCCAGTCCCACACGGAAGACTCGACCCAGCTCTCCGCAGCTAGTATCCGGCACGTGACGAGGCACGTGCCACCAGATTCGCAACAGGTGCCGCGTTATTTATTTGTAGATGTAATCGCATGAGGCCGAATAGAATTAAGGATTAATTTTCACGCGTATTTCAAAGTTTTCGCAAATACAAGTGAAAATAAATCCTTAATTCTACGAGGACTCATTGCGATTGCGTCAGTGTTAATAACATAGAGAGCAAAATTTTCTTTAAACTATCGAGGCACATCTGCACTGCGAAGCTTTCTACCGCTTGAAAATCGCACGAACACAGATCGATAAAAATAGAAAACGGTGGATCCAAAGAAGGAACTTGCAGAATAATTTCTTCCACTGAATTTGACCTGCTTCGCCCTTCGTCTCATCAAAAGGGTACTGTTAATATTATTATATATTGTTCGGTTATCGCCGTGTCGTTGGAAGAAGCCGTAGCGAGGTGAAACCCCCCCACTTGGTCGCGGGCCGTGAATGATTTCAGTTTTTCAACCAAGCAAATCCGATCAAAATTTTAGCTTTTGATACAAATAATCTTTTGCTGTTTATTGTAAGAAACGAAAGCTCACCTTTACGAATTTCCTTTGTAGCTGTAGCACTTGATTTCCAAGTATTTTTGGCACAAACAATCCGGCTCTAAAAGTCAAACTCCAAAGAACCTGAAAGAAGTTGTTGTTGTGGAGGCACAAGATGAAGAAACCAACTAAATGTAAAAATGGCGTGCTCAGCCAATCAGGAGCAAGCAGCAATCAGTAATTTTGCCCTCCGTGTTATAAATTTATTTATTTTGCGACCGATTCAAGAAATGCTCGGGTTTTTTGTTGTTGTTGTTGTTGTTGTTGTTGTTGTTGTATGTTGTGGTTGCTTTTTTGTTTGTTTGTTTGGTTTTTTTTTTTTTTTTTTTTTGAGCCGCCCGCCGGACAGCGTTCCGAGGTTAAAAAAAGCAGGGGAAATACAATGGGGAAAAAATCCGGCCGCTTATGCTAACACAAGGTACAACCCGGAGAGATCGTCTCCAGTTTTATTTTTTTTTTTTCCTTTTTTTTTACCAATAAAATTAATTAATTGTGCTTTATTATTAATGACCATCAATATGTTTAATAATAAATAATTAATTATTGTGTTCAATTCTGAGGAATATTCCCTCCGCCCACTTCCTCGCCAGCTGACTATCTGGCGATGTTCCAACCGCATAGTTGCCGGCGAGTATTCGGCCTTGAGGAGTTGTTCCATTCCACCTGACCAGGCAAGAGTTGCAGCTGACTCTGGTTCAGATCTTGGTTTGAATGAAAGTGATTGCTACTCGGTTCGGCACCAATCGAGTACATCGGCCTCCACCCCCGAGAGCTCACAAGCTACTGATGAAGCAATGTCTTAAAAATTCATTACGGAAATCAGCCATGAAGGAACTTTTATTGAGCTGACCTGTTCCGGGTCATTTAAGGAATAAGCGCACAAAAACGCACATGCGCGTTATACTACTATTAATGCCAGTGTACAGGTAGACTATTCCTTCAGTCCTCATCGTTCCCCTTTTCTAATTATTCTTTCAATTCAAAGTAATACATGCCACTCCACAACCACTGTCGGTTATATATTGAGCAACAGAAGATCATACGGAACGCAAGATGTTCACTTGTGCCTTCCAGTTTCGTTACGGATCGTACAGCGCTCACTCTCTATCAAACCAAGGTCTGAAGTCAACCGTAAATAACTTAAGTCTTAGTATCGTCGCAGTGACTATTCATTCTGTGGATCTGCGTCTCATTAATGTCCTACATAGGAGTACACCAAGGCCCTAGACGCAGTTAATCGAGAATTTATCTTTCCTGATGAACTTATCATTGAAACAAAGCGACAATGTTGTGAGGTGAAAATCGCGAGCCAGTCAAATGCTAAGGGTAGGCGAATGCCCAGCCCCGCTAATGCCAGGGGATCATGGACTCTGTTGCAATTGACTGATACATAACTCAAGTGAGAACTTAAGCAAAATTCTCGCTAATCGTATGACCTTTTTCGTCAGTAACATCTTTCTTGGTTAATTCTTTTAAGACATATTTCAGATTGACAATATATGCCAGTGAACACAAATGACAATTGCAGACTAAGCTATAGAGGTCCAAATCGACCATAGGATCAAATTAATCGTTCATTTTCTAACGTCAACAGTAGAGAAACGCAATAATTTTTATGCATTCAATTGGTGAACTAAGCATCTTCAGCCGTAAAATGGTATTAATGGACTGAAGGTGTATAAACGAACGAATCAGTCACCACTCACCGGACCAACGTACGGTTCACGGCTCACGAACCACCCTACACCCATTAGTTGAATAGAAGAAAGATCCTCAGGTTCAGATCAGTTTCTTGTGACTTAATATCTTAGCGATTTGAAGGGATTTTTTTTATCTTTTTTTGACCGTTGAGTGTGCGCGCAGCCACGCGAAACCCTTCAAATCGCAAAGCACAACGACTAAAGCACGTTTAAGGCCGGGTAATACGGGCAGCATAACAAGTACTGCATTACAAGTTGCTATTGTTTGTAGCTCCTATGACCACCCCCGCGGGCAACAAATTTCCATGTTGCCCAACGTAGAAACAGCGTCTACTTTCTACAACATGAAAATTTGTTGCGCGAGCAGCTAAAATAGCTGGCGACATGACGAGGGTAAATGAAAACAAAGTTTTCCCTTTTCACAAGATTTATTTACGGAAGACTGATGCAAATTCCAAAAGACACGTTATTAAAGACAAACGAAACGTTCAATACAGTTCTGAGTTTGGCGGCTAGGAGACAAAACAAACTACAAAATGGTAAACAAATTTACACAATCTCTAATCAATTCACATTACACAACTCAAAAATACTCCAATACAGTTTATAAGAAAAAGAACCCACTATTGCCACATAATATGTAATGTCATTGATCCCGTACCGCGTAAAAAAAACAGTTTTGAACTTGCTATAATTTTAATAAACGGCACAAAATAAACAACGTTAATTAAGACCCACTTCAAATCTTAGTAGCCCAAATGGGGCTTAACCCTGTTTCTGTGGCAGCTAGGAGTAGTATTGCTACCCCCACTCCCCCCCTCCTCCTTTCCCCCTGTATGGGAGGATAGTGCATTGAAATGTCTCCCCTGCGACTGTCTCGCAACGTACACGGACGCATCTATACATCAGGGGAAGGAAAACAATGTCGAGCAAAGTTTCTTGTCTTAGTCAAGGACATATCTGGCATTAGAGAGATTAAGAAGTGCATTTACGGGACTTAAATCGGAAAACGAAAGAAATTACCACGTTGCCAAGTTTATCCTTCATTTGCCGCTCGCTGTTTTCAGTTTCTGAGTAAAATTTTATTGTTTTCCTTTAGCATAAAAGGCCAGAACTGTTTTCCACTATTCTCACCTATGTACTCACTTTATCAAGTAAACGCGAATTATAAATGCAGAAACCAACCTAGCCTTGAGCCACCAACCCTCCGATCTTCCCTTAAGTCGGATCAAAAATTCGATGGGGTATTCATAACACCACCGCGCCTCCACACACCCAATGAGAAAATTTCTCTTTTTTTTTTTCACGGGACTCAACAAACTCCTTAGCCCCTTCAACTGAACAGTTATGAAACAAAATAGGAATGGGCATTTTTCTCAGTATATTTCAGAACGATAGTAATCATCGAATTTAAGAATTTGTTTTTTTCGTATATGGAAACTCATAACCCTCAATTACAATAATTTGCATCGCTCTTGCTGTTCCTATCTTCAGTAATTAACATGAATTTTAAATCAGCTAACAATTGAACGTAAAATGGGACTATTAAAATACATAGAGATCTTAACAAGAGAGCAACCAGTAATGCTTTGCTGTAACTGATTGCCAAATTTTTTAACAACTAATCAGTAAGCTCGATAATTTGAACAAGCCCATCATCCTTCAAATTACCACCAGTTACACCAGAACAGCTCGTACCACTACAATACGAACCCCCACCCCCTCCGGCCTGGTTTGGGTTAGTACCGCTCCCTCCTCCAGAGTACCCCCCTCCTCCACCAGATGCACCATTATCTTCGGAGCCCCCTCCCCCACCACCAAACCCACCTACCGCCCCAGGGGATGGCCCTCCATTGTTTCCGCTATTCATTCCACCAGCTCTTCCTCCAACCCAGCCCTGAGCACGTGACCCGCCTCTCTCACCGTGATTTGATCCGGCCCTAGCACATCCCTGAGCCAACCAACCCGCGCCCACTCCCCCGTGGTAACTAGCGTCTACTGTGTTACATTCACCTGGCTGTCCCCCCGTTCCTCCATTCCTAGCTTTAGACGAATCTTTCCCCTCACTTCTTGTGCCACTAGTACCCGACTGTCCATCCACCCCGTTATATCCACCAGACGCACCCCCTCCCCCTCCGGCAGCTAATAATAGTACATTACCACTTGTATAAACAAAACTCCCTCCCCCTCCCCCTGTACCAGCATTGTCCTCTACAGACAGTCCCAGTTCAGCTGCTGTCCTTGTAGTTGATTGTCCTCCTTTCACCTCCACTGAATCTCCTCCTCTCTGTCCTACCACAACATTTAGTACTCTCCCTTTATTCAGCGTAAAAATGCCTTTCTTGAAGGCTCCCCTGCCGCCGTAGTAAGTTCCCGGTTTGAAACCATAGTTGTACGAGTGCGTTCCTCCTCGAGCGCCCCAGGCTTTGATCACATAGCGACCACTTTTTGGAACTGTGAACTTTTGTATAACACCATATCGCCCCTTGCGTCCATCCGTCGTGACGTTAAGCGGAAGAGGACGGACTGATGGAAAAGGAAAACGTTATCCAGTCAACTTAAACACTACGGCAGAACATAAACTAAAGCTTGAATGCGTATGTTCCAAATATCAGTTTCTTGAGCCATATTGGACTATCCAAGACAATACTTATCAGAGAGGTGCTTATCATTAATTTGTCCAGTTGCAGCATGGAGCGTCCACTTAGCCACCGTGAGGGAGGGAGTTAGTATGGTCATAAGGATTGTCAAGGCCGAGGTTTGGCTCAGTCTGCAAAGACCGAACTTACAATTTCTCCCAAATGATAAATTCCAACCTAGAGCTGTTATGAGGGTCTCAATGGAAGTGTACCTTTCTCGGTTAACGGTGAGATTTTGCCAATTTTGACGGTTGACGGTTTAATTTTACGGCTTTTGGCGGTTAACGGTTATGAATAGGAAATTTCTTCTGTGAATTAAAGTTAATATTAACTTTTGTGTTTTTAATATTAACAGTTGTGTTCTGGAGTTTGTTTTTTAGTCAGAAATACGTTATCAATGTAGTAAATCATAAATATTTTGAAACCGAAAGTACTTCGAGACGGAAGTTAGTTGTGATGTCAGTTTAGACGAAAATTAGGAAAGACCACTAAGTGAGTATTTTTGGGAACATGGAGCCCAGTTAAAATGATTCTCTGAGAGCTTTGAGAGTCCAGGATGAGCAGCTGCAATAATGGTATTTGAAAGACCTTGAAACCGTTTGACGGCCGCTTTTTTTAACGGTTGACGTTAAAAATTGCCCTTTTTTGACGTTTGACTGTTAAATTTTAGACTGTTTGACGGCTGAAGGTTAACCCCATTGAGAAGAGCCTCTGTTAATTATCGAAGAAAAAACTGCTGACAAGTATAGATACTAGTTATTCGATGCTTTCGAGTGGTATACCGCTTACCGTAAGAAAAATTAAGTCGCGAGTGGGATATTCACAGTATACCGCGAGAAAGCTTTGCATAACTAATTTATCCCATGTCACTCATTGAATTAACACAAAACGTCACTCTTTAATGCTTT
The DNA here is from genome assembly GCF_977016875.1 of Pavona decussata. Classification (NCBI taxonomy): domain Eukaryota; kingdom Metazoa; phylum Cnidaria; class Anthozoa; order Scleractinia; family Agariciidae; genus Pavona; species Pavona decussata. Next base: position 326,454 of record NW_028145576.1, read on the forward strand.
AACAGCAAATACAATCACTGAAAAAAATCGACAGATTGGAAACGTTCCTTGAAAGTACATAATTTTGATGAAAATAAATTAAAAAATATAAATAGGTCAAATAGGTACTGTTCATTAAATGTATAAAAGCCTTTGTAGGCCGCGAGGAACGCCGGGATCTTTTCGTGGAATACTACCCGTTGCATACCGCAGAATATGCAACGGGTTTCAGTCTAGCTTTCTGATGATCGGCTGTAGTCTCTATGACATCGGATAAATATATTTATTATTATGATTTCAAATATTATACAGGGATGTGTATGCGGGGGGTTTTCTTCACAAAGGTAACGATGTGAAGTTGACAAATCACTATCTCTGTGCAGGCCTTTACTAACATGCAAAACAGAGAGCAAGGAATATTTGTACCAAGCGAATTAGCCGGATTATATTCTCACATAGGACCACTGTAATGATCTGTTATATGAAAGGAAAAAAGTTAGTAAACGTGTAAAAGGGAGATTTAACGTTCTACGTGGAAACATGGTTCACCGGCGAGGACTCCAACCTCAAATTCTTTGGGTATTCCTTTTTTACCCGATTTATTGGCAAACACCTCACTCTTGAAACAGAGGCCTCGTTTCTCGAACCTAAAGACCCGTATTAAAACTTAATGAAATAGATTAAACTATTTTACATGCGCAATTTTCTGCAACAAGGATTCAATATTTATAAATTTTTGAAAGCTTAATTAAGTTCAAGGACGTCTATGTTTATGTCGGTTGTCAAGGCGCAAGAACAAAAGGAATAGTGCTTTTCAAGAGTAAGGGGATGCTTACATGCTACCGACACGACTTTCTTTCCTGTGCGAGTTCACTCCAGTTCCTTCTTGCGGCTCTGTATTCGTGTCCATGATACCAGCACAAAATCTCATGCGGGAGCGAGTCATACCGGATTGAGTTCACCCCGGTAACTGTACCGGAGCGAGATTTTCATTCCAGTACGAAAAGTCATTCCGATGTCAAGTAAAAGCGTACGACTTTTCGTCCTGGCGTGAAATCACTCTCCCGGGAACGGGTAGCGCATAAACAGTTTTCAATGTGTAATCCAAGATGACTTCACAATCAAAAGTTTGTTTATTTAAGCACACGTCGGCCGGCATGAAGTATCCCTCCATGTAAACACGGAATGAAATTTTATCCCTTCATGTAAACACGATATGAAATTACAATGTCATACCGGTATGAAACTCGTACCGGTACGAGTTTTCACATGTGAACACCCCCTAAATTTCACCTCGAGTAACGAAAAGGATCATCACAGCTTTCCAAAGACACGACTGACGTGTTTAAAACTCATCTTACCTTCTAAAAGAGTCCTCGCCTGAAGAGTGTAAAGCAGCACCTTGGCCTCGCATAAGTAGGAACCTGAATCAGATTTCTTGAGTGCAGAAATCTTCAGCGTGCCACCATTTTCCACTTTCATTCGTTCCTCTTCCCACGCTCCCCCGATACGTCTCCACGATATTTGCGCCTGAGCAGTTGCTAAACAATTCAACGACAACTGCTCCCCGATAAGTTTAATCACCCTAGTTGGCGGTTTTGTGATGAATTTTGGTGGAGACCAGACAAACAGTGAAGTTATAGCAGTCGCATGTCCCAGTTGGTTCCTAGCTGTGCATTCATACGGACCTGTATCATTTCTTTCCGCAGCAAGTAAAGCCAATGAACCCTCATTATGAATGGCTCTGTTCCTTGGTAAAGACCCCGTCAATTTCCTCCATGTCACAGCGGGAGCGGGAAATCCAGTCACGTGACACTGAGGCAGCGTGACGTTTTGCCCTTGTTTTGCGTGAGTGGGACCTAGGCTGAGCCGAACACGAGGAGGACCTACGACGGAATTATATGTTTAAACTACAAAATTAAGACACGCCGCCCAGGGTGGTAAAGGGAGGGTCCCAGTCACGATAAACGGTCATTGAAGAAGTGCCACTCTCGATACATTGGGGAGACAAAGCGCCAACTCAGTGAACTTTTCGAGGAACACCGCAGATCTATCCTGAATCACCATCAACTAACAGTCCTACTCCTGTCTCGCTTCATTTCAACCAACCTGGCTACTCAATCAACGACGTCCACCTAATCCCGCTTGAACTTATACGCAGCAAACGTGACTCAGTTACAAAGGCTCGTGAGGCTCATTTTATCGACAAAGGTAAAACATTGCACCCTCTTGGTATAAATAGACGTGACGAAACACGCCAATGACATGTCTCACACTTGTCACGTAGTCCTAAACAACCAATCATTGTCACGCATTTTATATTTTAAATCTATTTGTAACGATCTTTTTATGTTTCTCACTTTTCTTTTTCGTTCAGCCCCGAGGAAGGTTTGTATTGCAAACCGAAATATCGGACAATTTTTTTTAAACAAATATATTTCAGTTATTCTAGCCTTTTTTGCTTATTTCTATCAAGCTCGTCACCTCCGCCGTTGGATCAGTCTGCCGTCAGTATTTTGTATTTGAAATAATTTGCTGATCCAGGTCTACAAGTGATCCGGCACCACTCATCGGTTTGTCGCTGTGGAATTGCAGATTTTATTGTATTAAAATTCAGCTTGAAACAATAAACATCACTGCGAGGTTCCGGGGAATATACCCATATAAACTCTACAATTTATTCCCCGGAGCCTCGAAGTGATGTTATCGTTTCAGGCTAAATTTTAATGCATCGAAATTGGGCTATTAACAGGTCACAATTTACCTTCAACAATCAGCATGGCAGACTGGTTCATTGAACCAAACACGTTTCTACCAACACAAACATATCGTCCTGCATCCGCAAGAGTCACGTGACGTCCCTCTAATCTTCCATCTCGCTCGTACCGAAAACGGTGTGTCCAGCGACCATCAGAGCGAAACCACGTGACTGTTGGTGCTGGGTGTCCAGTTGCAGAGCACTGGAATATGACGTTTCGATTTTCTCTGACCCTCTTTGTCACGGGCGAAATTACAACCGTAGGGGATGAAATTGATTCTCCGGGATCACCTTTCGCACCAGGAAATCCCCTGGGACCCGGTTCTCCTTTAATGCCTTGTTCCCCCTGCTGACCAGGTGGTCCAATAATACCCGGCTTTCCATGTGGGCCAGGTTTGCCTGTGAGTCCACGCGATCCTTTGCGTCCCTTAGATCCACGCGGCCCTTTTCTGCCACGTGTTCCTTTTGGGCCTGGCATTCCCGGCGGACCTTGGACGCAAATTTTTTCCTTGGATGAGCAAAATGCCTGCGGCTTCAGAGAGTTTAAGGTCTTGTTTATCTCGTCTCTCACCGTCTCAATTGTAAGCTTATGTCCGTCTGGAGAGGTTCCAGCAAGCCGACGCGTTCTTAGCCTCTTGATTTTAACTGCAATCAATAACATAAAACAAATCCTGTTTAACCTGATATCGTTCAACCTTTTCACTTTATAGTTAATACCCCAGGGGGTGCTCAGGTAAATTTGTCATGGAGAAGTGCGAAGATCTTTCTTAGGTTTGAAGTTAGCTTTTTACAGTTTCTCACCGACATTTGGATATAAAGACTTTCGCGAGGAGGTTTTGGAGGTTGTATGCCGTAGATATTAGCGAACTTCTCTGTCGTTGGACGTTCTGGATCTAGATTAATCTTGTAGTCTAAAACTTGGCTTCATTCGTACCTCCCAATCACTCATATACCTAAATCTCTCCTCCCTCCACTCCCTCCCTCCTCCCGTTTGTTTCATACTCTAGTAAAGTACTTACTACGGAGCACGCTGTTTGCTAAACTGATTCGATTTTTAGATGAAAGTTACTCAGCAACTTACTTTCCTGCATGTTATATTGTTCAGTTGAGCTAACGGTACAAAGTGGCTTTTAAAAACAACCAATAGCGAGTCTGTGGATAAAATCCTCTGTAGCGTCACCACTTTCCGGTAGAGGTCATTGAAACGTGCTATCTTGGTCTGATTTTGTTTGTTGTTCTGCTTCAACATCATATTCCAAGTTTCTTTTTTCTCTTTTCTTTTTTATTATAATTTGTTTTTCGACGCTAGGAATTCTTAAGAATGATAATGTGACATCTCCTGATCCATAATAAACACCAACCTTATCATTTTCATTTAATTTGTTAATTGTCGGATAAGATCTAAATGTTTGCTGACCTTTTCAAACTGATGCCTCGTGTTCTTTGGCTTTGCACCAACCAAAAAAAAAAAAGGTTTTAATCATTGCCGACTATTCGTGCGTTCGTTATCATAAATGTAAACGGCCCCGAGCTCCACGCTCATCACAATTTTCAACTCCTAGGCCACAACCAAACCCTAGATTCTATTTTTTTTTAGGGCAGGGATTGTTATTTACGTTAAGAGGCGCAACGCAGTAATTAAATTTGTCTGTCTTTCGATGACCTTCGATTCTTTTTTCGCTGAAAACAATGCTTTCCGTAGACAAAGCATTGATCCCCGCAAAGTATATATAGACCAAGTGTGGTAAGAACTGAACGTGTAAAATATCTGTTTTGAGATTTTGCTTCTTGCCGTAGCTCCGGTTGAATTTTCTCCTTAATTTAGCTTCAAGAACTACCACTTCCGGCCGTTGCAATTGGTAGTCTCGCAATATTATGCAAAAAAAAAAAACAGGCGCATTTCTCTAGTATTCAGAATAAGCCCATAGATAAAACAAGCCTGATTTATGGGAGGAAATGTCAAAATTTATATAATCCTTCACTGTTAAACTAAAAACAACCCCAAAAGCGTTCCCTAGAGGTCTTCAGCTCCCCGATTCTTTCAGGGATATGGACAGCCAACGACACCACTAAATAAAATAGTTAAGTCGTTTCCTGCATTCCCTTATCGTTTTAAGACTTTTAATTTAAGGAGAATTTGTGTAAGTTAGCATAGCTTGTTCTGTTTGGATTCTTTAGCGGGAAATTTGATCCGAAATCCTCAGGTGAGTAACGGACTGAACAGATATTCCAATAAAACGAACAGAACGCTGAGCGAGGGAGTTTAATGCAGCATTTTTGCGTTTCAAGTTGAAATTAAATTACCTTTTGTCTCATCTCTCTTGTCTTTAAAATCCGCATGCTCACTCAGTCCACTCGCAGACATGGCTCTCTCTCTGGGTTTGGAGTTTCCTGCATTGCTCACAAGCTCTCTGTTCGTAGTTTGTCTTACCTCCGCCACAAGCTCCTCAACCGTATGAACTCGCTGATTTATGATCTCCACACGAACCAATGCAGTGACGCAAATCAACAAAGAAACGAACGATACGGGATAAACAAACTTAACCGAGCGACTGTGGGATTCACGGTAAGGCGAGGTTTGTTGTTTCTCCGCCATGACAAAGCAACAGCTTCGCACGGTAAAACCGTAATATTCCACTTCAGGCGTTGCAAAGATGAGATGCGTCAAGGCAGGATGTAATGCGAGTCTTGAGTTGATATTTGTCTAAATCACTCACGCAATGCACTGGCGGAAAGCCTAGGTTTATCTCATCAGTTAGCGGTATTCAGGAGGTCATAAGTCAGGCTAAAATTGGCAAAGAAAGTCTTGTTTTCGTTTACTCCGGCAATTCATCAGCCTCTTCCAATTGCCAGGCGGAAAACACGTGGATCGATCGTCTGGGCAAGTTTTACGGCGATAAGTTCTCCGGCACGTTTTCCCAAATAAAAATTGTTTTAATAGGTTTACGAAAAAAGAGAAAAAAAAGGTAAGTTTTGACTTACCCATGACAATTTAAATGCAAATTTAACAAAAGTGAAAAATTCAGCTTACCGCAAATTCAAAAGTCTTGCTCTACATGACACATGACTATGATTTCGTACTGGTTGCTGAGGCCTATAGTAAGTAACAACCGCCATAAACTATGCAGCCACTGAAACATTCGGCTTAGCACGTGCGTTATAAATTTGGATACATTTCTTTGTAGTCTTCCGCAATCACCAAATTCATAGACTACGAGTGGTTCTTTATGTGAAGGCGGAGCGAAAAACCCGAGCGCGCGCGAAAATTTGTCTTCCGCGCTACGCGTCTACTCGCGGGGAGTACTGCGTACCGCTCGGGTACTTCGTTAGCCTTCAAATGCTGGCGTTTTCGAGCGCGCGCCGCCAGTAGTCATTAGGTCGTAGCCGCCATGTTGGATTTTCAAAATCTTTTGTAGATGGGGAAAGGGCTTCGGGGAGGGGGTAAGAAATATTTCCCCTCCCCCTTCCTCCCCCTCCTTTTTTTTCTTTTTCCCTAATGGCCACCCCTCTAGTTGCATTTTCTATTCTCCCCAATATACTTCTGCTTTTAACATCCAATATGGCGGCTACTGCGCTGAACGTGAACAAATGGCGGTGAATTGTTCATTCTTTTTCTTAACTTGTGCCTCCCGTTGAAATTTCCATTACGGAGATCGAAGTTGAGGTAGCAACGTCATGAACTTTCGAGTGACATTGGCCCGTTTCTTAAATGTTCGGTTTATTTTTTGGGCCCGGTGATAAGTTTCTTGTTTCGGGAAAGGGATTTTAAGAATAAATATGATTGCCTCTCTCTATGTTTAGGAACCAATCACTGTGTTCCGGTCCGCTGGGACTTTGGATACAGGGCGCAAACTGCTTTCTGTTATAGTGTATGAGACAATGAAAAATACAAAAAAAGTGTTGCTTTTTTCAGTTATCAAATGGGAACCTGTAAACTGACTTTTGCACTGCTGTTGTCGGGCAACAGACTACGGGCCCTTGGAAAAAACAAAAGAAATCAATTATTGAACATCACTGAATGTGGTTGAACATGACTTAATTATATTGCTAGTGTGGTGTCGTTGGGTTTTGTCAGCTTCCTTTAGCGATTTAAAGGGTTTTTTGCGGCCGTTGACTATATGCACCGCAACGCAAAACCCTTCAAATCGCAAAGCACAACGACTAAAGTACGTTTAAGGCCTGGTAATACGGGCAACATAACAAATATTGCATTGGAAGTTGCGACTGTTTGTAGCTCCTATAACCACCCCCGCGGGCAATAAATTTCCATGTTGCAAAACGTAGAAACAGCGTCTACTTTCTACAACATGAAATTTGTTGCGCGAGCAGCTAAATTAGCTGGCGACACGATGAGAGTAAATGAAAACAAAGTTCTCCCTTTTCACAAAATTTATTTACGGAAGACTAATGCAAATTCCCAAAGACACGTTATTAAAGACAAGCGAAACGTTCAATACAGTTCTGAGTTTGCCGGGCGGCTAGGAGACAAAACTATAAAATGGTAAACAAATTTACACAATCTATAATCAATTCATATTACACAACTCAAAAATACTCCAATAAAATTTATAAGAGAAAGAACCCACTCATCGATTCCGTAAAGAAAACAGTTTTGAACGTGGTATATACCTTAAAAGGTTCACTGCTATAGTTTTAATAAACGGCACAAAATAAACAAGGTTAAGACCCACTTCAAACCTAAGTGGCTAAGTGGCTCACACTAACCCAGTTTCTGTTGCATGTAGCAGCTCCACCCCCCCCCCCCCCCCCTTTCCCCCGGTATAGGATGATAGTCCATTATTGAAATGTTTCCTCCGCAAAGTACACGGACCCATCTATACACCTGGGTAAAGAAAGACAATGTCGAGCAAAGTTTCTTGTCTTAGTTAAGGAAACAGCTGGCATTAGAGAGACTCATAATTGTGTTTACGGGAATTAAATCGGAAAACGGCAAAAATTACCACGTGACCAAGTTCCTTCATTTCCCGCTCACTGTTTTCAATTCTGAGTAAAATTGATTAGTTTTCGTTTAGCATAAAAAGCCAGAATTGTTTTGCAATATTCTTATACAGTGGAACCCCGCCTCACGACCACCTCGTTATTACGACCACATTTTTGTGCCCCAAATGAAGTGAAAGTCCAGTCATTTCCTTAGTTTTACAACCTTGTTAATCCGACCACCCCGTTATAACAACCGCATTTTCGCGGCCCGAAGGTGGTCGTATTAACGGGGTTCCACTGTATATGTACTCATTTGATCAAGAAAACATAAACGTGAATTTCACGTTTGCCGTTTGCCGTAATTTAGAACTGCGTTTACGGGAAACGACAGAAATTACAACGTGACCAAGTTAATCCTTCATTTGCTGCTCACTGTTTTCAGTTTCTGAGTAAAATTGATTAGTTTTCGTTTAGCATAAAAAACCAGAATTGTTTTCCAATACACTCTACTTTTTTTTTTTTATAAGAAGCTTTTTCATGAGAACGTTGAAGCTGAGATTAACCAAAATTTTAAGAACGTATTTTAGAGAAACATTCCTCAGGCTTAGAGTCCATTAAGAACGTTTTTATTTTGCTAATCTGTCTATAAAATCAAGGTAACACGTGTAAATTAACCAAAATAGTTAAGGAGCATGCTTTTTATATACTATATCTCAGCAGGCAATGCTTGATTTACTGAAATACATGTAGTATATATACCATGTAATTTAAGAACATCTTAAAAACGTTTTCAGCCTCAAATCGTAAAAAAATATAAGAACGTTCAGCCTCAGCTCCAAAATTAGACGTTCTTATAAAAAATACAGAGTTTATTCTAATATATGTACTCATTTTATCAAGAAAACATAAAGGTGAATCGCACGTTTGCCGTTTGCCGTAATTTAGAACTGCGTTTACGGGAAACGACAGAAATTACAACGTGACCAAGTTAATCCTTCATTTGCCGCTCACTGTTTTCAGTTTCTGAGTAAAATTGATTAGTTTTCCTTTAACATAAAAGACCAGAATTATTTTCCACTATTCTAATCTTTGTACTCATTTTATCAAGAAAACATAAACGTGAATCTCAGTCACGTTTGCCGTAAATGCGATTCTAAATTGGATAGATAGAGAACCGCGCTTACGGCAAACGGCAAACGTGAGATTCGCGTTTATGTTTTCTTGAAATAAAGAGTACAACGATGAGAATAGTGCAAACTAATTCTGGCCTTTGATGCTAACGCAAAACTACTCAATTAGACAGAGAAACTGAAAACAGCAAGCGGCTAATATAATATAAACATGGTCACGTGGTGTTATCTCACGTTTGCCGTTTGCCGTTTGCCGTTTGCCGTTTGCGTAAGCGTCATCCTTAACCTCTCTAATCCCTCTGTTAATACAGAGACCAACCGAGCCTCGAGCCACAAACCCTCTGATCTTCCCAGAAGTCTGATCGAAAATTCGATGGGGTAACCACTACACCACCGCGCCTCCACAAACCGATTAGAGGACTTTTTTTTTTTTCACGGTAATCAACAAACTTAGCCTCTTCAACTGAACAGTTATCACATAATAAAGTATAAGGTGTATCTTTTCTAAGTTTCACACTGGAGCCAGCTCTAAATACACATACTCGATAGTAATCATCAGATTTAAGAATTTGTTGGTGTGTATGTGGAAACTGATATCCCTTAAGTACAATCATGATTTGCATCGCTCTCGCTGTTCCTGTCTTCAGTAATTATTACGAATTTTAAACCAGCTAACAAATTGAAGTGGAACTATTACAAGTAAGATACCTTGAGATCTTAAAAGAAGTCCAACAGTAATGTTCACTCTAACTTATTTCAAATTTTGTAAAAATTAATCAGTAAGCTCGGCAATTTGAACACGCCCATCATTTTGCAAATTCCACCATTTACACCTGAACAACTCGTCCCACTACAATACGAACCACCTCCCCCTCCGGCTTGATTTGAGTGAGTACTGCTTCCTCCTCCAGAGTACCCCCCTCCACCACCAGATGCACCATTGTCTTCGGATCCCCCTTCCCCACCACCAAACCCACCTACCGCCCCTGCTGGTGGCCCTCCATTGTTTTCACTATTTATTCCACCAGCTCTTCAACCTACCCAACCCTGAGCACGTGACCCTCCTCTCTCACCATCATTTGATCCGCCCCTACCACATCCCTGAGCCAACCAACCCGCATCCACTCCCCCATGGTGACCAGCACCTGCAGTGTTACATTCACCTGGCTGTCCCCCCGTTCCTCCATTCCTAGCTTTAGAAGAATATCGACCCACACTTCTTTTGCCACCAGTACCCGACTGACCATCCACCCCGTTATATCCACCAGAAGCACCCCCTCCCCCTCCGGCAGCTGATGATAGTACATTACCACTTGCATAAACAAAACTCCCTCCCTCTCCCTCTGTACCAGCATTGTCCTCTACAGACAGTCCTAGTTCAGCTGCTGTCCTTGTAGTTGATTCTCCTCCTTTCACCTCCACTGAATCTCCTCCTCTCTGTCCCACCACAACATTAAGTACTGTCCCTCTACTCAGTGTGAAAATGCCTTCCTTCAGCGCTCCCCGGCCGCCATAGTAAGTTCCCGGTTTGTAACCATAGTTGTACGAGTGCATTCCTCCTCGAGCGCCCCAGGCTTTGATCAGATAGCGACCGCTCCTTGGAACTGTGACATTTTGCATAACACCAGTAGATGTAAAGAGAGAGACTCAGCTCATTTTTCAAAAACTCGTGTCATTTTAAAAAAAATGAGCCAGTTCTCTAAGCGAAATTACGCTAAAAAAATAAAAATCCCAAGGTCACGAAAAAAATAAAAATCCCAAGGTCATGAACAAAATTCCAAAAAATTCAAAGGGATTTTTCATCTGCTTACGCGGAGGCCGGTTAATGAGAAAAAATCAAAGGGACTTTCCCTCGGCTTAAACTTCCGGTTATTAATGAGAAAAAATCAAAGGGACTTTCCCTCGGCAAGCCGAAATATTTTCACAGAAAATTCTGTAAAAATCATTCATTCTCTTTTGAAATCATACTCAACATCGCCAATCACTATTTTTCCATTTTTCGCAGCATTTGCAATTCCAACCGCGCAAAGATTCATTCCGTTCATCGCTTCCTTTCTTGTGGCGAATTCAAATCGACTTACGGCGTTTGAAAAAACATATAAGGCTTTTTCATTTTGTCTTTTTTTGAAGAAAGACCAAGCGCTTGTTCCAACTCATTCTTCGTGAAAATTACGTTGTTTTTTATTTGCTTCTTTTTCGCCATTTCAACAAGCGAAGAACGAGCAGGTTGCAAAATGATTTCATCGCTTTGTTTGATTAATTCAATAAAATCATTTTTTGTCTCTCTGGCGAGAAACAAATCGAAGATGCCTTTTCCTCTCAATTTCAGTTTCAAATCGAGAAAATCGTTTTCCATTTTAAATAAATATTTTTTAAATATTTTTAAGATTTTTGGAAACGTGTTTCACAACATTTTCAGAGGCAACCTCTTAAGACTTCCTTTCTTGTGGCGAAGGCTTTCGAGGAAGTCAAAAGTAAAAACGTCCGGTGCTAACCGACGAAAAATAGTATTGGGGTTTTGTTCGACCAATACGTCATGTTAAAACCACTTGATTGGTTATCCTTTGAAAGGGAAACTCCCTTTTTCTTCTACAAAACAGCAATCAACGCATTTTCAAATCAATTTTAAAATGACTGATGATGAGGAAATGTCGTGGGATTATACTTGTGGTAGTGAATTGCTTGGCGTTGCAACAAATTTAACTATCTCTGAAGAACAAGAAGCAATACTGAAGGAATATATTATCTACCACGATGAAATGAAAACATTTCTCGAAACCTGTCTCGATAAAGGACAAAAAGAAGATGAAATTGCGGCAAGTGTTTACTTCAAAGAAAACAAACCAAGTAAACCGAAAGCGAGTCTTGGAAACTTGTTTGGGAACAGAAGTCGGAGACACCATCAAAGTGTGGAAGAAATTCATGAATTTCTGAAATCAAGAATCATAAATCAGCAACTTCAAGAAGAACAGCCTGCTTTTAACTCTTCTGTTTACCAAAGTTGGGAAGAAATTTCACTTCAAATAGAAAAACACATACTCTTTGGTAAACATAAAAAAATCAAGCTCTTGTTGCGGACATCAATCTTGGTCTACTCTTGGAAAGTGAATCACAAATTTACCAAAGGGAAAAAATTATGAAGCGCGTGACTGGAACTTTTGACAAGTGGATCACAAATAACACAGACATTTCTGTTCGTCATGCAAGAAGACTTAGAGCTTTGGCAAATGCTTTACAACCATTTCCACGGATGAAAAAACGTGATTTAACAACAACAGAGATGTGCAACAAACTCTCAAATATTCTCAAAGTTCTTGAGATTCCTGAGTTTCAAATTTTTTGGTCACAAACAACTTGAAACTTTTTTTATCGTGGTCAAGAAAACAATGCCTTAGAAACAGCGGCCATAAATGTCCGCCGTTGCCAAGAAAACAATGCCTTAGAAAGAGCGGCCATAAATGTCCGCCGTTGCCAAGAAAACAATGCCTTAGAAACAGCGGCCATATATATCCGCCGTTGCCAAGAAAACAATCCCTTAGAAACAGCGGCCATAAATATCCGCCGTTGCCAAGAAAACAATGCCTTAGAAACAGCGGCCATAAATGACCGCCGTTGCCAAGAAAAAAATGCCTTAGAAACTAAATAAAATGATTTTTATTTAACACGCTTGTGATGTTTATTTTTCACAAAACTAAAATTTACATATCTTTTTGGATATGTAAATTCGCTTTTTTAATTTTTCTCTCGCAAAATAAACAACGAAAAGCCACCCGATCTCTTCTCAAATTCAACTCTTAACTCGCTACGTCGAGAAGGGATCCGAGTTTTTTTTGATATTTTTTTTTAATCTCCTCTTTCAAGGCATCAACATCAACTGGCTTCGTCGGTTCGCTTTTGACTGTTGAATCCTTCCTTTCTTTATTTCGAAGACGCTCTTTCATCGAAAAATATTTTTCAATCTCTCGCAAAATCGAGTCAAACTCACCATCAGAAATGAATCCATCCTTCAAAGCTTTCGAAATCAAACGACTCACTGACAAATGCGACGATTCAGCGAGAGAAATAGTCTTTTCATGTTTTCGCACTTTCCGTTCCAAATTTTTACTTCCGGCCATTGAAGCCGATGAGACGAGCGTCGTAATCAATGCCGTCAAACTCAAAGGAACACCGACAGCAATCCCGATTCCACTCAACGAAGTTGCGACACTGCTTGATGCCAACAAGGTTGTCAAAAATACTGAAACGGATGTTATTTTCGAAGCGACTGATTTTGCTCTCTTGTATTTTTTGCTGACTCGTTTGTAATGAGAAATTTCGTCTTCGAGTTGTTTTTGACAATCACAAATCTTTTTCAATCTGAATTCAGCGCCAACTTCGTTCACTTCGCTTTGAAGCGAAGGATAAAGTTGAGGAGCACTTGGAATAATATTTTGTTCACTCATTTTATTAAAAGATCTCAAATAATTTCAAATTCAAATCTCAACGGAAGCCCATTAAAATCGATGACCTCACCAGTTTCTTCCGTCACTGTGATTCGCAAAGAATCGATTATTTTTTTCCCACCTGCTATTTTCCGAAACGGGCTATGTTTTGATGAATATTCAACTCTTTCGAAAGGCCTTCCTTTGATGTCAAAACACGCCAAAACATTTGAAGGTTTTTCGTTGAAAAAATTTTCGTTTTTATCAACGAGATCGCAGTTGATGAAGAGGTTGTTGAATGAAGCCAAACGATTGATGGCAGTATCTCCACTTTTCAGAGTGTGCCGTCGTTGGGCTTTTGGCGAAACGTCCTGACTGATATCAGTCAGACCAAGAAGATGAGTCAGGTCACGATCAAAAATAACTTTTCTTCCAAGAGGATTTTCAATCACAATTGGACCTTTTTGGTCATCAAGTTTTACTTTGATGTTTTCTTTTTCAAGTATTTTCTTTATATCTTTACCGATTGTGTAAAGAGTGTAATTTCCAGGATAAATTCTATTGACAGCACTAACGTTTTTGTCATCAAATATGCTGATTTCTCCTCTTTCTTTCAAATTAAACCAAGAATTATAAAAAGAGCAACTGATCAACCTGATGAACCCAAATTTTTCAATTGGTTCACCAAAGTAAACCGTGTGATCATTTGAATTTGTCAAAACAGTCAAAACAACCATTTTCTTTTCAAAAGATAAAAAATGGAAAACTTGTTAAAATGGATAGATTCCCACCCAAAAGAAGCAAAAAGACTTTCCGAACAAGCAGAAGAAAAAGCATGGCGAAACTTCAAAGCCAAATCCCAACGCTGACCTCAGCAAATTCGTTGCACAAGTGGATATGACCGACAAAACACACGCAACAGCTCAAATAAATTTGGTTATTGTTCCCGGTCAACATTGGCAAATTGTTTCACCCAATCCCAAAGATTGGTCTGTTGAAATGAAGAAAGCTCTTGGATTTGGAGGCTTTCCAATCGAGCTAATTCTCAATTCAAATCCTTCAAATCCAGTTCCAGCTGTTCCATTTTCAGCCAAAATCCCCGAATCTTTTGGGGAAATCCTCAACCAACCAATCAAAATTTTTGTCAAACCAAATGAAAGCTTCACAACAAAATTCCGAGAAATATTCACGAAAACAAAGATCACCCACAAAACAGGAAAAGAATCAAGAAAATGGCTGAATCAACCAAACATTGACCATTGGCCGCAACAACTCAACTTTGCCTTTTGGTGCGCAACAACAGCTTCTGGAATCTCAAGACATCTCGTCAATTCACTCCCACCTCAAATCAAATCCTTTCTTCTTTTCCACATTTATTTCACAACAAGAAGGATTCTCTTCGAAATGGGAGGAATTCAAAGTGAATCTGCTCTCCCAGGTGATCCCACATTCAGTCAAACTGAAAACAAATTCGACATTCCTTCATACAAGAGAATCTGTGCAGAATTTCAAATCTCGCCAAACGCAGATTTCAGATTCACCTTTGGTCAAACTTTTGGCTTGGGATATGTGAACATCTTTTATCCAGGAGAAGGAGACTTTGCACAAAAGCATTGGACTTATCCTCCAGCAACCCTTGAAAACCCATCAAGTCAAAGATTCTCCGATGAAGGCGGAACTGACGCAAAAGGAAACAGAATTGATTTCATCAGAAATGATCAAGGAGCTGACAAACAGTTTGAATTTTTCATGCCAAACGGACCTCTCAACGGACTTTCCCAAGCAGGAATGTCAAGACTCAATCAATCCATTGAAGTATTCGTTTATTGCACTCTTGGAGCACAAGTTAACGTCAGATCATCAATCCTTGGTGAATTTGGAGGCGCAAAGGAAGCTCAAAGAGAATTTCTCGTCCTCATGGAAGATGCAATCAGACAGCCTGACTTGTCAAAAAGTATCAGTAGATATCAGCTTGCAATTGATGAGGCAAAAGTCAGGCTTGATCTTGCCATCTCACCAGGAACATGGTTAATGCCTTCAAATCTTGTTCTGAACACTCAAAGCACAGTTGGATACAACAACAATCTGAAAAAAGCAACTGGAAACATGAAACTCGGAGTCAACTCTGATGTCAATGTTGACTTGAAAAAAGTTGGAGTCAGGAAGATGGATGGAGGACAATCAAAAACTAACAGACCCACTTCACATCCTTCAAATACAGAAAATGAAAAACCACCGTCTTTGGATTCTTCAACAGTCACGAAAAAACTTCAGGAAGCGAGTGACAGCGAGCGGAGCGGAGCGACATGAAATGAAAGCCAAGAAAAAGTAGAATCAAATCACGAAACTTTGAAATCTGGAGTCATCATTGCAGCATCACTCGCAGCATTTGCCATTTATCGTATTTTTCGTTGAGTCCAATCCAATGGATTTAACTCAATTTTTCACTCGCTATCGCGCGCTCGCTCCGCTCGCTTTCTTTTGAATCTTTTCAACCATGAAAACTGCAACAGCAAGAATCAACAGCCAAGCGTTTTTTCCAAGGAATCCAACAACTTGTCCTGCAGTTTTGAAGGTGAAACTGACGATTGAACCAATCAATCCAGGAAGAAGTTGACCAAGCTTTTTTCCAAGATCTTTCAAAGCATTTCCAACTCCTTTGGCAACAGATTTGAGTCCTTTTGAGAGCGCATTCACAATCACACCGATTGTTGAACCAACAGCAAGGAAAACAGCAGCAACTGTGAATCCATATTTCTTGAAAATGTTTTTTATTTTCTCTCGAAGAGGCCTTTCTCTTTCTATTTCTTCAATTTGTGTTCCCAGCCTGGCAAGCTCCTCTTCATTTTCTGCAACTCTTGCCTCAACTTCTGCTCTCAGTTGGGAAGAAGTGTTTTCATCTTGAAGGATTACTTTGTCAGTTTCAATTTGTTTCTTTAGCTCAGCCTCTCGTTTATTCAGTTCATCGATGGTCTTTGTCGTGTTGAGTCTTTCTTCAAGAGTGTTTCTTTCTTTTTGTTTTTTTGCAAGATCAAATTTTAGTTTGTAAACCTTTTCTTGTTCTTTTTCTTTGTTTTTCACTTGTTTCTGCAAAGACAAATTTTCTTTTTTTGCATTTTCAAGATCTTTTTGCAGATTATTTTTCAGCTGCTTCAGTCTTTGCAATTCTGTTTCATTTTCAAGACTCGAGCCATGTTCTTTTTCGTTTGCATCAATTTTTGATTGTGTTCGTTCGAGTTTGCTTCTCAAATCCCTGATTTCTTGAGCTTTTTTTTGGAGTTAGTCAGTATTCTTTTTTGCTTGTTTCAATTGTTTTTCTGCTTCTCTCAGTCTCTGCCGGTTTTCTCCTATTTCAGAATTATCTTGAGCGATCAAAGATTCAGCATCAGTGCCCAAAGCAGATAATATTTCTTTTGGCAATTGTGGGTTTAATCTTTCTTTTCCTGTTGTTTGCTCTTTGGTCATTAATGGGTAGAATTTTTTCCCACTTTTTTTCATCCTGACTTCTATCTTATCTTTGAAAAACCAAGCTTCAAGTTTATCATCTTCTGCATTTGGGTATAATATACTGAGATCATCCCATGCATCTTTTGTGAGGGATTGCGAGTTTCCCCAAGTTTTTCGACCTCGAGTTTCACCTTCAATGAAAGATGTTTCTGCAGTTTTTGGTCTTGCTCCTTCTTTTCCATAATATCTGTTCATTGATGTCTTTGGAGTACTTTCACTGGGATTGTTTATTTCTTGATCAGAATCTTCATCATCATCTTTATCTTCATTTTTATCTTCTTCATCAGGATCAAGATCTTCTAAAGGAATGTATTCTGCCATTTTAAAAATAATATATTAAAATGGAAGTCAGTGAAAAAATCAATCCGAATTTTGAGAAAAAAACATCAAACGCTCTCAAGGCAGAAAGAACTGTTCACAGAGTCACATTCAATCCAAACAAAGCTTCCCCAGGTGAAACACTCAGGATTCCAGTTCCAAAGCTTCATGAGGGAACAGTCTTGGTTCCAGATTCACTCGCGTTGATTTTTGATTTGCTTGTGAGTGGCCATGCAAATAATTTTCTGGTGAACAATGTTTCAAGAGCATTGGTTTCCAGATTGAAAATCAAGTTTGCTGGAGAAATTCTCGTTGACACAGACGGTTGGGATCTTTTCAAGCTATGGGAAGATCTTTTTTTGACAAAACACGAACGAGAAAACATGTTGAGTGAGGGAATTCAATCTGAGGCTCTCTCAAAAATCAGATCCAATGCTGGAGACAAACCAACTTCTTCAGTCGTGAAGGAAAACAAGCTCAATGATATCTTCAAAAGCAAATACAGAATCAGACTTAATCACGAAATTTTGAAAGATCATTGAGTTTTTTATCCAAGAGCCTTGTCTGATGAGCTGGTTTTTGAATTGACCCTTGCTCCTGCAAGCGGTGTTGTGAAGGGATCAGATGCAACAAAACTTGCATATGAATTGACAAACATTCAGCTTGAATATGAGGTTATTCAAAGCAAAAAGCTTTCAGATGAAGTCAATTCAAATCTTCTCAACGGAGATCGTTTCATGTTTGAGCATGTCACTCATCACAAAACAATCACATTTGCAAAGGGAACAGACTTAATTATCAACGAGTCAATCAATGTTCCGAGAAGATCAATGAAGGGAATCCTCCTCCTTTTCTTCGAACCTTACACTGCAGGTGCAAGAGATTCAGAAAAAACATTCAATCCTGACATGAAAGAGGTAAAAGTTGACGTGAATGGAGTTCCAAACAAGATTTTCAGTCAAGGAATGAAAACGAGAGACATGTTTGACGAAGTTTTCAGAAGATTTGGAAAGGAAAACTCGTCAATGAACGCAACTGAATTCTTTGCTGGAGACAAGTTTGCATTGTTCATCGATCTCAGAAGCATGAAAGACAATGATCTTCATGGAAGTGGAATGAGATTGGTGAACACAAAAGATGGAGTTTATTTGTCAATCAAAGGAACAGCAAGTGGTTCAGGAAATGTCAAATGTCACATTTTCATCTTGGCTGATGTGCAATTCAACATTTTGAACAAAGAGCTTGAGAGTGTGACATTAATTTCTTTTTGATCAATCAAAAAGAAATTTTAAACTGGTGGCAATTCAGTTCCAGGAGGAACAATCATCAACTCCTCTCTGGCGAATCCTCTTTTTGGACCATCTTTCAAATAATAAAGAACCGGTTCTTTTTCATTCACAATTGCCCTGTCAATTGAAAAAACTTTCAGAGACCAATTCGGATCAGTTGCTCTTCTTTGACCTCCTTCAAGTTCACCAGAAGCAAAAAGAAACCTCACATTCACTGAAGAATCAAGTCTCTTTTCATTTTTTCCAACAGGTCTTGAATAATTTGGTTTCTTTGAATCAACCACCTTTTCTTTGATTGCGTCAATTGACCTCTTTCCTGTCAGTCGAGTTGTTTCATTGTTCAATGCTTTCACAACTTCTGGAAGCCTTTTCACCCATTCTGTGGATCTTTCACCAGATTTAAAGTTCATTTCTTGGGAATATTGAAAACTGAAAAGTCTTTCACCCAAAGTTCGATTGAATCTCTCAACATGAATTCTCTTCCTGGATCAACTTGAAGAATTTTTGGCCATTTCAAAGGTCCTTTGTAAATTTTCTGAAAAGCCTTTGAAACTTCAGATGAATCTTTTGAAGTGAGAGGTCCAGCGGCTTTGAATCTGCTTGCAACATCAACAACTGTGAGAGCATATTTGAAAATCTTTCTCCCTCTTGGGAGTTTGTCATGAGGAAGAAAGAGAAGATCAGCTTGATGAATTGCATTGGGAAGTTCAACATCAAATGTTGGTCTTTGGATGTTTTTTGGAACAGGCAGATAGATTTGCCAGATTGCTTGTTTCATCAACCAAAGTTTCGCTTCATCTTCAGAAACATTGGCTTCTTGAGAAAGTTTTTTCGCTGCTTGAAAGCCTTTCCAATATCCTTTTGGGGAATAATAAATTTTTGACAATTTTTTGTTTGACATTTTTAAAGGAAATGACTTGCTGCAAATCCAATAGCCAAAGCTGATGTTCCAACAAAGATCAACTCTCCCTGTTTTTGAGATTCGCTTGGTTGGTAAAAGTCTGAAAATTGAGGTTCTTTGAGATGATCAATTTTTTGTTGATGAACCTTGTAATAAAGTTTTAAAGCAAAGTCAGTGTTTGCGAAATTTTGTTTTGCTTCATCTTTTATTCTGTCATTTGTTTGAATCCAATCATTCAGTTTTGCTCGATTTTCTTCGTATTTTTCGAGTTCTTTTTGATATTTTTCAACTGCCAGGTTGTGTCTCTTTTTTTCCTCAAGTGAGGCTGATTCTGAATCTCCAGAACGAAATTTTGCGAGATAAGATCCACCAACTAAGGCGGTTGCATTGATTATTACTCCTCCAATCATGATTGCGATGCTTGCCATTTTAACTTGGCAATATTTTTTGTTTTTCAAGATAATCTTTTGTTGCCAATGAGGCAGCAATGATTACAGTGAATTTCACATAATTCATGAGATTTGAGGAAGGATCAGAAGTCATGGGTTCTTTGATTACTTTCTTTGCAATCCATCCAAATCCTGCAGCCAATCCAGTGATTGTTGCAGCATCAGTCATTGTTTTCACGAGTTTATTGTCTGACATTTTATTTCAGAAAACAAATTAATCCATTTGTTTTAATTTTGGAGATTTTTTTCTTTCAATATTTTGCCTCTCAACTTCTACCATATGATCAATCAACTCTTTTTGTGCTTTTTCGCTTCGCTCACGCTCACGCTCACTCCGTTCGCTTCCCACTTTGCTTTTATTTTTGAAAAGATGTTTCAATTCTTCCCTCTTGTAATACAATCCAGCAATCGAAACAATAATGCTGGCAACAGAAAGCACTTGAGTGAGTGAAAATGAGCTTCTTTGTTCGCTTTCATTTTCAGTTGATATAGGGTTTTCTTTTTGTTCTTGAGTGTCGCTTAGAGTGACTTCTTTTGCTTTTTTCTTTGCTTCACGTGCTTTTTTGTTGTGTTCAGCAAGTTTTTTTCCAGCCGCAATTCTTCCTGGATTTTTTGGAACTGTTTGTTTTGTTGTTGTTGTGATTTGTTCAGAATCAGGTTTTTCTTTCTTTTCAGAACTTGTTTGAGGTTCTCTGATTTGTTCAGGTTCTTGAGTTTCCATTTTAAATGATTTTTTAATTTCTTGTCATTTCATTTAAAATGGAAAAATTAAACAAAGAAGAACTTGAAGTTCTTTTGGAATATTTCAAAAATGAATCAGAAGAAAACAGACAAAAACATCGACAATATCTTGAAAAAGACAATCTTCAAGAAAATCATGAGTCAAGATTTCATTTCTTTCGAAACCAAACGGGAGAAACAAAGACAAGACTCATGCAAGTCTTCAATGACAGACTCAAACACGAGATGAGTTTAAAAAAGGATATCTTGAAGGATGTTAAAGAACTTGTTAAAAATGAGAAAAAAAACTCCTTTCTTTCACAAGTTTCTTGGTTATTCCGTTTTTCTTTTTCTTTTTTAAAAATCAATGCAAATAATAATGAAATAATTTTTTTTAATTTTTTATTTATTTTTATTTATTTTATTTAAAATATGACTCTTGAACCTGAAAAATTCAAATTGATACCATCGAGTTACAAAGGCAACAATTTCGAAAAAATTCAATACGATGGCAAAGATCTTCTCCAAAAACTCAAGGGTGATTTTGTCATCACAAAATATGGTCAAAGGCTGCAACTTTGTCTGAAACCTGTCGATTACGAGATTTTTGATCGGATCCATCGTTTGGCTGGCAAAGAAAATGTTACTTGTTTTGGTGGCATCGGCATTTCGATGAACAAAAATACTCCATTTTTTGATGAGTTCAACAAAAGAATGGATCAAAGCAAATGTTTCAATGAAAACAAAGAAATCAAGATGCGTGGTTGTGTTCTGGCGTGTTTTTCATCATTTTCAAAGAACGGTGTGCTTCTCAACCTTTATGCAAAGCAAGTCAAAGTAAATGAATTTTTGATTAATGATTTGACGAATGAAGAGATCGAGTCATTTTTTGATCTTGAAGATTAATTTCATTTGGTTTCCAAATGAAATCATTTTTTTGGAAAAACGCAAATAAAAAACAATTTTTTTCCCAAAAATTCTTTTATCGTTTCAATTCCATCCAAATAATCTTTTCCAATATAATCACCCAATGAATCTTTGATTATTTCAATTTCTTCAATTTCAATCGATTCTTTTGCTGCAATATTTTTGTCGTATCCACCTTCATCTTCATCAAAATCTTGATAATCATTGTGAACTTCCTCAAATTTCAAAATTATTTCTTCAATTTTTTTTCCTTTAATTCTTTTTCTTGAACTTTTTTTTGAATTGCTTTTTCGTTTTCTCTTATCCAATCAAGAATTTCAATTGACTCATTTAAAAATTCTCTGATTTCATCAGGATCTTGATAATTTTTTTCATAATTTGGTTCTAAAATTTCTTCATTTTCATAAAACAAATCATTATATTGTCCATTTGTTGCTGAATTAATAAAACTATAATATTTTTCGGAAATTTCATAAGTGTTATCAAGGATTTTTTCAATTTCAAGACAAAAATTTTCATAAACACTGAATTGATCGAAAATTTCTTGTTTTTTGGCATTTCTGATTTCCCAATGACACATGAGTTTTTTATGGAAAAAATTCTCGTTGAAATCATTTTTCGCAAGAACTCTGGCTGATAATGATTGAAGAATTTCCATTTTATTTAAAAATAAAAAAAAAATTTTTGATTTTTTTTTGAATTTTTTTTCAAGTTATTTCTCAGGTTCTTATCAAGTTCTTCTTCAATTTCTTTCACAGGTTCTTTTCAAGTTCTTTTTCAAGTTCTTCTTCAATTTCTTTCACAGGTTCCTTCACAGGTTCTTCGCTTCTATTCGCTCCTTCTTCAAGTTTCAAACTGTTTGCTGCCAAAAGACTTGCACTCGCAGCAGCCATGTATTTTCCGTATTTCAAATAAAGACTTCCAGCAATCAAATTGAGTTCTCTGTTCACAATGAAATCATTTTTCAATCCACTCAAAAACTTTTCTTGGTCAAGAGGAAAAAAAAAACAAAGTGCTTTTGAACTGGCTTGCAAAAATGTTTCAACAATTGCACCACAAGTTTTCGAAGACAAAGAAGCTTCGTATCTTTTGAAATATTTTTCAACATCTTTCTTTGAAAGTCTTTTGATTTGATCTTGAGTGAGTTCAACTCCAATCATTTCCTTGCATTGGCCACTTGCTGCCAAAATGGCGAGATTTTCTCTGTGATCTGTTTCAATGGGTTGGGGTTCAGTTTCAAGAAGTGACATGACTTCTTTTATTGATTCTTGTTCTTGGATTTCCATTTTATATCAAATGGAAATTTTGTTTCAGTTCAAAGAAATTTCAAAAGGATGTCTGAGGGAAAAATCAAGATGAGAAAATTTGACTTCTTTCAACTCTTTCATGTATTTTTCCTTTTCATCTTTTGTCAAATCTCCTGCGAATTCTTCGAAGACTGTTTTCATGTCTTTTGCTGATGGGGTGAAAAAAAGAATCAAAGAAACAATGTTTTCTCTGAAAGGTTTTGCTATGCTTGACATTTGTTGAGTGAGAACCCAAACGCTGATTCCTGAATGTCTTGCAGAAAAAGCAAGTTTCACAAGTTCATTTGTCCTTTTTTTCACATCTTTTGATGAAGCGCAATCATCGAGAATGATCAATGTGTTTGTTCCTTCAAAGGCAAAGGAGATTATTTTTGAGCCAGTCATTGATTTGATGGTGTTCTAGAATGATAATGAAAAAATCTTTGTCATTCTCAGCAAAATTATCCCAGGTTTTGTTGTTGATGAATGTTGGACAAAGGAGAAAAATAAAATCAAATTTTTGATTGAATGTTTCTTTGAGAAGATTCACAATAAAAGTTGTTTTTCCTGAATTTGTTGGACCAACAATCAAAGCATTGAATGGAATGTTTTCTGGATTCATTTTGTTATTTTATCATGCCCATGTGCAAACGTGTGAATTCCATCCTCTCTGATGATTCTCTTGTCATCATTTGCAGAAAGAGCAATCTTGTTGACTGTTTCTGTGAAAATTTCGTGTTTATGTGATCTGATGATATTCATTGATCTCATTTGTTTTTTTCCTGAAATGAAACAATCTTTGTAATCTTGATGTGTGATTGTTTTTTTGATGACTGATTTGTTGATTCCTTTGCATTTTTTTTCTTCTTTTTTGTCTTCATGCATTTTGATTGAATAAAGTTTTGCCCTGAGTCCAACAAACTCTTCAATTATTTTTCCTCCTGCTTCGTCTTTCATCATTCCAATTACTTTTTTGTTGATTCCAGTTGGAATGTTTGATGGATGAATCTTTGGGAAATTTGATGTTTCAAACTTTTCTTTGACATCAGCAGAAATATCCTGAAAAAAATCATCTGTTTGGATTTCATAACAAAGAGAATCAGTGTCTGTGAAAAGGAGTTTGGCTTTTTCGTGATATTTTGGTTTCATGTAATCCAAAGATGAGAGTTTTTGAGACGTCAAGAATCGACATTCCACAATAAACTGGTTTGTTGAAAAGAAGTTTCATTCTTTTCATGTGAATTGCAATCAGATTTTCATCAAAGATTGTGCAACTTTCAAAGTTTGGTTTTGCTGCGAATTTCAATGCAGACTTTCTGTTGTTGACCAATTTGATGTCAACCCTTTTCCTGATGTTTTCCATGGTCTTTCCGAAAACAGAATTGTTCATGAGTTTGAAAAAATCTTTTTCGAAATCATTCTTTCCGTTTGCTCTGAGCTTTGTGTTGAGTTCAATATAAGATTTCAACCGAGGTTCTTCTTTGAATTTGATGATTCTGTGAATCTTTTTCAGTTTGAGACCCATTTGGAGATATTGCTTGAGATTTCTGTGATGAATTACGTATTTTTCTTTGTTGTTGAGAGTCGGAATTAGTTTTTCAACATTTTTGACAATGATTCTCTCAGGAGCAAGTGGGAGATCATTGTGAGGGTCATGAAGTTCTTTTGGGTAATCAAGGTCAACTTCAAGAATGCAAGAAAAATTTCTCCAGTTGTCAAATTCTTTTTCATCAACCCATTCAAATCCTCTAACAGGCAAAGGCTCACACATTGCCCAGCCATAAAGATTGTTTGCGTCAAGATAAGGGATAAATGTTGAAGGTTTTTCTGGATCAAAATCTTTTCCCATATATTTGTTGTTTGCTTTTCCAAATCTGTTTGAAATCATTGAAACACCTCCTCTTGTGCCTTTTTCAATCATTTGAAGCATGTCAATGTCATTTAGGAGTTCGAGTTTGACTTGTGTTTTCTTCAAAGATGCATCCCATGCAAGACCTGGAGAAGTGAAATACCATGCTGGATCAAGCTCATAGTTTTCAAGGCAAACATTCCTGAATTCCTCGAAAACATCACAAAGCAACAAAACATCTGTTTTGAGATAAAGATCGTGATAATCTCCCATGTTTTTGCAGTTGAAAGTTTTCCAAACTTTTTGAGCATGTTGATAATCTTCATCTGTGATATTCTCATCGTTGAGTTTTGAATAAAAATTTTCTTTTGGGGGAAGTTTTGTTTCTTGAAATTTTTTGATGTTGTCCATGAAGTCATAAGGATAAACTCCCTTTTTTGAAAGAAGATCAAGTTTTTCTCCAAGTTCTTCTTTTTCTTTTGGAGTCAGTTTTTCTTCCTTAAGGGTTTTTCCTCTTTCCCTGATTTTTTCTTTTAGGAGACTTTTTTTTGTTTCAATCTTTTTGTCTCTTTCCAGATTCTTGACTAATGCATCAAGAGAAGATGCCATGAATTTGAAGCTGTCAACGAATCTGATGTCGTGTTTGATTTCATGTTCTTTTCCTTCTTTGTCGATGTAACGACCAACAACTATCTTTTTTGTGAATGAAATGTATTTTTCCTCATTGTTTGGAATGCATCTGATGTCACCTTCAGTTTTTCCAAGATTTTTGACGAAAAGATGAGCGTCATAATTTTGAAGATTGTGAAAAATCACTGGAGTGAACCATGGCTTTCTGTATCGGAGATTGCATGAGTTGTGAGCTGCTCCTCGGAATTTTCCAGTGAAGCGACAGTGATCTCTGACTTTTTTTTCGTCTTTTTCAAATTCTTCTTGACATATCCAACATTTTGTTGATTCGTTGAAATCTTTCCAATCATTTTGTGTCATAATCAGGGGCTTTTTTGGAATATTTTGAATCCTTGTGATATCATCTTCAATCATTTCAACAAATATTTGAGATATGTCTTGATATGGAGCTTCGCTCCGACTACCTAATGGTGAGTCTTCATTTTTCATTCGATATGTCACAGTTCTTGAAAGGTTTTCATCAAAAGAGCATTTGATATGATAACAAAACCCACAAGGTTTGTGTTTTTGAAACTGGCTGGTAAAACACTTTTCTGGATTCGGTTGACATCCGCTGATTGGTTCAACAAGAGACTCAAAATCAGCGAAGATGACAAATGGCATTTTTTGTGAGCAAATGTGATTTTCGAATTCGATGAAAGTTTCCTCTTCTGGCATTTGGATTAATTCATGGCTTTTGCAAATCTCTTTGTGAATTTCAAGTTTTTCATTTGTTTGAAAAGCATTCAAGCATCGGAAACAAATATGAATTGATCCATTGTGTTTTGTGATTTGACTTGACAGAAGACGGCTCATGTCTTTGATGAGACAATAATGCTTTTTTACATCATCAGCAATCAAAAGAAGATTTATTTGGTGTTGCCTTTCTGTAGCTTCGCTCCGATTCCCCCTTCGGGAATCTTCTCCTTTGAAAAGCCTTAGAGGATAAACAGCTTTTTTTTCATAACCAAAAACATTTATTGAAATGTTTTGGTTCAAATTTTCAAAATGTGATATTTGTTTCAAATCAATTAGAAATTTCAGGCCATTCCAATTGAGTCTTTTTGAATTTTCTTTCAATTTTTTTTCAATTCTTTCTGCATTTTTCTTGACAGGAAAAAGAGCTCTGGTGATGCACCATTTGAAGCATTCATTGTCATCATTTTTCATGTTGATGATTGCTTTTTTGTTCGCCATAACATCTGGCAGTGGGATGTATGATCTCCCTCTGAGTGGAATGTATTGTGTCATTTGAACGTCAAGTGACAGAACTCTTTCAAGAACCCAGTTTGATCCTCTGTTAGCGAAATTTTGAAATCTTTCTTCGATTGTTTCAATCATAGAGTCAATGATTTCTGATTCATTTATCCCTTCATGATCCCCTCCAGGGATCGGGCGCAGAGCGCCCAGATTTTCAATTGTTTGAGAATGAAAATATGGGTACGCATCTATAATATTTCCGTTGGTCAAATCAGTTCTTGTCATATAGCAATTGAGAATGAGTCTCATCCTTGTTTGTCGATTTTGTCTCATTATTCTCAAAACATCTGGTTTGACAATTTGCATGAATTCTATTTCATCATAATTTCCTTCTCTTTGAATTCGAAATTGTCTTGCAAAACCACTCAATGCTGTTGCTGTTTCTGTGACTCTTGTTGTTGGTTCATTAATTTCTGTTGGCGTCTCTTGATAAGGGGAGTGATTAAACATATCCCAAAAATAATTTTTCCAACCTTCCAAATAATTGGTTATGTTTCCCTACCAACGAGAGTAAAAAGGCGTTTGGTTTTTTGGATTTGAGGTCTTACTTGCCATTTTATATATATATATTTTTAATTTTTTTTAAATTTTTTTTTGAAAAAATAAATTTTTTAAAAAAATATATAAAATGGAAAAAGAACAAATTGAATTAAAAATTTTAGTGAGTGGAAAAGATATTTTTCAAATTTCTTTCAATGGTTCATCACTTGATTATTTAAACCAAATTATTTCAAAAAGTGATGAAATCACAGTTTATCCAATTCATGCGAGTCTTTTGAAAATGGCAAAGAAAAAAAGAATTCATAACAAAATGGCCTACACTAATGAGGAGCTTAAAAAAGCTTTTGGACTTCCTTCCAAAGGTAAAAAATTGAGCAAGTTTGTTTTTGAATCTTCAAATGAAAGGCTTGAGTTCAACACAAGAAAGGAAACCTTGGAGAAACTGAAAATATCGGCTAATAGAGTTGCTGATACTATTAAAAATGGGGGAATAGTTATAGAGGGAGTTAAGTATGATTTCAAAAGAAAATGAATGATTTTTTACAGAATTTCTGTGAAAATATTTCGGCTTGCCGAGGGAAAGTCCCTTTGATTTTTTCTCATTAATAACCGGAAGTTTAAGCCGAGGGAAAGTCCCTTTGATTTTTTCTCATTAACCGGCCTCCGCGTAAGCAGATGAAAAGTCCGTTTGAAATTTTTGGAATTTTTTTCATGACCTTGGGATTTTTATTTTTTTCGTGACCTTGGGATTTTTATTTTTTTAGGGTAATTTCGCTTAGAGAACTGGCTCATTTTTTTTAAAATGACACGAGTTTTTGAAAAATGAGCTGAGTCTCTCTCTTTACATCTACTACACCATATCGCCCCTTGCGTCCATCCGTCGTGAAGTTAAGCGAAAGAGGACGGACTGATGAAAAAGGAAAACGTTATTCAGTCAACTTTTAAAAACACTACAGCAGAACATAAACTAAAGCTTTAATGCGTATGTTCTAAATATCAGTTTGTTGAGCCATATTGGACTATCCAAGACAATACTTATCAGAGAGTTGCTTATCATTCATTCTGTCCAGTTGCAGCATTGGGCGACCACTGAGCCACGGGGAGGAAGGGAGTTAGTATGGTCATAAGGATTGTCAAGGCCGAGGTTTGGCTCAGTCTTACAATTTCTCCCGAATGATAAATTCCAACCTAGAGGTGCTAAGTGGGTCTCAGTGGGAGTGTAACTTTGGCGGTTAAGGTTACTTGATACCTTCAGAGGTGTCTCACGTTTAAGCGATGTAGCGCGTCCAGTTTAAACTGTAGATACCTAAACCCCTATATCAAATTAAAGCTTATAGAGCTGACTATCAAACCATACCAAGAATTTTGAAATAAAATAAATTGTCGAATTTTTCACGACCTCTAATTGCGAGCGTCCGAATCACCTTTTTCAAGCTACAAGTCAAAGTGAATTTTGTTTTTTGCTAATTTAATTTGCTCCTCAGTTTCCTGACCCAAAGCGCTAGAAAAACGTGTCTGCGTTTTGCCATATTCAATCGCAGTGAAAAGTTATAGAGCATTTTCGAAATAGGATGAAAAAAATGTGGAGTAATCGTACAAAAATCACTCTCGGAGAAAAAATATATCGACAAAAAAATTCGCAGACACGTTTTCACAATTCTTGGTTTAGTTGGATAGCCAGCTCCATAAGCTTTAATTTGATATAAGGGTTCAGGTATCTACAGTTTAAGCCGGACGCGCTACATCGCTTGGACGCGAGACACCTCTGAAGACACCTCTGAAGGTCCCGGGTAACCTTAACGGTAAAATTTTGCCGATTTTCACGCTTGACGGTTAAATTTGACGGCTTTTGGCGGTTGACGGTTCTCAAGAGGAAATTTGCCATGAATTAAAGTTAATATTAAAAAAATATTAACCTCTTACTAACCGAGCGCGAGGGCCGTACTGAGGAATCTTGGCCCTAGGTCGTGGCAGTACGGACCGGGCGCAGCGAGGTCCGTACAAAAACGGCCGAGGGCAGAACAAACAAAATTGTTAATAATTTATTGAATGACCATTTTTAGAGGCAAGATGAATTTGCGGGAAAGACAAATCCATTTCACTTCTCGCGCGCGTGCCAACAATGGCGCACATTGCAGAGGCAGGGAACAATTTTTCACTTCATCGGATTTATGGATCAACTCTGAGCCCAAGTAAACGGATGATAGAGCCTCCCAAGTCAACTGGTTGACCGTAAGGCCAGCCAGTTTGTGAAAGGAAAGTCCTTTGAGCTTTTTCCAAGCGAGATCTGTCTTGTCGCATTCAGGCCGGTGAGTTTTGTCGGGAAAATGGAGAACGTTCCGTTACTTTGTTTAGCCTCTTGGGATATTATAAAGCAGTCGTCATCTACCTGTGATGAATTTTTGTGTTTAGATGCTTGAAAGCGAGTTGTGGAGACAATAAACAATGTTGATATCGGACAACGCGGTGATGCAAGCCTTCCAGCACACAAGCTCTCCATCGAACGCCGACTGAATCGCGAAGAATCGAAGTTCTCGAAAGAGAACTTACGTTCCATCGGGAAAAAGTTGGGGACATTGAAAGTTCTATCGTAGCGGCTACCTAAGAAACGATACTAAATACACCCGCTGTGAGATCACAAGTCGCCGACTGTCTCTGTAAACGCCTCGCTCAGACGACAGCCTTGCGTCTTCAACTTCCCTCAGGCCCGTAAACAAGAAAAGGCAGCTAAAAATTTGGGGTATCAATTTGCCTGTGTTTAATTTAACCGATACACTGGGGCATTAAATTTCCCTGTGTTTAAATTTAGTGATGTACTGTGGAAGTAATTTGCCTGTGTTTAATTTAACCAATACTCTGAGGCATTAATTTGCCTGTGTTCAATTTAGTGATGCACTGTGGAATTAATTTGCCTGTGTTTATTTTTACCAATACACTGGGGCATTAAATTTCCCTGTGTTTAAATTTAGTGATGTACTGTGGAAGTAATTTGCCTGTGTTTATTTTAACCAATACACTGGGGCATTAATTTGCCTGTGTTTAAATTAAGTGATACACTGTGGCATTAATTTGCATGTGTTTATTTTAATCAATACAATGGGGCATTAATTTGGCGGTGTTTAATTTAACTAATACACTGGGGCATTAATTTGCCTGTGTTTAAATTAAGTGATATACTGTGGCATTAATTTTCCTGTGTTTATTTTATTCAATACAATGGGGCATTAATTTGGCGGTATTTAATTTAACCAATACACTGGGGCATTAATTTGCCTGTGTTTAATTTAATCAATACAATGGGATATTAATTTGGCGGTGTTTAAATAAGCGATACACTGTGCCTGTGTTTTATAAGATTAATTGATACACTGTGGCATTAATTTGCCTGTGTTTAGATCAAGTGATACACTCTGGCATTAATTTGCCTGTGTTTAATTTAATCAATGCAATGGGGCATTAATTTGCCTGTGTTTAATTTAACCAATACACGAGGGCATTAATATGCCTGTGTTTAATTTAATCAATATAATGGGGCATTAATTTGGCGGTGTTTAAATAAGCGATACACTGTGGCATTAATTTGCCTGTTTTTAATTTAACCAATACACTGTGGCATTAATTTGCCTGTGTTTATTTTAATCAATACAATGGGGCATTAATGTAGCGGTGTTTAATTTAATCAATACACTGGGGCATTAATTTGCCTGTGTTTAATTTAACCAGTACACTGGGGCATTAATTTGCCTGTGTTTAAATTAAGTGATACACTGTGGCATTAATTTTCCTGTGTTTATTTTAATCAATACAATGGGGCATTAATTTGGCGGTGTTTAAATTAAGCAATAGGATTAATTTGCCTGTGTTTAATTTAACCGATACACTGGAGCATTAATTTCCCTGTGTTTAAATTTAGTGATGCAATGTGGCATTAATTTGCCTGTGTTTAAATTAAGCGATACACTGAGGCATTATTTTGCCTGTGTTTAATTTCACCAATACTCTAGGGCATTATTTTGCCTGTGTATAAATTAACTTATACACTGGGGCATTAGTTTCCCTGTGTTTAAATTTAGTGATGCAATGTGGCATTAATTTGCCTGTGTTTAAGGTGACTCGACCCAGTTATTTTTGGGTGGTACCACCCAACTTTGAAGCTCCCTGGTATCCCCACCTTTACTTTTATCGTAAGTGTAATACATAGAATGTATAACATATAGATCAATGTACAATATAGCAAAAAAAAAATTGGCGATCGGAGTAAATGTCACGTGGCTATAGTGCCACGCTACTTTGAGGTCTGAGTCGAAATTCTGCTGTTGCCGGCCTTTTTTCGTGGGAATCTCTCGGCTACACATAGTGCGCAATAGTGCCTTGCGCTGAACAAAGTTTCAACAAAATCGCAAAGACCCAATTCGAGAAATTTAGCGCTTTCTAAATTTAGGTCATAATTTATGTAAAAATGATAAGCAAACTTTACACGATTATATCTAATAAACTATGAAATTTATTCCTTTATTTTGGGGATCTTTATAACAGATGGGCCCTTGCAAGTCAGCAGAAAGCTTTAGGGTCTTGTAAATGCGCGCGATTTTGAGCAATGCAAACATATAGAAATTATAGTTTTAGCTATTTGTTGACGCTTGTCAACGTTTCAGAGTCCTCCTCACAAAAAAAGCATTTTCTTAAAAATTCGTATTTTTTTTTTTTCCTTCAAATTTTTTCAGGGCCACAATTGATTAACTAACTACCCGGATTCTGAATTCTATGGTCATTGAAAAACTGTGACATTATCTTCTATGAGCTCAAACTTGAGTAAACGTTAAAGATTTTCAGCATTTTGGCTGAGATTGTGCTTTGGGAGTTTTCTATTGTTTCGAGTCTGTCATAGTACAGCATACTTGTTCAGCACGCGTCCAATGACCACGCTTGCCTGACTTCCGAATGCACTCATTGGACATTGAACGCGTGCTGAACAAGAATGCTGTATCATGACAGACTCGAAACAATAGAAAACTCCCAAAGCACAATCCCAGCCAAAACGCTGAAAATCTTCAATGTTTACTCAAGTTTGGGCTTATAGAAGATAATGTCACAGTTTTTCAATGACCTTAAAATTGATGGGTGTTTTCACGAGTACGATTATATTTCACTCTTCAAATTTGAGGAGAGCAGGCGCGCGAAATTCAAAATTCAGGTTGAGGAAGCCACAATTGCTAATTTTGCCGTGCTGGAATAATATACGGTCTTAAAAGTGTAACATCGCAGCATGGTCACCATAATCACTCACTTGAAATCATGGCACGGAAAATTTTTCATCTTGTTTCGGAGGAATCATAAAAATAAAACGCATGTTCTATTTTCGCTTTGACAGCCTTATCAGATAAATGACCGCAAGTTTCTTCTCATTGGCGGAAATTAATTGCTGAGTCGCTTTAGCTACCTGGTTTGGTGACTTAAATTTAATGACAATTGCATTGAAGTTTGCCGACTCGCTTAACTTTAAGCGAGTTGGAAAAGCAACTGTTTTGACGAGATTTCCGTTTGTCACTCGCTAAGCGACCTGAAAAATTGCTCGTGAAAACACGGCCACTGTGGCATTAATTTGCCGTGTTTATTTTAATCAATACAATGGGGCATTAATTTGGCGCTGTTTAAATTAAGTGATACACTGGGGCATTCATTTGCTTGAATTTATTATAATCAATACACTTGGGCATTAATTTGGCGCTGTTTAAATTAAGTGATACACTGGGGCATTAATTTGCCTGTTGTGTCGGTTGTTACACTAGCTCACCTCGCACAGTGATGCCTCGTTGTCCTGTGCTTCAGCAACGCAGTCGTAGTAGGGAAATTCTTATCACAATAATCAAAGTGTCTCCTGTATGGAGCCATTTTCCAACGCAAATACTTGTGTAAACCTGTTGTGGTGCCCACATATTTTGTGGATTTCGTAATTTACTTATATTCTTTAAAGTGCTCCTAACCCTTCAATTTGTTTTCTTTTGGTAGATTTCCATATCTTTCAAGAACTTGTTTTCGAAAAATTTTTTGAGAAATATTGAATCCTTTTTTTTTACGAGCGCTAGAAGTGAAGGCAGTCTTGTCGATATTTTCACCTATCGTTCGCATTAGTCCCCCACTCGGCCAAATACATTTAAATATGGAGCGTGACGTAAGAAAAGGACATCGTGCAAAAATATCCGAAGATTCGCAGTAATGCTACAATTATAAACAGAGAAAATGGTTGAAAAATGTGTGGTTTTTGCATGCAGCAACTCTCGAAATGTAGAGAAAGGAATCAGCATGCATAAGATTCCTTCTGAATCCTTCTGGTGTCCTTTTCTTACGTCACAGCTAAGAAAGTGTCAAATATCAGACGCTTCTCATTGGCTCGTTCCTAATGAGCCCATGAGACAAAAATTTGTCCAGCGGGGCTTAAAGCGCGCAAAAATTTAAAAATTTCAGTAACTTTTAGCGCCCGTAAAAAAAAGGATTTAATGTTTCTAAAAAAAATTTTCGAAAATGAGTTCTTCACAGATATGGAAATCTACCAAAACAAAAACAAACCGAAGGGTTAGGGGCACTTTAAGGTTCCTTTGTAATCAAAAATAATGTTTTTGTGGTTCGTGCAACGGATATGTTTTACCCACGTAAGATTTTGACAACAAAGAAATCTATTATCCTTTCTATCATTTCGTTTTGAAAATTCTCGGCTTTAATCCTCAAGAATTTCAGATTGAACCATTGCCGTAACGTCTAAAACCCGGCGCTTTTTTTGTCTGAATTCTTCAAGGACAAGTACGATAGCAAAGGATTAGTACATGTACACCTCTATTATCCAATCACAATTGTAACAGGAAGTGCTGAAACCGCATTTTATCGAGAAGCTTACGTCTATTAGACTTGAGGGAAGCTCCTCCCGATGGATGCAGACGAAAGAGAGAGAGAGATAGACGGCTTTATGTTAAAAATATTAGAAACAGCAGAAACGACGAAGAAGGGAGAAGAATCGAAGTGAGAAGAGTATGAGAGGAAAGACAACACCAAACAAAGGGAAGTGCAATGTAACAGAAACCAGGATCTCGTGAAATACTGTACAATGACAACAGCTGCCGAGAAGGCTGGGAAAGTGCAGCAACAGCATTTCTGCTGTTGATTCCTGCTTCTGGGTATTTTTCTGTTATCACGAAGTATATACATGTCGCGCAAAAATTAATTTCAAGTCTTCAAAAAAATATGTCATCGTCAAAACTTGATGACGAAAATGGGCCCAGAAAACGTGTCCGAGTTAACACCTTTCTCTCGCTTGATGTTTCTGTTCTGTTTATTTAATAGAGTTGTTCTTGTTACAACTCCTACTGAGATTTAGACCAAAAAAAATACCTAAGCAGCGGGGACCCACAGTCCTGAGTTGAGTTAAGCTCATCATGACCGTTGAAAACTTTCCAAAGATTGTCTGAAATATTTTTATAATTTTATTCGTGTTAGCATGTCGGTGAAATCCGCCACATTTCTAAAAGAGTACCTTGAAAAACTGTTAATTCTTAATAAAAACGTTACAAGACTTGTTGACTTGAATTGCTTAGTCTTGTACAGAATATAAGAATTGGCGTTTAAGATATTTTAAACTATCTAAAGAACATTAAGCTTGGCAACGGGTTAAACAAGCCAAAGAGAAGATAAATTCGGGTGTCTCTAGGCAGCATTGTATTTTTTTTAATTACCATTTATAAACAATAACCAGCAGGTACTTATAATTAAAAGGGATCTATCTGACAGTATTGTATTTCAAACATAAAACTGACTGTAATAAAATGGCGATTCGAGGATAGCTTAATATTTTCAAATTGTGATAAACTTCGAACGCCTTTCCCTTATTCGTTCTCTTTACAGTCTTTCTTCGTTTTTTTTTTTTTTAATTTCTTTATACACAAAATTCAGAAAAAGCCACAGCCGTCGCCTTTGTACGACACAAACAGTTTAAATTAACAAATGACAAGTTCCTGTCTTCGTTTGAACTTATCACCTTCCCATATGCATCTCCTTAACTGATTGAAAGGAATGCTTCTATTGACGCTTAATACATTAGTTTCTACACACGAGCTATCTATCCAGTGGCATTCTCTTTTTAACGATCAACGTTTGTAGTCGACGAGTTGTCATAGCAACCACGATAGAAAGCGGAATCATGGATTCCAACCTTAGGACTCATATTTTTCTAACGTTAAATTAAAACTCACAAACAGCTAATTAATGTAGCACAAAGATCTAAGATAATGCATGGTGTGTTCTGTAGATACCTTTACTGTGTAAATAACAAATGTTTAGTTTTCATGCGGTAAACTTACATTTCATTCTGATGAGAAACGAGAAACGCTGTATTCATTATCTATATAAATGTATCTACCAAAAAACTGAGGAGTCCTTTAACAGGTGAAAAAACTTTCACGTCAAGTACACGTTTGTTTTGTCGTTTTAATTTGACAAATTTTGTTTTGACCCAAATAACTAATTTCTAAGCTCTATTGTATAGACAAACGAGCATGCTTTAAAATTACAAAATTCGCCATGGTTGTTTTCAAATTGCAGGCTTCAATTAATCAACAACTTTAGTTAACAATAAAAGCCATAAAGTGATGACGCGAATACAGTGTTTCAAATGGTAATGAAGAAGAGTGTCTTTCCGTTTTTCCTTCCCTTTCTAACATTTCTTCTTTTTCTCTTAACTTTTTTTTGCCAAAAGAAAGTCGAAAACAGACATAGTTGTCTTCCTTCTAAAATCCAAACAAACATCTTTAAATAGCTTCGTTAAGTTAGCTAATGACAAGTTCCTGTTTTCAACTGACGAGGGAACTTTCTAGATGCCAACTGATTGCATTTTCATTAGCTTAAAATGACAGGTGCGAGGTTCAAATAAACCTACGCTAAAACTCTACTGGTGCTGAGAACAATAAGTTGCTATCGACAAGCTATCTGTTTGCGCTTCCTTTCAAAAATCAATATTTGTAGCCGACGAGTTGTCGGTGCAGCTTCGATAGAAACAAAAGAAAATCATGGATTCCAAGCCCCAGCTTTACGTTTTTCTAACGGTCTTATCATTGAGAGTTGTTTCCGCCTGCTTGGATGGTAAGTTTCATTTTCTCAAATCGTTTGGCAGTTGAGTCTTTTTTTTTCTTTCAGCTTCTGCCTTTTTTCTGAAATATTTTACGAATTGATAAAATTGGCACCAGTACGTTGCGTATTTGAGAGAAGAAACCGCCAACTTTTTGTCATATAGCAGAGCCTTCATGGTTTAAAATAAATCACGCTTCAAAATTCATTCCTTATTTTTTTTCCTTTGTAAAGTAAGGAGTCGCAAAATATTTCAGTTTACGAGTTCCCATAATATACTCGATTTTTATCCAATATTCTGTTCAAATCGATATAGCTCAAAAACAGAATTCGTAATTATCCAGAATTGTATAGCACGTTTTTATGTCATGATTTCAAATCTGAGTTAGTAGAAAAGGTTTGTTTTATATTTCAGCTTCACCTTTTACCAGACTGGTTGTTGAGATTATTAGCTGTTATAAAACTCACGCAATATTTTACCAGTTGGATATATCTTTTCATCACAAATGCATGATTGAAAAGGGAACAGCAAATTATAGTGATAGTTCATCCTATCTTCAAATACCTTCATTGTGATTGTTAGAAATGTCGGGTTGCCAAATTCCTGCTGTTAACCTAAATTGCGTAAGCATGATTTCAGTTTTATATTGAAAAGGAAACAGCTAATTAAAGGGACGCCAGTATCGCCGATAGTGCCTCCTTATTTTAAATACCTTTATCGTGATTGTAAGAAATGTTAAGTTGGCAAATTCCTTCAGTTAACCTAAATTTCGTTCAAATACGAACAGGTTAAAAATATTTTCCAAAATATTGAGTAGTTCTGTTGACATGTGGAAAAAACTCCACGACAGGTAATTGCTTATTTGGTCGTCTCCTTGACAATTAACTTCCTGTGACTACATTTTACCAATATTACCAGTATTTTGCCAATACTACCAACATTTTGTTTATTGCTTTTTTGTATTACCAAACTCTATTTTTTTTAGGTTGACACTATCGTAAAAACGAGCCTGGCATGCTTTATTACTGAGGCAATTTCTTGTCTCTCGACGATGTAGACTTCAATTAAAAGCCAAGCTCAGTAAAAATTTACACCGAGGACTTTGCAGCTGGATTTCAAGAAAACGAAACATTTTTGTTAGGTTCTTATTGTTTTGCACTCCAAAGACACAAATACCTCAAACCTCCTGACTTTGATAGTCCATCTCACTTTCATACCTTGACAGGTATGAAAAATGGAAAACATGACCTCATATTCCTTAGTTATTTTTCGTTCATGCCGGTTTCGCTTTGAACCTTTATTTATAAAAGTAAATTAAAATAGTGGAATTGCAAAGTAGACTTAGGTAGATAACAACGATAAGCTACCACTCAGTTTTTTTTTTTTTTTCGTATGTTTTAAATTCTGTCGCACCATTCTTGTCGCCATTTGTTATGTTAAAAAATGTTCATCATATTATAGTTCGTCGGATTTAGCGGCTTGGTATTTAACCCGATGCCGCGACGTAGCGCCGAGTTATTTATAATCATATAACATAACAATAGCTGGCGGGCGTAAGTATGTTTTTTACCCGAATCAGGCTTATTTTAGAATGAGTTTTATAATAATTTGAGAGGGCATTCAGGAAAGGAATGAAAGA
The DNA here is from genome assembly GCF_977016875.1 of Pavona decussata. Taxonomy (NCBI): domain Eukaryota; kingdom Metazoa; phylum Cnidaria; class Anthozoa; order Scleractinia; family Agariciidae; genus Pavona; species Pavona decussata. The sequence continues at coordinate 364,110 of NW_028145576.1, forward strand.
CAATACAATAAGCGATATCTGGAACGCTGCCGGTGTAGCGTCGGCGTTTATTTTATTGTCCAAATCAAAGCTTTTATTGTCACATAAGCTTAAGACTTTGGCTGAACATCACTAAATCTGCCAAAAGAATCTTTGCTTCTAATTTTTCAAAATTAAAATTACATCATTTCGTAAACAAGGAAGAAATAGTAAATTACAAGTTTTAAAATTAATTGCGCAACTTGCTAAAATGAGCGGGTTTCGCTCGACGAAGGCAAATTACATTCACCTCTCCGTCTACAATGGAGCTACTACAGGCTTTATTTCCATCATCCCCCACGAGTTTCTATAAGTTCTCTACATCTAGCAAAGACGCCTGAGAATTTGCTTCTTCGTTAGGTTTTTGAGCCAATTTGAAGCTCAAAACTTTTTCTTTGCAGATGGCCGCGCTGCCAGTCAAACAAGCAAGAAAACGGCGCGAACAGTTTTCCAGTTCTGATTGGCTGGCAATGTTATTTTCTTCTTTCTGATTGGGTTAGAGAAGAAGGCTAAAGTAAATTTAAGCCGCTAAATTCTCCATTTTAGACCGCAAAAAAAGCCCGCAATGCCCGACGAAATTGATATAATCACTCTATATCCAACAAGCGCGAATAAAATAATTGTTACGTGCACAATAGAGTAGCCAAGGAAATGTTGACGAAGGCGATTTAATGACCGCTATTTTTTCGGTGATATTATAATTCCTGTTATCCCACAGCTGCTAAGCCAGTCATCTATGGAATTGCATTTTTCACTTATCCAGATTTTAATAATAACTGTACACCCACAAAGATACAAATTTTAAAAAATTAAAGAAACATTTTCTCGCCAAAATTTTATCTACCAACCCAAACTACCAATGTCATCTATGCTTACAGTAAAGCTGCAAACATGATTGTCAAACACTGTTGCGATATTTTTGCTAGAAATAGTAACGTTAGTTTACATAACAACAGGGGCACACAACGGTTTGTTTCAGTGAAATATCTTTTCGGAGGGACTTAATCATCTTAGATCGATCGGAGTTAGATTGAAAAAAGGTAACGTTTTTTGGCCAAAATGCCATCCCAAATTTACACTGGAGAACTAGTCTCCTTTGGTTTACACATGTTAACAGAGGCATATGTTGTTTTAAAGTGCAAAATAAGGCAGGCTAGCATTATCGGAAAACCAATCTCATCTAAAGAATCCAAACAGACCCGACGGTGTGGTGTTAGTTAATGCAAATTTGTTTTTTAAAAGGCTGTAAAACAATTTGAAATACAGCATTTGGGATTGGATTTTGTATTTTTTTGTTTTGTTTTGTTTTAATTTTTTTGTTTTAATTTTTTTTTGTTGTTGTTGTTGTTGCTGCTTAAGAGCGGCGGTCAGGAAAAATCAAGCAAAATCTGAATTTTCTGGCGAAACTTAGCAGAGTCGATTTCTTTCATCTTTTGTCCATAATAAGGTTTTACTAAAGTAAGAATCATGGTGTGGCTTAAATTGGCCAGAAACATTTGCGTTTTGAGAAAATCAGGAAAATCGATCGCAGCCTTGTGACCTGAAAATTGATTGAATTTAAAACCGGAAAATCACTACTTTTAATTGTCTCGGCGTTTGTTTTAGAAGAAGCGTACGACAATCGGGATTCCTTATATCGAAAGACAATCTCTTTCTGATATGATAACCGATGAATTTGTGGTTCTAATGTTATCTGGCAAATTTAAACAATTTAAAACCTGCGACATATTTTTACAGCTGGCGAACTCTGTAATGTGGTGCCAAAGGTCAAGCACACGTTTTAGTATGTGGTATAACTCGAAATATTCTCACACTTTGGCTTTCAGTAACAATTGCCTTGATGTACTTCGTACCTTAATATCAGGCTGGGTTCTCCATTGAGAGTTTCACAAAAGGTCGTTAAAGTTGGCTAATTTCGACCACGACATCGTTTGGCGGAATCAAATAACTGCCCGTGCAAATAACCCGATGCGACGGGCAAACTGCCAATTGCAGCTTCAAGGCCTTCAATAATGCTCCTATCTTGCTTTATCAGAAAGATTTCTGTTTTCCCCTCGCTTCCTTTTATCCATTATCGACGGGAAGAGAAGAAATCGGAAAGATTCAGACATGTCTAACAATGTTGAGTGACAGCAAATATGCAAATTAGTTAGATCGTCACTGAGATATGGCAGCAGGCACTAGGGAAGGGGTGGGGGACGGGAAGAATTGCTTTAACAGGCCCGTAGTCAGGCTAAAACAACTGGGATTGGGGGGGGGGGGGGGGGAAGCAAGTTGGGAACATCAAAAAAAGAGCAGATATAGTAAGCAAAACAATAACTTTGCACTTGCATCACACTTTGTGGTACATTTCTTTTCGACCCTTTGCCGTCACTGTACGGACTACTACGTGAAATTGCCTAACTTGTTCACGTTTGAAGGAGGACGTAAAAAGACGACGACAAATTTCCCTTTCTATTTTTCCAGTGAACTTGGAATCAGGCAGTAAGAATCCGTCCGCAGGAAGATTCGCCCAAAATTAAAAAAAAAAAAAAAGGTGGGAGCTGGAATTATCGCGATGAAGTTTAAAAGAACGCGAATTCTCTTTATGATGTTTTCGAATTCGCTACCATCACCGTCATCTTATCTTTAACTCCCTACTAACTAACACAAATCGGTCATGAGGATTTTGGTTCTTATTTCCGATTCATAAGGAAGGACTGCCTTTGCTGCTGTTGTATAAAAGCCAAATGTTAGCGGAGGAAACTGTCAGGTAATAAACAATTTATTAAAGGTTGTGAGAAGGCACTTGCAGCGTCAGAATTTAAGATTGATTGTTGTACATTATTACTGTTTTTTAATTATTTATTTTTTGACACATTGTTTTTTTTTATACTTCTTAAAATTCGGGGGGGGGGGGGGTCAGGGCTCGAGCTCCCCTGCCCCTCCCCTTGTTACGGAAGCGTTTACCAGCTGCTTATCTAGAATAACGAACTCTTTGTGACAACTTTTGCGCAAATGACTAATACCCGTAGTTCTTTTTTTTGAAGTTTCTTTTTCGTATCGACCAGCAACAAAAACCGTCAATGCGAAAGATACACCGGAGGAACAGACTTAAAAACCTACACTCACTGATTGAAGTGTAGAGCGAAAATTTACTTCTTCCTAAGATAGAGGGGGAAGGGGGGTGGGGGTGGCTTAATTAGATACATAACCTTATTTTTTTTTTAATTTCAGCCTCTTCATTTCACTTAGACCATCCTAAGCTGCTTCCCTTGTTCTAAAGATTAAAGGACGGTGCATGCAGACCTAAAACTCCTAGCATTAGGCCTCTTTAGGGCGTGGCGAAGACGCAAACATCACACTCAGTTTTTAGAGCTGGGATCAGGCTTCTTTTCCGTCAATTGAAAATTTTTCAATACTTTCCTTTAATAAGGAAAATAAGTCTTAGCGTGGACGTTACACAAGCCTGAAAAGCTCTAACTATGATGTCTTACTTTGCTCAAGAAAAGGACCTTTTTACAAGGTAGTGAACAAAAAGTTGTCCACCACAGTCAGTAGCACTAGAACTAGGGTTCCAAGCACAGAAAAATAAAAATAATAAATAAATAGCACTGAAAACTTCACGTGTAATCTAATTAACGGCTTTCTCCGCATCTGATGAACTGAAAATACATCTGAATACTAATATTTTGTGCTGGAAAAGACCGAATGTTTTTTCAGTTTACTATACATAAAAGATAATGGAAATGATGTAAATGCATACCTGGACCAACTGGAATAAATAGTCCTAGTTTCTTCCATAGCAAATGCCACGAATTTTTTCCAAGTCCTCGTTCTAGTTTTGCAACTTTTTGCGCCTGGCTGTCATGGCTCGATACCGGCGGAGAAATTTGACACTTATTTGAACTGACCTCGACGCCAGCCAATGCCCAGAGACGAACGGTGTCGAAGACAAATCGTCAATTCCGAAAAGTGAAGGAGATAAACATTCGTGGTGAAGGAGATACACATTCTTGTCAGAATAAGTTCAATTTCGGTTTCTACATCGGCTATTGACAAGGAAGACTTGTGACCGGCGATGTTCCTTTTGCACTAGTTTACTTCAGTTGATCTGCTCCTGTCTCTGGGGTCGTAAGAGCAAGGACCTACGACCAAGGAGCTAAAAGAACACCTCCATGCTTCCATGACAACACAAGAATATCAAACCAAATTTAAAGTGACAAATTTTCAAGTTTCCGTAATTGGATTTATCTTACTTTTACTTTACTAATTCAATTTACTTTAGTAAACACCAATGCGTGATATTTAACATTCACTGATTATTGTTGATTTCGGAATTTGTAAAACGCAACCCTAACTATTTAGCGAATTAAAAACAGAATAGGAAAGTTTGACCGGTCTCCAATTTTTATTTCGGCGAGCATTTTACCATAGCCATAGGGGAGAACTTCAACCCCACAGATTTCCTTTTGATGCAGTTTCATTGGCAATCTGACACCTGAGCGAACTCTAGAAATGGACATCGAGACGCTTACTGGTCCTTACTAGATATGGTTTTATAAGCAAAAATCTCACAGCGCAAAAGAGAAAAATCGGTTCCAAAACCGGACTTTTCCTTATTGTAATTAAAAAAGATGAAAAGATTAAAAGAAATGCGTTTTCATTACGCTTTTTTGATATATGTAAAATTAGTCTGTTCATTGCCACGGTAACGCAACAACGGTTGTTTATTTAGCCGTTGTCGGAATTTTAAACGAATTACGGTGACTTCAAAACGGTCGTGTGAAGTGTTTAATTCAAAACCCAGGGTGATTTTAATACATTATCAAGAACAACGTTACATTACTTAAAAGGCAAAGTTTAAGAAAAATCGGCCTTATACCACATATCGAAAACCATCTTTAAAATTTATCCGTTTTTGCAGGATTTTTCCTGTTTAGAAAAGGGACATTTTCCTAAGCTCTGTTTGCTTTAATTAATAATGGTTAAGTCCTGTTCAAACTCTGCTATAAACGTGCGGTGCTTCCTCTGTCAATACCGAGTATAACAATACAATGGATCTCCTTTCTTTCCAGACGGAAGAGTCAGTTCAGAATATTAATTTCACACTGCCGTGCGGGTATTTTCGGGATCCTCGCGGGTTAAATTTGTTTATCTCAGTTTTCTAGAACGTTAAGCGCTCCTAAAGAAAACTAAAGGCGTCTCATTTGTTCTCTACTTATGGGCTTTTTGTAGCCAGAAAAATGAGCGAAATTGATTTCACGAGTTCTGCCACCAAATGCTTGATATTTTCTGACCGCCGCTCTTAATTTGTGCATGTAACTGGGATATAATTTCCGGTAAGGTAGGTATACTTATCCCGACACCTTAAGAGAAACGTGAAAGAATCCTGTCAAACAAAGCATGACATTCCAACAATTACCTATTTAAGCTGTAGTTTTATAACACATCTCTCGTTTGGTTTGACTGGGCAAGTATTTCAACAGGTAGGCTTTTTGAAAACGTCCAACCACTGTGAGGACAACCTTTTTTTTTTTCATCTAGATACTTCCAAGAGAAATCACACTTTTCACTTTTTGTCTAATTAGTTTCAATTTAATTGGAATCTTTCAGGTGAATGTCGTGAACTAGCCTTCCCTTCGTTTTACTTCTTTGCTAACAAGCGTCTGGAGAATCACAACATAACCACTGTCAGAGTCCGAGATATGAGTGCTTGTGAACTGCGTTGTTACCATGAACCCAACTGCGTCAGTATTAATTTTCACAATACAGCAAGTGCCAAGGGAACATACAGATGTGACTTGAATAACGCCACTCATCGAGGACATGATGTGGATTTTGTACACACAGATGGCTACTTATACCGTGGGGCAGACGTAAGTTCTTGTTGTTGTTGTTGTTGTTGTTGTTGTTGTTGTTCTTCTTCTTCTTCTTCTTCTTCTTCTTCTTCTTCTTCTTCTTCTTCTTCTTCTTCTTCTTCTTCTTTCTTTTCCGCTTGTTACTTTCCAGGCTTTCGTAGTTTGTCTTAGGGAAGTGGTCAACACTACTATACCCGACCAGGACCCACCGAACCACAGAATAGATGGTGGTCTCTGCCTGCACCCCCTTTCTCAACGTCAAGTGATGGTGTTTAATTGCATAGTCACCTCTCTATGCTGCAGTAAAAAAACAGTGACAATGAGATTCAAACCTTACTTTTATTGTTTATCTTAAAGTGCGGACTATTGCTAGCTGAATATTTATGAATCAACTCAATAAAATTTTGTAGGCAATGTTCATGAGATAGGTGGTGTCCTTGATAACTCCATCACCTGGGTGACAAGGTGTGTCTTCTCCGAACAAACTTGTTATAACCGGTTTCCTCTTCTCATTCCTTTTCTTCTTTTTTGCCTTTGAAAATTTTATCCTAAGCGAATACTAAGCGTAAAGTAGTGCTCCTCCTAAATATTTGCTCATTACAATTTTTTATCGAGCAAAGAGTATTGTTCATCTCTGTTAATATTCCCATTCATACTTTATTTTTATTATTTTGTAGAGTGCTTGTGATAGTGCCCCTTGCCATAACGGTGGTACCTGTCAATCTGGATTCACAGATAAAGGATACCGGTGTTTGTGTCCGCCTGGATTTATGTTTGCACACTGCAAACAAGGTAAGGAGCAAATTTCCTCAATCATCTAGTATTGTTCGTCTACAAATCCAACAGCTTCCTTGTGCAAAATAGTATTAAATATTGGATAATTTTACAAGCATGGAAGTGAAATGTTATTCTTACGATTTGATTGCTTTTTTAGCAGCTTCTATCTCGATTCCTTTTTCTAACCATTCTCTTAATTTTTCTGACGTGGATCAAACTAACACGCTAAAGACGCAAACAAATTTCGTCGTTAACTGCAAATTTATTACTTTTTTTGAATAAACAATTTTTTAGCTGTCTTACATAACTCAGTTTTACACTACTTACAATAATTACCATACTTACACTGTTGACGATACTTATTAACTATACATACAATATCTACACTACATACAAAGTAATGCTATGACTGCTTATGAATAATCACAAGTTACATCCAAAAATACTTAAAACACTATGCTTAGAAATCTAACAATACTTTTTGATTACAAAAGAGTTACATTTTAAAGCATCTTTTTTTTTTTCAAAACATCGAAGTGTGCACAATTAAACGAGACAAGCCCATTTGCGATAGTAACTAGACAGGCAATTATTTTCAGTCGCGATCTCTTTGAGAATTTCAAGTTTTCCTTGGATAAGCAGAAGAAAGTTTTGAAAATTTAATTCATCTCCACGAAGGCTTGTGCAGAAAAAAGCTATATTTTGCAATTAATATATAAGCAATAGTTAAGTACCTGCCAATGTTTTGTCCCGTCGAACCAGCCGTAAAGTATGTGGCTTCCAGATAATTTATTATTTCGCTTGTTTTTTTTGTACCAAACGTTTTGGAACGAGGTACAAATCTCGGCTAAGGTAACACAATTTATCAGTAAGTGGGTCAAAGTTTTCTCCGTGGCATAACATAAGTTACAAGTAGCATCCTCCATTAAATCATCACGATAAAGTGTGGTACGGGTTGTAAGAACATTATGAATCACTTTGTATTGAAACATTATTTTCACCTCCTTGGTGACTGTAAATGACATGAGATAGACCTTTTCTGTAAATCCGTGACGAAGAATCTTGCTCTCAACAGTACGGGGATTGAAAACGTCTTTTAGAAAACAGGAGTCGTTGAGAGAGGCACTGAGTTTGGTAGTCGGAGCAGGGTTTGTGAGTCTTACTTTCCAAGGTTTTGGGATTGCATTTACAAGACAATAATATTTTGTAAAAGGTACATTCATTTGGAATTTTTGTCCAAATTCATTCAAATCCAAAAAACACCTTGGTGGTTTAGTAAATCACCTATTTTGGTAATCCCGGTGTCGAACCAATTTTGGTAGAACAGAGGTTTATTATCTACGAGGATGTTACAGTTATTCCATAGTACTTCATTTTTAAGGTGTGTTGTGATACCGTAGCCTGAAGACTTTCTAAACTCGCACCAATAGTCTTAAATGTTTTTATAGACAGTGGCAAGATTTTTGAGATCAAGTGTGTTTGTTGCGTAATTGCACTTTGTTAGGAAGGATAAGCTTCCGTATTTGTGTACGTGGTGATTGGGGATTATTTTCCAGGAAGCATGTGAGTCGTCTTGAATGCTGTTGATCCAAGCAATTCTGAGAGCTTTTTCCATGATTTGGAAATCAAACGCTTTTAAGCCGCCGTTTTTCTTTTCCTCAATTATGGTGACACTTTTGAGGCTTAGGAGGAGGCTTCCACGCCCATATAAAGTTAAAAATTAGTTTATATATCTCTTGGGTATAATGGATTCGGACAGTTTGATAGTTTGTTTTAACTGCGCAAGCAATTCTCTATCTTTCATTGGTGTTTTGACAAACGCATCTTGTGCCTTGTTGCTTTCAAGAACTCTGGATCTGTTATGATACTAAACGGGTTTTTTCAGCCAGCTTTAAGGCTTCTGAGAGTTCTTGCTTTTTACTACTTCAATCCTTTTGTCTACCAGAGAGATAAAATTGCTCGAGGGACTTTGTCAGCTCTGTTTTCTTAGTTGGTTTTCTCCATCTCCTCAAGACGAGTCAAGTACTCTGTTTAATTGTTACGAGAACCAATCTAAGAAAATACTGTTTGTTATTTCCGAGCCTTTGCTAGAATATGGAACAATACAAAAGTCTAGCAAAAAATTTTTTTGCTAAACTGTAATTTGCCAGTTCATAAACAAAAAGGTATCGATCAGTAAAAGTCTTTGCACTAACCATTACAAATCTTGGCAGCAAAATTGGTTGCATGCCTCTTTGTGTTTTATGAAACAGCATTATAATAAATTAGTTGTACTTGTTAGGTCATTGCTTTTTGAAAGTGTTCTGCCATTTTTCTTCCCGATACACGAAATTACGTATATCGCAGGATAATTATGATCGGACAACGTATATTAAGTTCACCATGACCATATTTTGGCAGTGTTACAATGTGTTGAATAATTATTTGGTACATCCGAACTAGCTGCTAAGATTATGGCTGTTCACTTTTGGCTTGAGGTTTTCGTGTAACTATAATCTGTGTCCAATATTTTTCTTATAGACGTTAACGAATGTGCGTATGGAAGATGCATCCATAATTGCAGCCTCGACGCAGAGTGTATCAACACCAATGGATCGTACTTCTGCAAGTGTCACCTAGGGTACACTGGAGACGGCTTCAATTGCACAGGTGAAATTGACCTGTCCATAATCCATAACGCGTTAGGTAGCTGCCCTTCTAGCTGTGATTAGACCCTCATTATTATTATTATTATTATTATTATTATTATTATTATTATTATTATTATTATTATTATTATTATTATTATTTATCTTTTCACATGAAGTATGTGAAACAGACATACAAACAGAGCTTAACAGCTACTGAAATTGAAAGTTCTAATAAGAAGTCTCCGTAAAAACGTTGCAGATAAGAAATCGCTACTGACATGTCCCTCTGTTATGTGTATGCCTGAGCTTGTATGTCATTTAAGGTTATATTGTTTTCCTTTTTTTGTCTTCTTTGGCTTGTTTGTTTGTTTGTTTTAACGTTCCAGTAGTTATATAACCAGTAATCTTTTATTGCTTTATTCGATTCTGTTATTTGTTTAAAGGTAGCGGATAGATTCAATAATTCAACTAATGTTGTATTAACACTTTCTGTAAATGTAAACAAGTATACACCGGAGGTCTCAACTGATGGTGATGCTCAGGCCATTATATCTTCACATCCCGGAGTCATTTCCCATTAAACCCATTTCAGATATTAACGAGTGTGAAGAAGAAACACACAACTGCTTTTCTTCTCATTCATTTTGCTGCCAGAATGTCGTCACTATATCAAGGCACACGTGGTCTCATAGTAGTAGTGTTTCTTTGAGAAGTTCCTTCTTATTGTGAATGGTTGCTAAGCCAAGATATTATTGGAACAATTTAAAATTTCATTCAACTCCCGAAGATGTTTTGGCACAGTTCAGTAGCTGCAAGGTCGGTGAAAAATAGGTGTATATCTATTTATTTAGTTTTCCTTAAAAGGTGCTTCTTTCGTTGTGGAAGCTGGTATAGCTGTTCTTAGGGTAGTGATAACTGATAAATGATCAGTCACGGTTAACCGCAGACAATGTAATTTCATGCAGGACGAGTAATGACTAGATCAATTTTGTGTCCAAGTTCATATGTGGACTGATTAAGAGAAAGTCTTCGTAAAAACGTTCTAGTCGCTCTGACACTCTGGTAGAAGACTATACGCGGATATGATTACACAGTGCAATCCAAATCTTCTCAATCATCTAGTTGATTTCTTCTATAAATCCAACATACTCGACTCGTTGTGGAAATACTAGCAAATATTAAATAATTTGCCACGCGTGGAAGTGAAATTGTCATTTTTAATTATTTGATTGCCTGTTTAGCAGCTTCTATCTCAATTCTTTCTTTCTAACCGTTTCCTTACTTTTCTGACGTTAATAAAACTAACACGCTAAACGCGCAAAACAGTTCCGTCGTGCAGATGGCTACTCCTGAAGATCTCATAAATGAAAGTCTCGTTGCTTCTATTGCTTTTAAAGTTAATGTTTACGGCAAATACGTTAACTAAATCAAGACCAAAACACTCACAAATCTTAACAAAAAGCAATTTCTAACAACGATCAAAAAATTAAGATTTAAATTATTTCATTTTCCACACTGATGGTCCACTAGGTTTCTTTTCCATTGGTTTTCATTTATCTTCGTTTTTTGTTCCCCTTTATTACTGCAGATATTAACGAGTGCGCGTCAGGAACACACAACTGTAGCAAGTATGGCTTATGTAACAACACCCAAGGATCATTTAACTGCACGTGCAAGCAAGGGTATACTGGCGACGGATACACCTGTACAGGTGAACATGACCGGGCTTTGTTTCTCTTATTGTTTAAAACAGCCATTACTTAAATGGAGTACAAGTCAAAACCAGTTTCCATTTGGTAACGCGCAAATATTACCGGTCTTGGCATTACCGGTAATATTTTGACTTGCCCACTTGCCCAGTTACTAGACCTAACTCTCTGATACAGCCTGGCTAGCATTTTCCATTTTAACATCTCTATTCGATGATTTGCAAGACAGTTCACTTTTTAACTATCTGAGAGCAAGCGTTATCCATTTTGCCTCATTTCAGATATAGATGAATGCGTGACAGGAACACACGACTGCAGTAATGATACCGCGTGTAACAACACCAAAGGAGGAATCAATTGCATGTGCAAAGCTGGATTCACAGGAGACGGAAAAAACTGTACAGGTTAGGAATGAATCATGAATCACTTAAGGACTATGCTTTTTGGTTCAGGCTTTAACTTCTATATGTGCATATGGAGGATGCATCCATAATTGCAACCAGGACGCAGTGTGTGTCAACACCAAGGGATCGCAAAACTGCCTGTGTAACCCAATATTATTATTATTATTATTATTATTATTATTATTATTATTATTATTATTATTATTATTATTCATTATTATTAATACTATTACTATTACTATTACTATTACTATTATTATTATTATTATTATTATTATTATTTTCCTTTTCACATGAAATATGTGAAACAGACATACAAACAGAGCTTAACAACTACTGAAATTGAAAGTTCTAATAAGAAGTCTCCGTAAAAAACGTTGCAGATAAGAAATCTCTACTGACATTTCCCTCTTTTATGTGTATGCCTGAGCTTGTATGTCAATTAAGGTTATATTGTTTTCCTTTTCTCGTTTTCTTTTGATCATTGGCTTGTTTGTTTGTTTGTTTGTTTGTTTGTTTGTTTTAATGTTCCAGTAGTTATATAACCAGTAATCTTTTATTGCTTTACTTTATTATGTTTACATTTGTTTAAAGGTAGCAGATAGATTCAATAATTCAAGTCATCTTATATTAAGACTTTCTGTGAATGTAAACAAGTGTAAACGGAGAAGGCCTCAACTGATGGTGATGCTCAGGCCATTACATCTTTCCATCACGGAGTCATTTCTCATTAAACCTATTTCAGATATTAACGAGTGTGAAGAAGAAACACACAACTGCAGGACCAGAGCCGCTTGCATTAATACTGAAGGATCATTCACTTGCAGAGGTATTGTTTACACTTCCGGTTTCGTCTTACAACTAGACTTCCGGTGACTTAAGGAGCCTCGTAGCAGTTTTTCTAGACTTAGGGTGGAAATTTTGAAATTACAATCTCGGATAGAATATAAACTTCGTTCTCCTTCATACTACATCATCATTTCAACATATGATCAAAGTTAATGTTCTCATCAGTTACCAAGCAACAACTGTTACCATAGCAACGATAGTGCATAGCCTCTCATTTTAAACATTGTCGATTATCTCGAAATGTACTCAGCCACTTTATGACGAAACTTTAGGGATTTAAACTATTCAATCTAGACAACTTGTAGGTGAAATTAGAAACAAATCTGTAAGAGCGTTGTCAAGTAAATAATAAATCGACCTTTACGGAGTGATTTTGTCTATTGGTGATCAAACATCCTGGAATTTTTTACGACACCCAAGACCGCAAATCCGACCCGAAATGACAGTTCTCGAGTAATCGGCGACTACACTGACACCTCTGCAGTTCTAAGGCCGTAAAAATAATCGAATAGCTTTTCAAACTCACGCTTTTTGAAGAGAAATCCGTGCCAGGTTTTGCTGTGTTTGCTATATTACTTGAAGTCCCTGATGTTGAAATGAACAATTTGAAAAGGACAGGTCATAGGGCGGTTTTCAACAATAAAAAGTGTATATTTTTAGTGCATGTGCAGCAAACTGCCCATCAACAATAACCACAACAACGTAATACAGAGGGCAAAATTACTGAATGCTGATTTGTTGTAACGGAGGGCATTTTTTTCTTAATTTTCCTTTCACGGAGAGAAAGATTACTTTATACTCCTGATAGGCTAAGCGGCGAAAATACTCGCTCCTCATTAGCTGAGCACGCCAGTTCTACGTTTTGTTGGTTTCTTTTTTTTTTTCCAAAAACAACGAGTTCTTTGAGGTTCTTTGTAGTGCGACTCTTTAAGCCAACTTGTTTCTACAAAAAATACATTGAAATTAAGTGCTGCAGCTAGAAAGGAAATTCCTAAAGGTTATGTTTCGTGTCTCTTAGAGAAACAGCAATAGATTATGTGTGCCAAACCTTGCATCGCATTGATATTTGTTTGGCTGAGAAACTGAAATCAGTCATGACGACCAAGAGCTTTCACCTCGCAACCTTTTCTTGCAACGAATAGTAACCTAGCATAACAGTGTCCTTTTGATGGGAGGAAGGAGTAGGTCAAATTCAGAAAGAAATTACTCCGTAAGTTCCTTCTTTGGATCCACCGTTTGCTATTTTTATCGATCTATTTTCGCGGATTTTCAAGCGGTAGGAAGCTTCACAGCGGAGGAGAACAATTAATTGCCTAACCTAAAGTTAAATCGCTGTTAGTTTGCTGCTGATTTAAACTTGTATTCTCTCTTGATTACATGTGTAGCGTGCCTGTTTCGACTCAAGGTTTTAAGAACAAGTGATGTTACATGCGTAGCGTGCTAGTCTCGACTTAGGGCTTAAAGAACGAGTTATGTTACATGTGTAGCGTGCTTCTATCGACTCCCGGTTTTAAGAACTAGTTGTATTACATATCAAGCGTTCAAGTCTCGGCTTAGGGCTTAAAGAAGGAGTTATGTTACAGATGCAGTGTGCTTGTTTTGGCTCATGACACCACTAGACTTCCGGAGATTCCGTCGGAATCGATGTGTTTCCCATGGATCCGATGGACGCCATCGGACAACTTTCCAACCCTCCTCAAAGTATTGTTTACACTCCCGGTTTCATCTTATGACTAGACTTCCGGTGACTTAAGTGGACTCGACTGTACTTCCGGTTTTATTGCACAACTAGACTTCATTGCCTTAATAGCTTGGGATCAGGCCACACACTACGTACAGCATTCGAAATTTAATATACCAAAATTACAAAAACGTAAGCATTAAATCTGAATGAATTAGCTAATTTAAACTTAAACCAGTGCACCATCAAAGTAAGAGGGGTTGGTTCTAAAGAAACTGTGTTACTGCGTTGGTGAACAGTGGAAAAACTCAGAATGATTGGTTTTATCAACAGAGTTGATAATGTATTCTGGCCACAGCACTGAGATTCGATTGCTGACGTTTCGGACGTTATCCCTTCGTCGGAGCGAATTAATGCTGATTTTTACTTCTTCTACTGTAATTACAATTTCTTTTCCTTCCGCAATCTCAGCATTGTGTTTGGTGAGATTTCAAATGTACCATTTAAATGATTTGAGCCAAAACTTAATATCTTAAGTCGGCAAGTTATGATTGTCTGAGTGAGTGTAATCCTGACAAGGACCGTTGTTGATGACATTGGCATTTCAAAAACCTGAGTGGAATTTATCATCCAGTAAAGCGTAATATTTTTGCCAACGATTATGACTTTCTCACAGGTTGTCGACAAGTACCTTGTCACCTGAAATACTGTAGTCCTTTTGAGGCTTAAGATCAGCTGGAAAATCGTTCTTAACCCGCTTACAGTCATTTTTTTTTTTTTTTTACTGAAAAGTTCCAGATCCAGTTGCATTTTTTCCTCTGAATGGCTCGTTCGGAACCGAGGAGGTCAACAATCGAGTAGCCCGAGGCATTCCAAGTTGGGTTAGTCTTGCTCCAGGTCCTGACGGTAACGCTAACGGCTCCTATGAGTTTAAAGGAACATTTAATAGCTCCATCAAGTTTTCCAACCTCCCTGGAGGACCTTTAGATGTGCGTTACTCAATGACGGTGTTATGCTGGTTGTACTACGATAACCAAGATGGACCTATCTTCACTTACTGGACAAGAGGTAAATATGGGGTAGTGATACGGATACACAATGGGAAATTCTTTGCCCATTTTAGAAATCGAAATCACTCGGAAACGGTCCGCCTTCAGAGGTCCAAACTCAGTCCTGGCTGGACTTTTGTTGGCGCGTCCTACGACCGCTCGTCTGGCGAGGCCAAGTTGTGGGTCGATGGAGTCGAAAAAAAGAACCTAAACATTGGAACAAATTTCGACCTCGGGACTCAGGACAACGTCACAATGGGAGTGAGGAAGCAGTCTGACAGTTACTTCAAAGGCAGGATTACCCAGATGCAGGTGTTCAAGCTAGCCTTGACTCAGGAACAAATTAAGGCCATAAAAGAGCACATTAATCGTCCAGGTAAGAATGTCATTTTTTGCTCAAATGACAAAACGGGATAAGAAAAGGCTTACTTGGTGTGTTAACACAATGTGTATTGTGACATTTTTAATCGGTTGGCCGTAAAGTTGATAATTAATAAAAGTTTAACTGAAAAAAAAGGAGCGACGGGAACAAAGAAACTGAGACAGCTAATGAAAAAGTAGAGAACAATAGCCCATAATACATCCAAGCAAGAGACTCAACACAGAACTCAGTGAGCACATTTGGCAGTTGAAAGACACTGAAACAGATTTTTAAATATCTTGGAAGATATTAAAGCATGCTACTCCGTACCACCCTGTTTCCAACCGATATAATTTGTGCCTATGGGAGAAGTATTTTATAATTTGCAGACCTGATTTATCCACACTGAACAAACGAAATGAACTCATTACTTCCTGTAGACACGCAAACAAATTTCTCCTTAAAAATTTAAAGCTGCCACGTAATTAATCCCATTTTAACGCGTTTTTTTTTTTTTTTTTTTTGTTTATCCTTAACAGAAACCATTGTAAACTCAAACTTTTCATTTCCGGTCATCTAAAATATATGTATTTGTCAGTGTCACGCTTACTTCCATTGCCACGCGGATTTAAGCGCCTATTGTTTAGAAGTAGAAACCACTGTAATCTACTACTTTTCCACTCATTCAGTTTACATTTTTACCAGCTTTACGATGCAATTTTACATTTCGCTCTTTACCTGATGAGTGCCGGGTTGTGCGGTACGAAACTATATAGTAATAAATATGCCAAGTCAAATCTTCAGGTTACTTGGCATATGTATTACTATATAGTTTACATATATACAGCAAAGTAAAGGCTAACTAGTTCCTTGCATTCATCATATCCTAAAATAACCGGTAAAATTGAGGCTTTAAGCCCTTGTACTAACATCAGTTACATTGCTAGACAAAACAACTGTGATTTAGAAAAGTAGGGCTAGCAAAAAAAGCCCATATTTTCATCATTCGACTTATATTATTGTAATAATTATTTTATTAGCGAGTGTTTTAGCTCAAATTGTTCAGAACGGGTTGACGTTCTCCTTTGTATCATTAATCACTTCAGGATAAACTGTAGCAACCAAACAAACAAGAAAGGATGCCTCCAGAAGTTGTATTTTAGGAAAAAATCATGTCAGTTTACAAGTGCCACAAAGCGACGGCTAAATAGTTCGTTGCATTCATCATATCCTTAAATAACTGGTAAAGTTGTGGCTTTAAGCCCTTCTACTAATATCAATTACATTTCTTGACAAAACGGCTGTGATTTAAACAAGTGTTTAAGCTCAAATTGTTTATAACGGGTTGATATTCTCTTTTGTATCATTAATCACTTCGGATAAACCTTAGCAACCAAAAACACCAAGAAAGGGTTGTATTTTAGGAAAGAAATCATGTCACTTTACAAGTGCCACAAAGCAAAGGCTAAATAGTTCGTTGCATTCATCATATCCTGAAATAACTGGTAAAGTTGAGGCTTTAAGCTCTTCTACTAACATCAGTTACATTTCTTGACAAAACAGCTGTGATTTAGACAAGCAGGGCTAGCAAAAATAGCTTATATTTTCATCAGTTAACTTACATTATTTTAATATATGTCTGGATTTGTAAGAACATACCCCGAGAAATTAAGTGGCACTTTCCCTAAGAACGGTCCACTGCGTTTCGGGTCGAAAAAAAGTTTGCCCTCAAACTTTGCCCACTAAATCATCTTGGGTCATAAGTAAATGAAATGACTTTAGTTTTCGGAAATACGTTAAAATATATTTTTTTACAGGCCACAACAGTCAGAGCGTTCGAGGACCTAAATTCGAGCGTAGCGAAAGTAGGAAGTTGCATAAAATTGAAGAGCTCGGTGCTTGAAAACCACGAAACGCCACAAAAATTCATTATAATTCCTAAGTCAAGTGTTCCTTCAAAGGTATGAAATGCATGTCTATTTTGATTTGTTTTAATTTTTAGGGTCACAAAAATTAATATTATTAATCCTCATTAGAACGCTTTCTGAAAACCGGTGAAGGTACCCTGTCTTTGCCGGCATTTATTTCACAAGTCCAGACCGACCCTGACTAAATTCCAACTGAACTTTGCTAAACAGATGTTAGGAAGCATAGAAATATAAAAATACGTTGCACTTTTTAGCTTCCTTGACTACAGCGACTTCGTACTTTTGGTGCTTTTTCGAATGTGAAACCCGCATTATGCAAATGAGGTTGTTGATCAAATTCAAATTGTTGTAAATCAAAACATTCTTAATCGCTAAATTTCACCATTCTAAATTCACTACACCAAAAAGCACACAAATATAAAAGCAAAAACGGTTTTACCCGTTTAAAAATGCCTAAAACCCTGATGAATTATTTAGTCCTGATCTCTGAATGCTATGTAAAAAAATTGTAAACATTGAATATGCTAATTGCGTTGTGTGGGAAACTTAATCCTATGTTAAAGTAATCTTTCTTCTCGCTGTTTTCTACTGCCAATTTTCAATTGTTTTGAAAAGTGCTTTTGAAAAATTTGTACACGTTTTTAGTATAAAAAAAACTTGAAGAAATACTTCAGCTTTAAATGGATGAGCACACACTGTGACATGACCTGCATTGAAATCGACAACACTTGACTTTTTTTTAAATCAATGTTGTGTCACACTCTGGGTTATTTCTTGATTGCCTTTTTATTTGGTAAATGGCTACTAAAAGGACAATGCTAACAAGACCATCTTATTTTTCCCTTATCTACGACCAACGTATAGAATGATTTGATGAAGAAAGTTTTGTTTTGCCGGATATGGCATTTTAACGACATAACTCCTACACTGCAGAAGGTCATAAAGGTCATGGTCTTTTAACCCTCTCAGTTTACTTCCTGATTTTCTCTAAAATGATTCCATTCAGTTACGAATCAAAACATTTTTAATCGCTTAATTTCACCATTCTAAATTAACTACACCGAAAAGCACACAAAATAAAAAGCATAAACGGTTTCAATAGTTTTAAAATGCCTAAAATTTGTGAATTATTCTGTCCCGATTTTTAGATACTTTGCGGGGAATTTTAATGCAAATTAGTCTGTCTGCTAAACAGTATTTAGGTTTTAAGAAACCTATTTTCATTACTAATTTTTTCGTTCAGTATTACATTTCCCTGCTTTGCTGACGCCATTCAGTTGCTATTCATAGCTTGAAGGTCCTTTAAGAAATAAAATATGTCGCTGAGTTTGGCATACTGCCATCTGAAATCACAAAACACTGAAATTTACAAGTCACTAGAAGGAGGATGCCTGTACATCCCTCTACGTAAAGTGCCTTCCTCAATACATAGATAATATAAACTTCTGAACCACGAAAAAAATGATAGGTCGACTAGAAGTTGTTTGAGCCATTTATCTGTTGAAGTGCAAGTTGTTATTTTATTACAGTTCGAAAAAAAAAATTCCCTGTAGTAATGAGAAAAACTTGAATTCGCTTTTGTAAAACATGTGATTTATTAATTTTCAAAAGCTGGGCATTATCAATATGTTGCTCAAAATGAATTGATAGGATCTTGTGCATGAAAGTCGGAAGGAAAAAACTGTACAGAAAAGAAAAGATTTTATAGGAAGCGAGGGAAGGAGAATCCGTCTATCCGTCCGTCGCGATGCCACTGCACAAAAAATTGGATTTGCTCTTTTGTTGATTCGTATCAAAGATGAGGTCAAATATAATAACATTTTTGACAACACATTTGATGCGCATAAAAAATACGTCAAATATGTGACGCCTATGCATATACTTTTGACTCGAATCGAATGTGAGTTCAAATGTATTTAACCCCTACCTTTGACGCAGGTCAAATTGAAATCAAACAACTTTGACTCCGCCTTTGACGCGCTACAAAGGTGGATCAAATATGTGATATATTTACAAATATCTTTAATTCGAATCAAATTTGACTCCACCTTTGACGCGTGTGATTCAAATGCGGCCTTTGTCACTTGTGATTCGAATCAAAGGTAATCAAAGGCGACCTTTGACAGACTTTGACCACACATTTGATTTGCGCAAAGGCGTTTTTTTCGTGCAGTGTGCGTTCCGGTTGCAACCCCAGCGGACTCTGGTCATAGGTAGAGTTAGCTGTTAGCTTGCTCTGAGAGTTTCACTCCAGGCCCTTGGCCGCAAATGCTATAAAGCTTCTAACTTGCACTTTTTGTTGTAGATGATATTTCTAGTGTAATGCCTCATTGTTTCTGTAATTATTTTAAAGTCATTATTACTGAAAATTCAACACGAGCTCTCCTCCTAGTGAAGGAGAATCAAATCCCACATGCATTAAAGAGGATCGGTAAAGTATATTATTGCTGTGTTGTTTTTGTGTAAGTGTAATTTTAAAACTACTCCAAGCTAGTTGACAGGCAGTCCACTAAAATGCCATAAATCCTCGAATAAGTGCTCCCTCTCGATTACGCGAAGTTCTCTGTGATTATAATAAAAATTGTACAATTTTATCGTCTTTGGGGGGTTAAGACCACCCTCCCCCCCCCCCCCCCACAAAAAAAATTGCGTATTAAAACGAAATTGTACTGCAAAATCCCCCGATAAGAATGTTCATGAGGTACTTTCACATACGCCTCTTAGACTGCGTAGCGCAGTAGCCCGAACACGAGAAATAAGTCCGAAGTCAGTTCTAGAACTTTCCTTGAGTAATTTGACTTTCTTTTTGACCAAATACGATATTTGCAACAATTGCCGCAACCAACACAATGCTTCTATGAATGATACGCCTTAGATCTTACATGCAACTTCGGAAAAGGAATCTGTACAAACAACCAATCCAGGCTTGAGGTGAGTTATTTTGTAAAATATCTACCAACAAATGTAGGTATATAGAGAAAGACCGGACTATAAGATCGTCATGAGATAAATCATAATAACAACATGAGGGAAGGCCCTGCCATTGTGTCAAGAATCTTTTACTCCATACTGCAGGCCTCATTTACGCCGGTCTCTGTACAAACGGCTATCGCGTTAAAAAAATGGCTATAATGATCAAATTGAGCGGCATTTTCAGTGTCTACTTTTGGGGGGGGGGGGGGGGGGGGGTTGTTTGGCACGCATTGCGAGTCTCAGCAAACATATTGATAGCTACAATCTTGGACAACCAGCCTTTCTCCCCCCCCCCCCCCCCTTTTTTTTTTCCCAGTGATTGAAACATGGCACGTTTTGCTTTGTACGCGGATTCGTTCTGATTGATTTAGAGGGGAGGATGAGGGGCTAATTTTTCCCTTTATTTTGTCCAAGTTTGTAGGTCCTTGTATTCGCCGGGCCAAATATAAATCGACTATCAATATGGCTGTTCATAAATAAAGCTTCGAAAGTGAAAGAGAACAACTTCTCATTAATGAGGTAATTTGAGCCCGAAAATACCGAAAAAGCCATCTTCCGCATAGGATGTCCATATTTTAAACTCGACAAGAACAGGAACCAAAGATATTTTATTTGCTTATATCTCTCGCTTTTTCACTGTTACAAGGTAGGATTGTGTAATTGTTGGGCGGCGTCATTGCTCGTGTAAATTGAGCAGTCAAATTCGGATCTCAGATTCCAGAGGTTAGTAGTTACACGCCAGTAAGCTTTAATTATAAGGTGTTGAATATTGCTTATCTTGTATGAGAATAAAATGTAACAATGTATTCATAGCGGAGGTGAATGGAATCATTTTAGAGAAAATCAGGAAGTAAACTGAGAAGTTTAAAAGACCTTGACCTATGACCTACTTCAGTGCGGGAGTTATGTCGTTAAAATGCCATATCCGGCAAAACAAAACTTTCTTCATCAAATCATTCTGTACGTTGGTCGTAGATCAGGGAAAATAAGATGGTCTTGTTAGCATTGTCCTTTTAGTAGCCATTTACCAAATAAAAAGGCAATCAAGAAATAACCCAGAGTGTGACACAACATTGATTTAAAAAAAAGTCAAGTGTTGTCGATTTCAATGCAGGTCATGTCACAGTGTGTGCTCATCCATTTAAAGCTGAAGTATTTCTTCAAGTTTTTTTTATACTAAAAACGTGTACAAATTTTTCAAAAGCACTTTTCAAAAAAATTGAAAATTGGCAGTAGAAAACAGCGAGAAGAAAGATTACTTTTACATAGGACTAAGTTTCCCACACAACGCAACGGTGAGGGTAAAAGGAGGAAAGAGTTTGCGGAATGGTATGTGGAATGGCGTGCGGAACGGCATAATTATGCGAAATACGCTTTACGCGGGGAATAAATTAACTGAAGAGCGCATCCCGTTTTCACGCCAATTTTATATGAGCAGCAGTTTTTTCGATGTTGCGGACTATTAAACAACCAAACAACAGATCGAAGATTAGAAAATATACGCCTGGCATAGAACATGTCTGATCGCTGGTTAGGAAGTGACAGTGAAGAAATCGATGAAGTTTCGCATTCAAGGAACTAAAAATAAATTAAATTTCTAGTTGACAAAAAGAACGTGGCAGCGAGTAGCCTAGACAAAAAGCAACACCAGACTGGAGAAATAACATCAGTCCAAGGCCAAAACTATTATGTGAGAAATTTTAAATTTAAACTCGGTCATTTTATCAGACTCTTTGACGGTTACAATTTGTACAACTCATGGGAAAAATATGTTCTACTTTTTCTCACCTTACATTTTCGTCGAGCGACGAGTACGCACGTCACTGTAACTGTTGAGCTGCTGAGTTAGCTACCTAGCTATTTAATACGGCGATTCAGGTAGCTATAGTTCAGTTACGCGTTATCGAACTAAACATATCCGTCTTTAATTAAGGTCTTTCAGTGCTAGATGTCCCAACTTAAAAGGAGATTTAAAAGCGAAAAGCCCTAGAGCAAAAAAGCAGATGACAAGTATGATGTCTAATTATCGACACTGGTTGTTTGAAAGGTTGTGAAACTATTCTTATCACAAATGCATTTTGGTCAAATTGTTGTTCATTTTCCTGCTCATGATAAATGAATCATCGAGCATACAGGGTATGAGAATTGATCTTTTACCGAGGGTTAACAAAAATGTTTATTATTTGCCCTCGGTAAAGGATCAATCTTTGTCCTGAGAAGACTTCACGCTGCCACGTTATTTTTGTCAACCGAAGTCGCATGGAGTAAAGTGAACATGAAATTTAATTTACTACGGATTTACTCATAGTTCCTTGAATGCGAAAACTATAAACCGTTTTCATCGCTTTCTTTACCCTCACTTCTTCCAAATCAACAATCAGACGATCAAATCCTCGAATTGTTGTTAATATTTAGCAAGAGCCCGCAGCATCAAAAAAACTGCTGCTCTTATAAAATTGGCGCGAAAACATGACGCGCTCTTCAGTTAATTTATTTCCAACGTAAATCGTATTTCGCATAATTATGCCATTCCGCACGCCATTCCACACACCATTCCGCAAACTCTTTCCTCCTTTTACCCTCACCGCACAACGCAATTAGCATATTCAATGTTTACAATTTTTTTACATAGCATTTAGAAATCAGGACTAAATAATTCATCAGGGTTTTATATTTGTTTTATATTTTGGTGTAGTGAATTTAGAATGGTGAAATTTAGCGATTAAGAATGTTTTGATTTACAACAATTTGAATTTGATCAACAACCTCATTTGCATAATGCGGGTTTCACATTCGAAAAAGCACCAAAAGTACGAAGTCGCTGTAGTCAAGGAAGCTAAAAAGTGCAACGTATTTTTATATTTCTATGCTTCCTAACATCTGTTTAGCAAAGTTCAGTTGGAATTTAGTCAGGGTCGGTCTGGACTTGTGAAATAAATGCCGGCAAAGACAGGGTACCTTCACCGGTTTTCAGAAAGCGTTCTAATGAGGATTAATAATATTAATTTTTTGTGACCCTAAAAATTAAAACAAATCAAAATAGACATGCATTTCATACCTTTGAAGGAACACTTGACTTAGGAATTATAATGAATTTTTGTGGCGTTTCGTGGTTTTCAAGCACCGAGCTCTTCAATTTTATGCAACTTCCTACTTTCGCTACGCTCAAATTTAGGTCCTCGAACGCTCTGACTGTTGTGGCCTGTAAAAAATATATTTTAACGTATTTCCGAAAACTAAAGTCATTCCATTTACTTATGACCCAAGATGATTTAGTGGGCAAAGTTTGAGTGCAAACTTTTTTTCGACCCGAAACGCAGTGGACCGTTCTCAGGGAAAGTGCCACTTAAGCACATTTTGAAACTTTCTAGGCTGATGGAATATGCTAGTCCAGAACAAGACTTAAATTAGGACTCATCGCAAGAAAGCAAGGTCAAAAAACACTATAGAAGGCTTGTCTCTGAAATTAGACATGACACTGGCATTTCAGGACTGACATGAAACGGCCCATTTGTTGAGAAAACAAGCCGGCAAAAACTTTTTAACGGCACCTACGTACTCAGAAAATCTCACTCAAAAGCTGGTCTTTTTAGCGCTCAAGTTTAGCTTTCTAATACAGAATCGGCTTCATCAGAGCAAGACAGCGTTTCAAATTTATTTTTCATGTTTATGCTAGATTCATGCAACGACGCGAATCACACCGATCGAACATCTAGAAATTATTTATGACACTCGAGACCGAAAATCCGACCCAAAACCGCACTTCTCGACTAATCGATCACTAGCCTAACAATGCTACAGTTATAAGGGTGAAAAATATTCGAATAGCTTTTCAAACTCACCCTTTTTGAAGAGAAAATCCTTACCGATTCTTGCTCGTGTTTCGCCATTTGACTCAAGTCCCGGATGTTAGTTATTGTTTCATTTAGACATCATGAATTTGAACCGCAAGAAAGTTAGTTTGTAACTAACAGATGAATGACCACCCGAAGCCACAGGTCACCCAGACTAACGGTAAACGAAAAAATGGGCGATTCAATGTTCTCTTAGGATTCCTCTCACCCGGGAAACAAAAGAAAGGTAACAGTTTTCGAAGGGGGTACGTTGTTTCATTGCTCGGTTTATCAGTCATTTATACCAGAAATGCGATATTTGTGGTCATCTGCCTGTAAAAGAAAAAATAAAAAATAAAAAGAACTAGCTAAAGAATGTAGTGATCTTCATCAGTAAGTGTACTGATATTGTTTCAGATCTTATCCTTCCGGTAAAGCTCCTAACAACTCCCGGCGCGCAAAATTCGAGAATAGATAAATTAACAGGATTTTAGCACGGGAAAAAGAACGTTCCTAAAGGTATCGCTATCGTAATTGTTGCTGTCGTTGTTGTTACCTTGAGTATGCACTTGTTCAGTAATCAAACATTTTCGCATTTCACCCTGTGCTACCTCCTCAAATGTCCATGACATTGCATTGCGTAATGAAGGAAAAGCTGCCTGCAATGGAAGATAGACTGTAAGCGCCGACATTTTTTAGCCATTCTAACTAGTGGCAATCAGATTTAATATTTTTGTGTACTATAAACCAAGCAATACTTCACAAATGACTAAGCCGTCGAAGAAGATGCAGTCGTGATGAAATGCAACGAAAGTCGATCAAAGATTGGTATTCGACAACTGAACTGAACTGAATACGTTGACAGTTTGTGCAGTGTACATCGGACGTTACAAACAGAGCTCAAGCTTATACGACGAACGACCAGAGAATCGTGCCTAAATGGCCTTTTGACCTGTCTTTTACAGCATATTATTAGGTTAGAACATTTCGAAATGTTTTTCTATGTGCTTATTTTAACCTAATATGGGTTACGACATGTGCACGGACTAAAATTTGTCCGCCTCCCAACTTCATAGTTTACCGCGGGAGGTCAAATATTTGCATTTTTTACGGACTTTGAAAAGCTCTCTCCTTGCTCCTAATCACTTGCCCAAAGAAATTTTTACAGGAATCTTTTGACCATTCTTCTAACATTCAACCACAGGAGTTTAATCCATTTTAAGGTTTCGCACATAGTGAAAATTGATTTTATTCACAAAGTATTTTTACTGCAGTGAATTGTATTCCTTCGAAACTAAATTATTTCGTATACTCAGAACATCACAATATTTCCCAAAATCATTTAGAGATTGTATAATAGGATGAGAGTATTTTAAACGCAGTAGAATGATTTTTTTTGCACGCGAGTCTCTCAAACTTAGCGCCTCAAATGACGATTTTAATGGATTTTCGTTATTTGTATTTTTCTTAGAAGTAAAAAGATATTTTACCGAAAAAAACTTTGCAGTCATTTTAGTAATATCCTAGCCAATACTTCTACTTTAAAATAAATTACTGGGAGTGAATGGGAGAACTCCAGATCATAGGCACATTAATTCCTTTCACGAACAACCTCGCAGTCGGTAAGAAAACTATTATACGGCATTACATGACGTAATAAAATCTTACATTACAAAATACCAGACAACACAACCTATCCACAGAAGTTATATTTCTATATGATAGTGGTAATACACACATTACTGATAAAAATATACTATCACAAATAATTACGCTTTGCTTACTTAAATTTGTGAGGGTCATTATATTGCGGCACTCGATTTCTTCCTTTTTGTTGTTTTGTTTGCTCATGCGAAATTTGTTCTCTTTGAGGTTTGAAAAATTCACATTTTTAACATTACCATGCAGAAATTCGATCATGTGATTCGAGTCCGTGCTTGAATGAGGGAAGCTGTACTGATGAACCAGGAGGAGGCTACAGCTGCCAGTGCAACAGCGGATACGGTGGTGAAACATGTGAAGGTTTGTACGGGAATATTTCATGATGCTTGGAAACTAGCTAGAGTTTCCCCTATATCCAAAGAAGGTCTGAACACTGATCCTAGTAATTAAAGACTGATTTCAGTTCTGCCTGTTGTTAGCAAACTAATTGAAAGAGTTGTTTTTAACCAACTACATAATTGTACCAATGAAAATTATTTGGGGACTGGGGAATGCCATGGCGGAGTGTGAACGCTTCTAATATCGCTCCCGCAAAATTTGTTCTTGAGAGCTCTTATATATGGCCGAATTTTTAAGCAGACTTAAACGTAAAGAAAGGGGAAGAAGCAGTTCCACCGACAGCGAAACGTCATCTCCACAAGATAAAGAATTTGTGATACAGACGAAGTTGCAGCAGCGGACATGTCGAAGAACGTCGCCTCGAAGCTACAACTGATACTAGAAAAGCTTGAAATAATGGATAAGAAAATGGAAGGCGTCATAGAGAAAGTAGAGAGTTTAGAGAAGGCTATGATAGGCGTTCAGTCAGAAGTCACTGCCCTAAAGGAAAGAGTGGTATCGATCGAGGGCGCAATGAAAGAAATGGACAATAGCTTAAATTTTAGCAACACTGAAGTTGAGGAACTCAAAGGGAAAACAGACGAAAATCAACAGCAAATCCATGTCTTAAACGAGCGCGTTCTTTACCAGGAGGTGTACAATCGCAGAGCGAACCTACGCTTTCTTGGCTTCCCTGAAAATGAATTAGCAGAGCAGAATTCAAGCGAAGTGTTATATCGCTTTATAGAAAGAGAGCTGGAAATTGATGCTGCGCCGGATACTGAATTCCAGAGAATTCATCTGATCGGAAGGAAAAGAGCTGGGTTATATCTCGACCAGTCATCGCACGTTTTCTGAAGTATCCCGACCGGGAGCGTGTTTTCAAGAAAGCTTGGAAAGAAAGGATGAGCTTGAAGTTACAGTATTTGCAGACGTGCCGAAGGAGATTCAAGAAAGTAGTAAATAACCATGGCCACGCCATAAGAAAGTAAGGGAAGAGTGTAAATCAACTTATTTCAGTAGGAAAGAGCCGAACAAATTGTATATTGAAGGGCGTTTTGTTGCTCCTTAAAATGCTTCCTTTAATTTAACTTATCAAGCTAATATCTAATCGGTTGCAGTTTCTGACCATTTGGCCATAAATCAAAAATATAGATATATATCTCTTTATTCAAGTTGCGGAAGCCTTTTTTTTGCATAATCACAAGTCCAGGTAGTATCAAATCCCATGGGCTGCGTAAAGGATACAAATACCCGCAGCCTTTTGTACCTTATTATTGATATTGGTGTTAATTGTTGATGTGTGTGTGTGTGTGCACTCACCGTTGCACACTTACGGGGACATTCATATGAAAACACACCAGGAAAGTGGGGACTGTTCAAATTATGGGGACATTTTCGAGTCCCCACGGAAAAAGTCCCCTAAAATAGGTAGTTCTTTGAAAATAGACCACCATAATGAGGACCCCTGAAGAGTCCCCACAAGTTGGTCCATAGAACACACATATTGAGTCCTCACAAGAAGGTAAAAAACAAAACCTCGAAAAAAATTATCTTTTTGCCTTGTAGCACATTAAGAAGTGCCCAAGAAAACCATAACGATACTTAGATTAACGAAAAAAAAATTTTTTAGTGGTTTACACACTACAATTCTACATGAAGAACACACACTGTGTGTATTGTACACACTACTGTATCTGACTTATATGTAGAGTTTTCAAGTGTACTTTGAAAAAAAGCCTTTGGTGTTTAATGTAAGTATCTTAAATTTATTTTATGGGTTTTTTTAGCACCTCTTAAAGTTCTTTGTGATAAAGAAAATAGTGTTCTTCAGTTTTTTTCCTTTTTCATCTTCTTGTGAGGACTCAAGGTGTGTGTTCTGTTAAACAAAGTACAGGCCGACCTATTTTGCGGGTCCTTTTTCATGACTAGGACAAACACCCACTACAGAACAAAAGAAGAGCCTGTTTCTTTTGGGGAATACAGAGTTGACATGTACATCATCATAATGTTCCCCTTTGGTCTAAGAATTAATAATTATCTTGCCCGAGGATTTTTAGTGAACCTGGAATCCTTTCACATCTTGTCAGTTTCCTGAAACTGTCTTAATTATGTAAGTATGTTATGGCTTTTTGGGGGAGCACCTCTAAATGCGCTTTGAGGTTAAAAAAATTCTTTTGGAGCTTTTGCTTTTTTACCTTCTAGTGAGGGCTCAAAGTGTGTGTTCTGTGAACCTAGTTAAGGGGACTTATGATGGGGCGCCATTATGCTGGTCTACTTCTAAAGAAATAGTTACTACAGGAAGTGCAGGAGCTGTTTTACAAAAGGTGACCCTGTGTCTCAGACTAAAAATGATAATCATAATTACTATTTTGTTATTATTACTATTACTATTATTATTATTATTATTATTATTATTATTATTATTATAAAAATAATAATCTCTTTATTAACATATACCAAGCAAATTGTAAAAACGCTATTCATTTACAAATTCTAAATAATAGATAAAAGATACATAAAGGAAGAGGAAATAGATATAAATAATAATAAAAGTTCAAAATTCCATAAAATAAAGAATTCCATCATGCAGAGACATCAAGATCATACAATCGAATTACACTAATGACGGCTAAACCAGTGTCCATAAAAACCCTTAAGTATAAAAGCATATAGACACGATAGAGTCAGATATCCGCATAGCGACATTTATTTCACAGTCTAATGATTGCTCTATCTTGCTACGAAACGGCGTTCGCGAACCTCTGACGCATGCATGTACCGATCTTAAGAATTCAAACGAGATCTGTGTCCTGAGCCAAGTGATTACAACATGATAAGGCTCGGTGTCTTTCTGAGCTATCTTATCTGCGAGATGCTTTAAGAACCGCTGACACTCGTTTCCCATTCCGCCATTGGTTCCAAACACTAAAGGCGTAAACGAAGCCATTTCTATATCTAACACCCGCTGCTGGTACTTGCGCTTCTTCTCTTCTTCTTGCTCTTTGAACACTTCCGATGTTGGCTTGCTCTGGTAACATTTGGAGTTGACGCGCGTAACTCTAACATCAAAAAATGCCGTAACTCCTCTCGCCCAGAAACCTCCCGCTTTGATGTCCAACCTTGCCTCAGAACTTGTAACAGCGCTCCTCAAATTAAATCGCTCGTTGTCCAGGGATTGAAGGCGTGGTTCGATTTCGACATTATTGCAGATCTTGTCGATGAATGTCGTTAACAAGTTCCGTACACCGTCCTGTCTCTGCGCTACAAGTTTGTTTGTGTCTAAAGTGTTGGAACCACTTATCATGAGTTGTATCGGTGTCACAGTCATCGGTACTCATATTACAGGGTAACAACTTACCTGACCAATTACCATGGTTGAACAGGCCCTTGTCAATTAGGCTTATTGCTTGTTATAGCCCTCATAGCAATACAACCGTTTTTACTTAAATAGGGTGCTAAACTTCGCTCTTTCTCTCTTTGTTCAATTATTAATTTTCCTATAGATACACCAGTACGTATCGAGAGATTAGTCGTTGAAAAGTTTGGAATGACAAAGCGATTGGAGGAAGAAGCTTCCCTGGTCAAAATGGAGATGGCCCACTTCATAAAATTCTACATGGAGGTTGCTATGCCTCAGCTTCAGAGGATTGCAGATGAGTTGAAGGACAGCCTCGACAGTTAGCCAGTTTGATTCAAATGAATTCAATGTTTTACATTCATGTTGAGTAGCATTGTCTTTGAATGAAATATATATTTCCAACTGCTTTTCTTCTTTTTTTCTCCCAGTTTTTCAAGATCCTCCCCGTGAATTTGACGTTGAGATGCCGCTCGAGCCTGGTGAAGAGTCTGTGCAGTCAGAAAGTGTATGCTAAGAATTGCAAAACCTTTTAGCACTTGTCTAGTCTCTAGCTGGAAATCATTTTGGCTAATAAAGATTTTTTTTTTTACTCTTTTACGTTTAGATGGAGATAGCCAGGTAAACAACTGAGTCTCAGAACACAAGAGTAATTGAAGGAAAGTTGGCGTGTGTCAAAAATGGAATCGCGTTCTGTAAACTTCAACTGGTCAGTGCAGCAACCTCATTCAAAGCCGCTCTGTCAGGTATCAGCTTCGAGGAATCCCTTGATATCCAAGATGGTGAAAACGAAGAGGAAGATGATGATGATGTCGAGGACGATGTCGATAATGGAGCAATTTCTGATGACGAACGTGTAGACATCGATCAGCCCACCGCAGGGGAGGATCTTGAAGTCACTGGGGAAAATCTGCCGCATAGCAACCTGATAGAATGGAAATTTCCTGTAGAGATTAGCCAATCAACACTCGACGGGCGTAATGGTAGCTATGCTTGCAGTGTCATTGCGCTCATCTTTGCTCATGAAGTATACTGTCAGCGCCTTGACCTGCAATCAGTGCCTCTGTTATCTCCGCTGTGGGTTGTGCTTATGTGTTCTGCGATCAGAATTGGCAACCGGTTTTACGATAGTTGTCGCCATAGCTTGCCACAGCGTTTCCTGTCAGCAACGGAGGCTGCTATCATTGTAGAGCGAAGTGTCAGTGCTTCTGTTGACCTCCCTTTGCCGGTAAGCGTTTTTGATGAACATGCGCCCACAACTTTGTTGTTCCAGTTACGAAAGTTGTGTACCCGTAACCACGGCCATGCTGCCTTGCTAATAGCTAACGAGAAGACGGTCCTCTTTATGCCCATCGAAAACTGCTCTATTGTCTTGGTGGATACTCATCGACATGGCCTCCATGGTGCCGAAGTGTTATTGGGGCAGCAGGAGAGCTTAGACCAATTTGTGCATGCCAGCCAGACCGTGCTAGGTTTGCAGAATGACACCTACGCCAATCTTTCCTTTATTACCTTTTAAGTGTAAACCTGCGTTAGATAGGTCCAAGCTTGGGACAGTAGTCATCCTCCAGCCCTGTTCTCAAAGTCACTTCCAACACTTCTTACTGGTTTTCATACCCAGCCTTCTCCCGGGCGACGTGCATTGTTAGTTATGCCAATCAACCAAAACATCCTATCTGGCATGCTCTATCCCATCGACAATCATATGACTGTGCAGCTTTGTTAACTGTGATGTTTGACTGTCGGGGAAGCAACTGGGATGTTGCTTCCTTTGCTCGTCAACACTTGTAATGTTATTGTTTTTGTCATGTGTTAATATTTGCTTTCTGTGTCGCCTTCACCGGTTGTACACACTGTTTAGTAACTATTCGTAATGTTTTTGTTTGTATCCGTTTCGTAAGATTGCTAGCGCTTGGTGTCCTTTGTTGGTCTACTGTGCGATGATTTTTGTTTCCGTTTTGCGTGCCTTTGTGGCACAATGTTTGCAGATTTTTTTATTAAAGGGGTGGGGTTCGACTCCCCAGCGCAATTGGCGCCCGATGTCCCCCTGTTTGTGTGCGGACCCTTCTCTCTGGTATTGCACTTCTTCGCCATTAGATGTTATGTCCTACAGCCATTGCACTTACCCTACTAGGGGGCTGCTCGTCCGCCTTAAACACAATAACATATATTAATAAGTACACGGTAAGAATTGTAATAGTCTATTCAACTTTCCAGGTATTTACCATATTTCCTGCAATTAAGAGTGAAAACCTCGCTTCGGATTGGTCTAGAGAAGTGGGTGATTATAGTACAGACGCACGCACGAATGTCGTCACTGTGGCAGGACGAAGCTATTTTTTCCCGAAAATTTGCTTGTCGTCCGAGACAACAACAAACAAAACGTCTTGGAACAGATCAATGGGATATAGGGCCTTTTGTGTGCTAACAAGCTAGAATGTTTGTCGTCAGACAAAACGGATGAAATCTGTCCCCACGTTTGTCTGTGAGAAAATGCAGGAATAGTCGACGATGAACAACATCACGCGGTCGATTTTTTGGAAGCAGAAATGTGCTAGTAGAATAAAGGTTACTTTGAGAAAGCTGTTTCCAAACTTCTTTGAAGTTTAGTATGCTAATTTGCAACTTCTTCATCCTAAGAAGTTCTTTACAGTTTACAACGTTTGTGAAAGCACTTGGTATGAAGCTCACTTTAGAGAATCTTAGCATTAAGGTATATAACAAATTCATTCCATTCGGGGACCGTGTGTACCGCATAGAAGATGTCAAAATGCGGCAATAATATCAGACACGCTACTCGCCTGAGGTTCATTAGCGTACTTCTTTGTTCTTGCCATATTTTGACGTCTTCTCCACGTTCAGCAATAGGGCGCGCACGGCCAAATGGAATCTATTTGTTAGACCCGACCGTTAAAACTTCAGATCTATCAACACAAATACCTCTTATATAAGAATTCGTCTATTCGACAAATTTCAAAACAAGCAAAATGACTCGTATCACGGATGAACTGATAACAAGTGTCGGTGATTTTGCTCTTGTTTACATTTACAATGTAAATACACGTTGTTATCCTGACTGAGCTTAATTTAACCTGTGCTCGTGTAAAAACTAAACGTTTTCGTTGAATTAAAATGTCATGGAACAGACAGTCTAAATTTAAGAGAAGTGGGATAATTTTACGGAACGGTCGATTTCGGAAATGCGACAAGAAAATACTATTTCGGTCCAATTTCTTATAGCGTAACTCTCCAGAAGCCTACTTTATCCCAAATGAAAGTGACGATTTGTGTTAATCTTGCCGGGGCTTTGTCATCATGGTCTTTCATGGCCCATTTTGCCGATCCAACAAAATTGTACGAATGTAGCCCGCACTTTCGCGTCACTGTCTTTAAAGACATGCCTAACGTATTTTCCAAATTGGTGAAAATTGGCAGATTGATGCAGATCGGTAAACTACCCGGCCTTTCTCATCGTTGCTAACTCCACATTGGCGAAAAGTGGCATTCCAACCCAGACAAAACGTATCATGGTGACTTCCATTTTGCAGATTAGTGCAAATTAATTATGCTAATCTTGCCCGTTCTTTCTCATCATCCCTTCTACGGACATGTTCCCAACTTCAAATTTGTGAAGAGACATTCTGACCCAGACAAAAACTACTTTTCACTCTCCTGCTTGGGTTTTAATCAATGACCATGAAAACTGGAGGAGATGTTAACAGCATAAAGAAGCCTACCATACCTTAGCGACAAGTTGAAAGGTCAAAACCAAAGGTCAGGAGGAAGAAAAATATGCCCCACGACCTTTGCTTTTAACCTTTGACCTTTTTACCCCCTGAGTTAAGTCCACTCGTCAAGGGCAATACGGTCACCAAGTTTCAAGGTCACAAGTGCTAATCTGGAGCTCTCTTTCACATCATCCTCTCTAAGGACATGTTCCCAACTTCAAATTTGTGAAGAGGCATTCTGACCCATATAAAAGGCACTTTTGACTCTCCTGGTTTTGAATTTTAATCAATGACCATGAAAATTGGATGAGACGTTAACAGCATGAAGAAGCCTAACATACGTTAGCAACAAGGTCAAATGTCAAAACCAAAGGTCAGGGGAAAGAAAAATAAAAGCCACGTCCATGGCTTTTGACCTTTGATTGATTTCCTCCTTGACCTAAGTTCAACCGTGAAGGACTATATGGTCACCAAGTTTCAAGGCCAACGGTCAAAAGCAAAGTTCACAGGGACTAAAAACGCATCGTATCTTTTCCTAGAAAAAAACTACTTTTCACTCTCCTGAGCTCGAGTTTTAATCAATGACCATGAAAATTGGAGGAGACGTTAACAGCATAAAGAAGCCTACTATACTTTAGCGACAAGGTGAAAAGTCAAAACTGAAGGTCAGGAGGAAGAAAATATGCCCCATGACCTTTGTTTTTAACCTTTGACCTTTTTACCTCCTGAACTAAGTCCACTTGTCTAAGGGCAATACGGTCACCAAGTTTCAAGGTCACAAGTTAAAAGCAAAGGTCACAAGTGCTAATCTGGCGCTCTCTTTCTCATCATCCTCTCTAAGGACATGTTCCCAACTTCAAATTTGTGAAGAGGCATTCTGACCCATATATAAAAGGCACTTTTGACTCTCCTGGTTTTGAATTTTAATCAATGACCATGAAAATTAGATGAAGAAGCCTAACATACGTTAGCAACAAGGTCAAATGTCAAAACCAAAGGTCAGGGGAAAGAAAAATAAAAGCCACGTCCATGGCTTTTGACCTTTGACTGATTTCCTCCTTGACCTAAGTTCAACCGTGAAGGACTATATGGTCACCAAGTTTCAGGGCCAACGGTCAAAAGCAAAGGTCACAGGGACTAAAAACGCATCGTATCTTTTCCTAGAAAAAAACTACTTTTTACTCTCCTGAGCTCGGGTTTTAATCAATGACCATGAAAATTGGAGGAGATGTTAACAGCATAAAGAAGCCTACTATACTTTAGCGACAAGGTGAAAGGTCAAAACCAAAGGTTAGGAGGAAGAAAAATATGCCATATGACCTTTGCTTTTAACCTTTGACCTTTTTACTTATTGAGCTAAGTCCACTCGTCAAGGGCAATACGGTCACCAAGTTTCAAGGTCACAAGTTAAAAGCAAAGGCCACAAGTGCTAATCTGGCGATCTCTTCCTCATCATCCTCTCTAAGAACATGTTCCCAACTTCAAATTTGTTGAGAGGCATTCTGACCCAGAAAAAAGTCACTTTTGACTCTCCTGGCTTTTGATCTCTGATCACTTCCCCCCTTGACCTAAGTTAAACCGTCAAGGACTACATGGTCACCAAGTTTTAAGGTCAATGGTCAAAAGCAAAGGTCACAAGGACTAAAAAGGCCTTAACAACCCAAATGACTCAATTGACTTGGATGACGTAATTGACAAGGATGATCCAACTGACTTGGATGATCCAACTGACTTTAAGGACACAACTGACTCAATTGACTTGGATGATCCAACTGAGTTGGATGATCCAATTGACTTGGATGACCCAAACGAACTCTTTGTTAATTTTAGCAATCGCATTTCGAACGTCGCCGTTCATTAACGGTTTGTACTTTGGACGGATAGACACAGTCTTCTAACAGATGTTTTTTATCAACAGTTTTGCGAATCGCTGAAACAAGGCCCGGTAAGCAGCGTGAACATCATTACAGTCGTCTATAGGCATCTCTACCAGTCACAACTCTGTAGAGTAGGATTGGCGCAGTGTCAGAGCACTCGCCTTCCACCAATCGCCAATGGCCTGATCGCGGGTTAGATTTTTCCCCGAGTACTCCGGTTTTCCCCTCTCATCAAAAACTAACATTTGATTTGAGTTGAATTGCTTTGATTTAATAAGGAGATACCCTCGATAGGGATACCCTCCGGCATATCCTGTTGATGGTATTGATGTTTACATTGATCAGAACGAATAAAGACAAAAAAGTATGATTATTAATGCCTTGACCTTTGATTCGACAAATCCCAAACCTGTGCGTTTAACAATCCCTCTCTATAAGAGAAGCTCCAATTTTGGCAAAAATAAAACAATGATTGTACAAAAAGAGCGCAAAGTTGGTAATAATTGAGTCCAGTAACTTACTACCAGTTTCCGTAACTCGAGGTGGTTCAGATAATGATTATTACTACAAATATGACAGAAGTTGCTACTCTCTCTTCTTTACTCTTCTCTACTCTCTCTTGACCTCTTTTCCAAAATAGTACTTGCACAAAGTGAAACTTTTCTGTTCCTGTACAAAGCCCTCGCTAATTAACATATTTCAATATGTTAAAAGATTGTTTAAGTTAACACAAACATATTAAGTAAAACCATCGAACAGCTTCTCTAAGAATCCTTTTGTATATTCCTTCTTCCCTGTGTTATTGCATTTATAGTATGCTTTGAGGGAAACCTGATTCATTTGAATGTCGCCTTAACTCACTCCTTTTGGTGTCCTTTATACATGTAATCAGGCGAGAGCCCTAAAGGCGGATAGCGGGAGTCGCACAAATGTGGGCAGCCAGATAAAAAGTACAAAATGCGAGCAGGAGTAATCGAAAAAGAGGGTGGGAGTCAGGAACATGGCAAATAGAAAAGAAGACTCTACATATAGGACTGAGGTAAGGTGAAAAAGAACTAAGTCGAAGTTCAGACATCTGTAAGCACAATAGAGCACAATAACGATTCTTCTTCTTCTTCTTCTTCTTCTTCTTCTTCTTCTTCTTCTTCTTCTTCTTCTTATTATTATTATTATTATTATTATTATTATTATTATTATTATTATTATTATTATTATTATTATTATGTGTTGGCGAGGGACCCTATAATATTTAGTGCATGAAGCGTGATATCTGCGTATAATGCATGAACGTTTCAGCGATAGAAAAGGGCAGGGAATTTATGAGACAAATAAAACCAGGGCCACCTAGTTGTTCATTTCGCTAACATATCTGATCAAAAAGGCTTTTTGACTCAGAAAGTTGGGTGAAATGGTGACCAAAATGTACAAATATTTTGTTTTATCATTCGTAAGCTCCCCACTGGTCTGGCTACACTAGTCATAATTTCTTGCGCAAAGGGATCAATCGTGATTATCACAATGTTGTCCAAATTATTCATTTAAGAGGTGATACCTTGCAAAGAAGAGACGAGTGCATTTCGATCGAATCCTGCGATAGAGAAAAGAAAGACAACAACAGATTTTACAGTAAAAAATTGGCGGGAAATTTGACACAAAAAATTTGACGGTAAATAATGGCCCAAGAACACAAAATTCTGCCACACGATGGCGTAATTAAAATGTAACATTCATGTGATTTAATATCAATGTAGGTGATGAAGCCTTTCTGTAAACGGCGCTAACTAGTAAGTGCGTTTCGATACTGAACGCAGGTAATTTTTGGCCGGGAGATATAGCGGCCTAATTCAGTGCAGTTCCAGAGTCCCCACATGTTCTGAACACAAAATTGTCTCGCGCAATGCTGTTTTCTATTATTGGACAAATGACAACATAGCCCCCTAGTCGTTCGTTGCAGTAAAATATCTGTTTAGAATAGCTTTCAGCTCCAAAAGTCTTGTTTTACAAATTGTGATGAAAAGCGCTGCTAGACTTTTCTCGCTTGAAGTGTCACCTCAAACTCTCGCCGTGAGTAAGCTTAGGATCCGGATTATAAACACCGGGAAGCGGGTACATGACTTGTTACCCCTGTGTGCTTACGAAACGCGAAGTGCTTAAAATCTCGCAAAAAAAAATTGGGAGCTGTACATGTGCAGGTATGAACATTCGCACAGTAGCTGGATCTAAAATGTTTGATTTTCTCCCTGCTTAAATCTGGTGATGCTAGGCCGGTCACTTCATCGCAGGAGATCGCTTTTCGATGCTAGTTTGATGGTGGTTCTTGTAAAGGTTTTTGAAACGATTTGTTAGTCTCAAACGTTTATTCCCTGCAGAACAATATTGTTGCTGCATTCGTATTCTCGAAGTCAATTTAACTCGAGCGCCGTTTTATAATCTCGAATAACTGATACTAGTTTCATACTCTAAACAATAAATTATGTTTCGCCAAAGAAATGTCTAGTATTATCTGTAAAACACGTCCTAAACGAACCGTCGTGTTCTTCTGAGTTAATAACGAAAATTTCTTTTCACGTCATTTTGATCAAGGTTTACATATTGTTCTCGCAGCTTAATTACTTTTAGAAGGAAGAGTGAACCATTGGTTAATTTTGCTTCGCTGATAAGGAAAACAATGCAAGCCAAAACAGCCACATGTGAAGGAAAAGGTGGTAAAGGGCTGAAAATGCTTCCATTAGCTAAATAGGTTGACTCAACGTTCACTGGCGGTTTGTTTTTGGCTGACGGCTCAGTTTGTTCCGTTTGACTTTAATGTTATCTTGTGTGTCCGTGAGCCAATGTTGTGAAAACATGCTACGGACTTAAGAGGACCAACGCAACCGCCAGCCGGTGAACTTTCAAAGATAAGAAAGATTAAAGGACAATTTTTTTTTGTTTGTATAGTACGGTCCCCACTTCTCCGATTCTGGAGCAATGGAAAATTAACTGAAGGGGACCAAAGGTGATTGAAACTTGTTCAAAGATAAGAAAGATGAAAGGACTTTTTTTATCTGAGACATTGCAATGAATTTATCAATGGATTTACTAAGATAATGCTTTATTCGAGTCCCCATGCATATAAATACCTGTTCCATTAATGTAGATAAGATCTGAACCAAGTGCAAAATGTTACTTCGTGACAGTGAATTATCTCTACTGCCAAGTATTTTGGCTAGAATTTTTTTGTTGTCGGTTCGGTGACGCATTACATGTACCACACAGCAGAGCAGTTCACGAGGAACGCTGAGCTAGGCTATACGGGTAAGCTATAAATCCTTATGTTCCTAAGGACCCTTAGTTGTTAATTCTCTGCGCTACGTTGTCCTGTTGAATACGTTTTGGGAGATTTAGAGCCTACTGTTAAATAAGGTCCCCACAAGGGTCTGAACACAAAACTTTTTCACGCAGTGTAATGAACTGATTGCTGTGATTATTATGGTGAATTTATGCTGTGAAGTGAAACTAAGGAGCCTTTTATGAAAACAGATCGCTATGTTATAGGCTGAAGTGTTCATAATTTACCTAGTCGTTAGTTTAGGCGAACAATTTGACTCAGAAATTCGGATAAAACTGTGACGAAAAACCGGATTTGTATTTTCTCGACATCCACCAGTGCGTATAACACAATGTCACAATGAACAAGTCGCCGACAGAAAACTGAAGGAAATTTATCTTTCAAAAAAAAATGATAATAAAACCAGGGCCACCTAATTGCTCGTTTCTGTAAAGTATCTGATCGAAAAGCCTTTTTCGACTCGGAAAATCGGGTGAAATGCATGGTGACCAAAATGTGCAGCTGTTCTGTTTCACTAGTGGTCTGGCTACACTCTGCAAAATTTCTAGGGCAAATGTAGCAATTGCGATTATCACAAAGTCTGACCAAATAATAGCTTTAATAGATGAAGCATTGCTATAAGGGACGAGTCCATTTCGATCGAATCCTGTGACAGATAGACTGCGTTAACTTCGACAGTAACAAATTTTGCTCACGATATCACGTAACAAATGTAAATGATGTCATTCTAAAATATGAATGTCTAGTGAGTGCGTTTTGATCGAATGTAGGTACTTTTTTTGGGGGCCTACTTGTTACTAGATGGTCCCCACATGGTCTGGACATACCGGTAACATTTTCTGTCGCGCTGTGTAACGGATTGTTATTATTATCATCATGATGAATTTATATAACAAAGTGAACTAACTATCCAACCTTTTCAGAAAAGTGATCGTTATTTGAGAATTTTTTTTAGTGCAGAATTTACCTATCGGTTAGTTTGGGTAAAAATCGACTTACAAATTCAGTCGAAGCTCTGACATGTGTTCGGGATGGTCCCCATAAAATTTACTGCAATGAAGCGTGATCTCTGCGTATAATGCATAAAAACTTCAGCGATAGAAAACGACCGGGAATTTATGAGAAAATAAAACCAGGGCCACCTAGTTGTTTATTTCGGTAACATATCTGATCACATAGGCTTTTTGACTCAGAAAGTTGGGTGAAATGGTGACCAAAATGTACAAATGTTTTGTCCGGAGCCCATTACCATTGTACTCCCCACTGGTCTGGCTACACTTGGCAGAATTTCTTGCGTAAAGGGATCAGTCGTGATTATCACAATGTTGTCCAAATTATTCATTTAAGAGGAGATACCTTGCTAAGAAGAGACGAGTGCATTTCGATCGAATCCTGCGATAGAGAGAAGAAAGACAACAACAAAAATTGGCGGGAAATTTGACACAAAAAAGTTAACGGTAAATATTGGCCCAAGAACAGAAAATTCTGCCACATGATGGCGTAGTTAAAATGTAACATTCATGTGATTTAATATCAATGTAGGTGATGAAGCCTTGCTGTAAAGGGCGCTGACTAGTAAGTGCAGTGTAGTTCCAGAGTCCCTACATGTTCTGAACACAAAATTTCCCACGCAATGCTGTTTTCCAGTATTGTTGGACAAAATAATGACAACAGGGCCACCTAGTCGTTCGTTGCAGTAAAATATCTGTTTAGAATAGCTTTCGGCTCAAAGAGTATTGTTTTACAAATTGGGATGAAAAACGCTGCTAGACTTTTCTCGCGTGAAGTGTCACCTTAAACTCTCGCCATCAGTGACAGCTTGGGATCGAAATTATAAACACCGGAAAGCGGGTACAAGACTTGTGACCCCCTTTTGACCCCTGTGTGCTTACGAAATGCGAAGTGTTTAAAATTTCGCAAAAGTTCGGGAGCTGTACTTGTGTAGGTATGAACATTCGCAAAGTAGCCGGATCTGAAATGTTTGTTTTTCTCCCTGCTGAAATCTGGTTTATAGGTTAGCTTTAAGAGATGAAGCTTTGCTAAAAGGAACGACTGACAACGAGTGCATTTCGATCGTATCCTGTGACGGATAGACTGCGATAACTCAGTTCGACAGTAACATATTTTGCTCACGATATCACGTAACAAATGTAAATGATGTGATTTTAAAATATGAATGTCTTGTAAGTGCGTTTCGATCGAATGCAAGTAATTTTTTTTGGGCCTACTTGTTACTAGATGGTCCCCACATGGTAAGGACTTACCGGTAACATTTTTTGTCGCGCTGTGTAACTGATTGTTGATATCATCCGGTCATGATGAATTTATGTGACAAAATCAACCAACTATCCAACCTTTTCAGAAAACTGATCGTTATTTAAGAATAATCTTTTAGTGCAGAATTTACCTAGCGGTTAGTTTCGTTGAAAAATCGACTTACAAATTCAGTCGAAGTTCTGACATGTGTTTGCGAGGGTCCCCATAATATTTAGTGCATGAAGCGTGATGTCTGCGTATAACCCTTGAACGCTTCAACGATAGAAAAGGGCAGGGAATTTATGAGAAAAATAAAACCAGGGCCACCTAGTTGTTCATTTCGCTAACATGTCTGATCGAAAAGGCTTTTTGACTCAGAAAGTTGGGTGAAATGGTGACCAAAATGTACAAATGTTTTGTCAGGAGCCCATTACCATTGTACTCCCCACTGGTCTGGCTACACTTGGCAGAATTTCTTGCGCAAAGGGATCAATCGTGATTATCACAATGTTGTCCAAATTATTCATTTAAGAGGTGATACCTTGCTAAGAAGA
Organism: Pavona decussata; assembly: GCF_977016875.1. Lineage (NCBI taxonomy): Eukaryota > Metazoa > Cnidaria > Anthozoa > Scleractinia > Agariciidae > Pavona > Pavona decussata. The sequence goes on from NW_028145576.1 coordinate 405,303, forward strand.
GACGAGTGCATTTCGATCGAATCCTGCCATAGAGAGAAGAAAGACAACAACAGATTTTACAGTAAAAAATTGGCGGGAAATTTGACACAAAAAATTTAACGGTAAATAATAGCCCAAGAACAGAAAATTCTGCCACATGATGGCGTAGTTAAAATGTAACATTCATGTGATTTAATATCAATTTAGGTGATGAAGCCTTGCTGTAAAGGGCGCTGACTAGTAAGTGCGTTTCGATACTGAATGCAGTTAATTTTTGGCCGGGAGATTATAGCGACCTAATTCAGTGTAGTTCCAGAGTCCCCACATGTTCTGAACACAAAATTTCCCGCGCAATGCTGTTTTCCAGTATTGTTGGACAAAATAATGACAACAGGGCCACCTAGTCGTTCGTTGCAGTAAAATATCTGTTTAGAATAGCTTTCGGCTCAAAGAGTATTGTTTTACAAATTGGGATGAAAAACGCTGCTAGACTTTTCTCGCGTGAAGTGTCACCTTAAACTCTCGCCATCAGTGACAGCTTGGGATCGAAATTATAAACACCGGAAAGCGGGTACAAGACTTGTGACCCCCTTTTGACCCCTGTGTGCTTACGAAATGCGAAGTGTTTAAAATTTCGCAAAAGTTCGGGAGTTGTACTTGCGTAGGTATGAACATTCGCAAAGTAGCCGGATCTGAAATGTTTGTTTTTCTCCCTGCTGAAATCTGGTTTATAGGTTAGCTTTAAGAGATGAAGCTTTGCTAAAAGGAACGACTGACAACGAGTGCATTTCGATCGTATCCTGTGACGGATAGACTGCGATAACTCAGTTCGACAGTAACATATTTTGCTCACGATATCACGTAACAAATGTAAATGATGTGATTTTAAAATATGAATGTCTTGTAAGTGCGTTTCGATCGAATGCAAGTAATTTTTTTTGGGCCTACTTGTTACTAGATGGTCCCCACATGGTAAGGACTTACCGGTAACATTTTTTGTCGCGCTGTGTAACTGATTGTTGATATCATCCGGTCATGATGAATTTATGTGACAAAATCAACCAACTATCCAACCTTTTCAGAAAACTGATCGTTATTTAAGAATAATCTTTTAGTGCAGAATTTACCTAGCGGTTAGTTTCGTTGAAAAATCGACTTACAAATTCAGTCGAAGTTCTGACATGTGTTTGCGAGGGTCCCCATAATATTTAGTGCATGAAGCGTGATGTCTGCGTATAACCCTTGAACGCTTCAGCGATAGAAAAGGGCAGGGAATTTATGAGAAAAATAAAACCAGGGCCACCTAGTTGTTCATTTCGCTAACATGTCTGATCGAAAAGGCTTTTTGACTCAGAAAGTTAGGTGAAATGGTGACCAAAATGTACAAATGTTTTGTCAGGAGCCCATTACCATTGTACTCCCCACTGGTCTGGCTACACTTGGCAGAATTTCTTGCGCAAAGGGATCAATCGTGATTATCACAATGTTGTCCAAATTATTCATTTAAGAGGTGATACCTTGCTAAGAAGAGACGAGTGCATTTCGATCGAATCCTGCGATAGAGAGAAGAAAGACAACAACAGATTTTACAGTAAAAAATTGGCGGGAAATTTGACACAAAAAATTTAACGGTAAATAATAGCCCAAGAAAAGAAAATTCTGCCACATGATGGCGTAGTTGAAATGTAACATTCATGTGATTTAATATCAATGTAGGTGATGAAGCCTTGCTGTAAAGGGCGCTGACTAGTAAGTGCGTTTCGATACTGAATGCAGTTAATTTTTGGCCGGGAGATTATAGCGACCTAATTCAGTGTAGTTCCAGAGTCCCCACATGTTCTGAACACAAAATTTCCCGCGCAATGCTGTTTTCCAGTATTGTTGGACAAAATAATGACAACAGGGCCACCTAGTCGTTCGTTGCAGTAAAATATCTGTTTAGAATAGCTTTCGGCTCAAAGAGTATTGTTTTACAAATTGGGATGAAAAACGCTGCTAGACTTTTCTCGCGTGAAGTGTCACCTTAAACTCTCGCCATCAGTGACAGCTTGGGATCGAAATTATAAACACCGGAAAGCGGGTACAAGACTTGTGACCCCCTTTTGACCCCTGTGTGCTTATGAAATGCGAAGTGTTTAAAATTTCGCAAAAGTTCGGGAGCTGTACTTGCGTAGGTATGAACATTCGCAAAGTAGCCGGATCTGAAATGTTTGTTTTTCTCCCTGCTGAAATCTGGTTTATAGGTTAGCTTTAAGAGATGAAGCTTTGCTAAAAGGAACGACTGACAACGAGTGCATTTCGATCGTATCCTGTGACGGATAGACTGCGATAACTCAGTTCGACAGTAACATATTTTGCTCACGATATCACGTAACAAATGTAAATGACGTGATTTAAAAATATGAATGTCTTGTAAGTGCGTTTCGATCGAATGCAAGTAATTTTTTTTGGGCCTACTTGTTACTAGATGGTCCCCACATGGTAAGGACTTACCGGTAACATTTTTTGTCGCGCTGTGTAACTGATCGTTGATATCATCCGGTCATGATGAATTTATGTGACAAAATCAACCAACTATCCAACCTTTTCAGAAAACTGATCGTTATTTAAGAATAATCTTTTAGTGCAGAATTTACCTAGCGGTTAGTTTCGTTGAAAAATCGACTTACAAATTCAGTCGAAGTTCTGACATGTGTTTGCGAGGGTCCCCATAATATTTAGTGCATGAAGCGTGATGTCTGCGTATAATGCATGAACGCTTCAGCGATAGAAAAGGGCAGGGAATTTATGAGAAAATAAAACCAGGGCCACCTAGTTTTTTATTTCGGTAACATATCTGATCACATAGGCTTTTTGACTCAGAAAGTTGGGTGAAATGGTGACCAAAATGTACAAATGTTTTGTCAGGAGCCCATTACCATTATACTCCCCACTGGTTTGGTTACACTTGGCAGAATTTCTTGCGTAAAGGGATCAATCGTGATTATCACAATGTTGTCCAAATTATTCATTTAAGAGGTGATACCTTGCTAAGAAGAGACGAGTGCATTTCGATCGAATCCTGCGATAGAGAGAAGAAAGACAACAACAGATTTTACAGTAAAAAATTGGCGGGAAATTTGACACAAAAAATTTAACGGTAAATAATAGCCCAAGAACAGAAAATTCTGCCACATGATGGCGTAGTTAAAATGTAACATTCATGTGATTTAATATCAATGTAGGTGATGAAGCCTTGCTGTAAAGGGCGCTGACTAGTAAGTGCGTTTCGATACTGAATGCAGTTAATTTTTGGCCGGGAGATTATAGCGACCTAATTCAGTGTAGTTCCAGAGTCCCCACATGTTCTGAACACAAAATTTCCCGCGCAATGCTGTTTTCCCAGTATTGTTGGACAAAATAATGACAACAGGGCCACCTAGTCATTCGTTGCAGTAAAATATCTGTTTAGAATAGCTTTCGGCTCAAAGAGTATTGTTTTACAAATTGGGATGAAAAACGCTGCTAGACGCTTCTCGCGTGAAGTGTCACCTTTAACTCTCGCAATCAGTGACAGCTTGGAATCGAGATTATAAACACCGGAAAGCGGGTACAAGACTTGCGACTCCTGTGTGCTTACGAAACGGGAAGTGCTTAAAATTTCGCAAAAGTTCGGGAGCTATACATGCGCAGGTATTAACATTCGCAAAGTAGCCGGATCTAAAATCGGTTCAGTTGATTTTCTTTCCTGCTTAAATCTGGTTATGGTAGGCCGGTCACTTCATCGCAGGAGATCGCTTTTAGATGCTAGTTTAGTGGTGGTCAGTTGTTAAGGTTTTTGCAACGATTTGTTAGTCTGAAACGTTTTTTCCCTAAAGAACAATATTGTTGTTGGTTCGTATTCTCGAAGTCAGTTTAACTCGAACTTCAATTTGAACATGTGCATGTTCACAGTTTGGCAGTCAATCACTACTACAACCTCGAGCGCATTCTATAATCTGGACTGATACTAGTTTTATACTCTAAACAACATGTTATGTTTCGCCAAAGAAATGTCTAGTATTAGCTGTAAAACATGTTTTAAAAGACTTTCCGAGAAACGAACCGTTGTGTTCTTTTGAGTTAGAACGAAAATTGCTTTTCACGCCAATTTGATCAAGGTTGTACTCGGCGCAGCTTAATTAGTTTCAGTAGGAAGAGTGAACCAGTGGTTAATTTTGCTTTGCTGATAAGGAAAATAAGCCAAAACAGCCACATGTGAAGAAAAAGATGGTAAAGGGCTGAAAATGCTCCCATTAGCTAAATAGGGTGACTCAACGTTAATTCACTGGCGCGGTTTGTTTTGGGCTGACCGCTCATTTTGCCCCGTTTAACTTAAATGTTATCTAGTGTTTCCGTGAGACAATCATGTTGTAAAACATGCTATGGCTTTTAAGAGGACAAACGCAAGTGACTTTTTAAGGTGATTGACTTAGAAAATCGGGTGAAATGGTGAACAAAATGTAAAAAAGGAAAAAAACATGCCTAATTGTGCCTCACGATGGCGTAATAAATTGTAGCATTGATGTGATTTAATGTGAATGTAGGTGATGAAGCCTTGCCGTGAAGGGCGCTTTAATAGTTGTAAGTACGTTTCGATCGAATGCAGGCCAGGCAGGTACAGTGTACGTTTTGGTGGAAAAAGCGCTTCTTTTCAGACAACTGTTCAGAGTCCCCACATGACCTGAATAAAAACTTTCCTGCGTAATGCTGTAAACTGTTGCTGTGGTTGTGAGTGCAACTGTCGAACCTTTGTAGAAAACTGAAATTTATTTATCAGAATTAATTACTAACTTTTTGTTTTCGCACAACAACAAATCAAAAGTTGATAACCACTCTAAAGAATACCCTTTTACCACCCAAAGCAAAAAAGCGGAGAATTTATTCAACAACTGTAAAAAAAATTATCTGTTTAGAATAGTTTTCGGCTCCGAAATACTTTTTTTCGTTTTTTTTTTCTTTCTTTTTTTTCACAAACGCGAAATGACACTTCAAACTATCGCAAAACCCGCATTTGGTCCCCAGGCCTCTCCCGTTGCATTGTCGAGTCTCTCAGAACGATATTAGGGACTGGCAACTACTGTGTAACCACATTTGGCGCCATTTGGCAAACGTCGGCTGTTTTGGTTGAATTTGGTCGAGTTTTGAGACTTTTTCTTACGCTTCACGAATCCAAAGCGGTGATTTAAAGATAGTGGCTGGAAGAGATGATTCTGTGCTCGACATTGACTCAGGAAAAGGTGAAAGTAATGAAGAATTTCGATTTGCTGACGAAGATGATTTTCCCCTACTGAAGACACAGACGAAGCTAGCAATTATGGACCATGTGGTTTGTGAATGAATACGAAAATACATGTATATGTGACAGTGAGGTAAGAACTTTATTAAAATCCTGTTAAATAATACATGTTACCTTGTGGCTGTGTGAGCATTATATGAGCTTATATGAACATTTTCATCTGATTTATTCGGCCTCCTAAATTCTAATTTTGAATTTCAAATAGCAATTAAACAGGTAATCTGAGTTGTATTCTCCAAAAATATAAGTCTTAATGCATGCCTTGATATTTACCATCTTTCTCGGAGATTAATTAATATATTAGAGGTGACTGATTTTGCGAGAGAAATCAAAAGGTAATTTTTTTGTGCAGAGCTACACTGTAAGTGATTTCAAAGTACTATGAAATTTGCATAATTGTACAAAGTATGACTATACAATAACAATAACAATAACAATTATTTATTATTGAAGAAAACACTTAACAAATTGTGCTCACAATTAGTCGGGTTATTTTGAGGTGGGCAACATTTGTAAATGTTTACAACATTTAATAAGTAAATAAAAAAGAAATGATGATCACACTTTTAAAACACTTTTGTCACTGCCAGGAAAGATTAGATTTCCTAACCAAGTTTCAAAAGCTGCAATTCTTCACTTGTGAATTTTCATGTTAGCAAATTATATCCAGTTTTCGAAAGAAAAGGCTGCATGGCCTTTGCAGATTTAACAATGAAAAGAGAAAGCCTTTAGGAAGATTCAACAGCTTAAATGGGTGACAGTTGCACTAACTCATGTAAATTCACAATCACAACAAAATAATTTATTTAGTGTTCAGACCATGTGAGGACTCTGAATACCAGGTTGATATAATTATCTAGTCACGTCTGACTCTGCTGTCCATCATCATCATCATTTGGTCCTTTTCCCTTTAAGGGAAATGGGGCCTTGCATTCTTTCTCTCCAAGTGTCACGGTTTCTGGCACAGTTACTTGCTTCCGTCCATCCATTGAACCCAAGTTCTCCTCTTTCCTTCTCAACTGTTCTTCTCCATGTCTCTTTGGGTCTACCTCTCCTACGTTTTCCCTCTGGTGTCCAGGTTAGAGCTATTCTTGGGTTCTCATTTGCCTTCATCCTTAGTATATGCCCGATCATTTTCCAGCGTCTTCGCTTTATCTGATGGGAGATCTCCTCCATATTCGTCTTTGATCTTATCTCTTCATTGGATACTTTCATGGGCCAGTAAATTTTCAGAATGCGTCGTATGCTCTTGTGGAGGAAGACATTAAGCTTTGTTCTCGTCGCTTTTGATTATTCGCCAAGTTTCGCAACCATAGAGGTCCATGGTGAAATCTAATTTGGCATGTTTGATTGTAAATTTGTGCCATTTTTGACTCATGAATGCAGGCATGTGCAAGAACGAGTTATCGTGATCTGGGGATTTTCACTTGGTCGGCGGGTTGTTAACTTTCATGAATGCACAGTAAATGAGTTATCATAATGTAGGGAAATTTTACTCGGACATTGGTCCGAAAATTTTCCAATTTTGAGATGTTGAAAACGGTGAATCAAAAGAGGAACTTCTAAGGAATGGTTAACAGCTTTAACAGGGGAAAATCATGCATTAACGGCAAAGACATTTTTCTTCGATTTGTGGCGTTATCAACCTGATGAGCAGGTGGATCTCAAATCAACTTTTAATCTGCGGACTTTGGTAACGTTCAAGTGCTTCTAGGAATATAACACACAAATAATATTATTACAGGTTTGAATGTGAGTTTGTACTGAAATACTATTCTAATAGACTGATTTTTCATTTTCTGAACAGTTCTTGCAAAATGTTTGAAAAACATGCTCTGATAAATTCGCTTCAAAATTGACTTCAAATTGCTTGCAAGGTGTCTCGCCGCGAAAATTATACACTTTTGCTCTTAGGGCTACAATGCATAATAAGTTAAGACCTATCTGAGTAAATTTTTGTTTATTAAGGAAAGCTTTTTGTATGTTTCCTATTTTTATTGAGGAAACTTGGCAACTAGGAATAATGTTGTGTAAACAAGGGCAGCACTAAAAGCCAGAATCAGGAAAACAGTAACTGGAAAGGAAAATCCGGAATCCGGAATCGGAAACTACAATATGAAAATAAAACATTTACTGCTAGTGAAAAAGTGAATGTTTAGTTCAAAGTAACGTCCTTGTCAAATGTAAATTTGATATTTTTCGATAGGTGACACCAAAGAATAAAACTAATTAATTAAGTCATTATTTCCTGCCAATGAAAAGTAAGTGTTTCTCACGGGTTTAAAACTGATCGCCCATGAACTAAAGAAAACTAATTTCATAGTCTATAAGTCACCTCTATGTTTTGCTTTGAAACTCTATTAAGACTCTATCAAAACAGGTTGAAGCGGGGTGTCTGGAAAATAGACGAAACAAAAGAAGCAGAAGATATGCATTCACGCAACTAACCACCTCTTAATTGGAAAGTCCGCCATCTGTACGGTGTGAAGCAATTTGTGTTGTCTCCGAGTCACCTCTATGTTGTCTCTCTCTGTCCCATAGGACATTGCTTCCTTTATAAAGAGTCCTTTCGTTTATGCCAACAAGTGATATGAGTTTTTATTCTGTATTTTTTACCCCAAGTTATGTATTTCGGCATTAAATATTCCTCACCGTATTCATTATAGTTTCTGATTCTGCATTCCGGATTCCGGTTTCTGTTTTCTGGATTATGGCTTTTATAATTTTAGTGCTGCCCTGTAAACAAACACATGTCCTCGCAAGCAAATTCACCCAAGTTATGCGAGAATGGAATTTCATCTAACATTTTGAAACTTTTAGACCTTTACATGTATTTTGTTTAGTAAATTGTATTAATTGATTAGACATTCTAGCTATTCTAGACTAACAGGGTACTGTTTCTTTACGACTTGCAAGTTGTGTAAATACTAATGTTTATTTATTACCAATATGCTAATTTGTTGAATTGCTGGACTAACATGTACCGCGTTACCACTATCCTCTTCCGCATTCACGAGTTAGCTCACAGTTGATTTTTTATAGATCTATTCTTTGTGTTCCCTGTGGCCTAATCATAATTAATGTCCTTGATTAATTGAATAATGTGCTCTGTTCAGTCAAGCCCTCAACCTGGAAATGACTCACAGCCCCAGTCACTTGGAAGCATGCATGTGGGGCTTATTAAGAAGCATGCTGGTTCTTTTTCTTCTGCTATTCTCTACATGTATAAAGAAATGTGTTCTAAACAATCATCTTTACACACTCATATCTACATGTACTGCTGTGGTTTATATTGGCAGTTAACCCACTTGTCTCATTCAAAGATAAAGAAAAAAAATGAAATTATTCTTATGATCACCTGTACTGGGTTTTTAACTAACTGCGAGCCAGTGAGGGATGCAAGCCGAGAAAGCTTGTTTTATAAGTCTCATGAGTTGAGTTATCAGTCAGGTATTTTTTTAGTTTATTTATTTATTTGACTTCACCTTCAAACTTAAGACTATAAACAGAACATAACAACATGAAACAGAAAATAAACGATTACTGGGTTAAGGCAGGGTGACCACAACAGCTAGTGCCAATTACTGTGGGCCCAAAGCACTGAAAATAGCAATTAAGGTTAAGCACTCAATTGAACATGTAGGGTTAAGTGCTGACAACTTTGATTAAGGTTAAGCACTCATTGTATTGATTGGAGTTTAAAGCATTGACTGTAGTGATAAGCATTAGCTAAAGATTAAAATAATAATGTATTTCTCTATATATGTAAGTTTAGGTTTGCCATTGCCTTGACCCACAGTTCACATGCCTCGTATATTTGTAAAACTCAACTGGACTTAAGTCTGGTATGTCCTTATGGGTATCTTCCTTTTCTTGTTTATGGCATCACCTTTAATAAAAGAGCAAGTACTATCAGACCACAATAATTATTATGAGATTACATCACAAAGACAAATAATGGCTTTAAGAGATAAAGCTTTGTTTAGAAGAGTACAATCATGTAAGTGCATTTTGATCTGTGGCAAAAAGACAGTCTTGGCAAGAGGATTGGTAGTAAGAGGAATTTATTGGCGGAAATTTGCAACCTCGTTCGCAGGGTCTTTCCTCTTCACGTCCCAGGGAGCGAGAGAGGGGAGACCCTGGTTGGGGCTGGTCATGTGTCTCCCAGAGAAAAATTATACCCAGGGAGGAGTCCTTCACTTGCTATTTTTTGTCAAGATTTATTGTCCACTCCGAAACAAGACTTCCGCTTTGCTGTGCGAAGCCCACGCGAAACTCATTCAACTGGCTATGTTTTTCAGTAGTCTTCATTTTGCGAGCCATTGTAGCATTAATCTGAAAGCTTAACAAAGTCCGTTGTCTCAAAGCGCTGTACTTTGGAAAATCACTGTGTGTACATGACAAAATTAACCGTGGACAAACAGCGCCTTCCCCTTCAATTCATGGAGTTGTAATCATGGTTTATTCTAGCTTTGAATGTGCTGATGAAAGATCAGATCTGAAGAACTAAGGAAGGAAACTTGAAAGGAATCGGGCCTATGTCTAACTGTTCTGAAAGGACATTCTGCAGCAATTACGCTGCTAACAGAGCGTTTCTTTCTGGAAAATATTTTAGCATAAGCACAGTCGTTCGGTATTTAGCGTCGTTGGTTTGTTTACGTCCCCTTTTCTCTCGGACGTAAACAAACCAACAATGCAAAATACTAGAGACGCGAACGACCACGCACATGCTAAAAGATTTGCAAGAAAGAAACGTTCTGTTAGCAGGGTTGCAACAACAAACAATACACAGGAAATAGCACATATGCAGAACACTTTCGGAAGGAGGATGTACGGTATAACAACATGTACAGTAGATGGTAAATATTTCACGGATCTTTTTAATGAACAAAGAAAACACTTTTGAAACACCGTAATTGTTGTAAAACAATAACGAAATAACCTTTGTTCCAGTTGATGGTGTTAATTTAGTCTGCAGCTACAATGGCTCCACGATACATTTCCGGTCATGTTTGATTCTTTCCTGGCCGTCAAATGCGGCGCGGAGGATGACTCCTCGATGCACCGCTTGACCTTAACAATGCCTGACTTTCAGAGATCATGGACTTGACGACTCTAAAAGTAGATGTGGCAAAAATTCACTTTGTGGAAGTGCTTGGCCATAAAGCTCCTCGGCTACCACCAGAAGTAGTTGATTCCCTTTGCTGTAAAGATTTTGCCAATGACTTGGGACTTGCATCTCCAACTGCTTTACAATGTCGATAGCAGCTCACATTCACAGATTCCCTCCCTTTATATACCTTTTTAGGGGTTTCTGAATGACCACTTGACATGACCTTTGAAACACACGCGAATCGCAAGTTGACTTGACTAGGGCATGTTTTCCCATCTCCGGTACACTTAGTATAGGCAAACTGACACTCAACCACCCCTCTCTCCAGTCATTTATTTGTAATCTCCCAGATTCTGGGAGACACGTGACCAGCCCCAACCACGGTCTCTCCTCTCTCGCTCCCTGGGACGTGAAGAGGAGAGGCCCTGGGAACGAGGTTGGGAAATTTCATGCCTTGGGAAAAATAAAGAGGTCTAGGAAAAAATGCTCAAAGCATATATTCAAGCTAATTATTGTTCTTGAATATTCAGACCTTAAAGTTTTGTGCCATTCTTACATGTACTATTAATAATTGTAATAGTTTACATGTACTTCAAATCAGTGTTTGATTTAAACTAGTCCAGTAGCTCATCTAATTAAATGTCTTTTTTCAGACTCCCAGATGGCTGTAAGGAGTATAGGACTTTCTAAACCAGTGAGTAGGATACATATTGGGCATGTATATACATGTACATACTTGTACTTTTGTCTAAAAACATTGACTGCATTACTTGCAATCGAACGTTAAAATTTCGATTGTTTAATTTTCGGACACTTTTTCCCTCATTTCGGACAATTTTCGGACAAACATTTCGGACACTGCGCTGAAACATGCCCAAAGTAAATTTACGACTAAAAAACATGAATTAGACTGAAATAAAATCTTTGAAAATGATAGTTTTACTGTATCTTCAAGGTTTTACAGCCGGATACACCAACGAGAAAATAACACAAACTCAATCAAGCTTATGACTCAAGCAGTGTCTCAAATGCTTACCTTTCCAGTGATAAAAAGAACGACTGAGCAAAGCCGCCTAATCCGAATTCTAAACATATCATGTACATTGGCTTTGAATATGTGATGCTCTCGCCCAGAAAGTACTTTTAAAGTTTTATACTATACTGATATAAAAATTTCGGATGGTTTTATTTTCGGACACTATTTTTGTCCGAAATTAAAATCGTCCGAAATTTTTTGCAAGTAATATACTATCAAACTGTTTCTGACAATGCACTTGGGTAACCTCAGCAAGCTTCATTGATAATATACTGCATAAATTACATGTATGTAAACTGCTGAAAATCCCGGCAGCTTTATAATAATATTATTTACTAACAGTGAAGAGAACTTTAACTCAGTGTTTTCAATAACTGTATTTAATATTCATGTAAAGTATTTGTGTTTGAAAATGTCTTAGGTTATTTCTTTGACCAATCGCAATACTGGCTGTAAGTATTGATATTTAATTTACATTATTATTACCAGGAGGAAATTCAAGTTCAGATTGCAGTTTTTGCATCAAGGGCAGTTGCCGGACAAGTGTGGTACCTGCGGATTGTGGTAATGAGACATGATCGAGATGATGCTACCTTTAAGGTAATTTTGTGCTTCCTGTTGGACTCATGGTTTGACTAATTGTCTTATAACCAGAGGATTGAAGAGTCAGTGGTCACATCTAGATTCAGTATTGTGTTGTCGTGTTGCTTCCTTTTCACTTCACATTTAGTTTTTCTCTTCCTTAGTGAAGAATACTTCAGTTGGTTTGCAGCTCAAAGTGTTTTGTTACCCCGGCAATGTTCAGTTTTAAAACAGCTGGTCCTACATGTAGTTGTTCAAAGGGTGGATAATTTTATCCACTGGATAGTTCTGGCAGATACTGTAAAATGTGTGCAAGATTTTCATGATAGTCCTACATGTATAATTTGTGAATAGTCTTAGAGTAGAAGCATATGTCAAATTTAAGAATGGGATTGCGTGGAAAACTTTGCAAAAGAATTGGTTGGAGTATATTTGCTCTGCTGGATAGCAACTTATCCAGTGGATAAAGTTATCCGTTCTTTGAACAACTGGGGCCAGGGCAGTAAATCCTGTGTTTAAGACTAGCATGCCATCTATTGTGATTTAAAGCACAAGATATTGCATTCTTGACTCCTGAATTGGGGGGCCCACTAAACATTGTGTGGTTATTGTAAGTTACAGTATAAAGACGAATTTGTGGTTTAGGACTGCTGTTGATGTGCAAGGTAATTAAGCTGAAAGGAAGTGTAAACTTGTATGGTAACCCCTGTTTTCGAATTGGTAGACTAATTAATAAAGTGCTTTTATTGATGAAAATTTAAGTTCTATCCATGGCCGTGGAACAATTCCTTTAGTGCGTTTTAGTCATTCTTTTAAAAATCTCTGATCAATGGGCACATACAGGACTTCACTTTTACAACATGGTAGGAAATCAAGGCAATTAATTAACAAACTGTGTAAAATTTTACAGACTATATGTCTCATGAAGTATAGAATCTTGAAGTTAAAACTATGAAATTGATTAGAAGGAAAAGAAAATTTTGAGAGTGGGAGACTTCAATACATTAATTTAACCTGATTTTCTGGTCATTTTTTATAGACTGTGAAGGATCGAGAAATTGCCAGCAAGTATCACTTGTTACAGACTTTCCCATTCAGTATCTCCTCAGACATTGCCATCTCACTGAAACATCAATGCCCTGAACATTTTAAACTTACGACTGAAAATTACCAAGTGAGTTAAATAGAATTGTGTATGTAGTCACATGTACTAACTTATATTGTTATTATTTTTAGCTTTTTGTATCATTTCTAACGTTGGTGTGATGTCTAACGACCTAACGGACAAAACTGAATGTAGTTGTAAAATAATGTAAATTTGCAGCAGGGTGTACAGTCAAAATATTGCATCACACAGTCATACTCTTTAGAGTTATGTTGTACCTGAGGGTGTTGGCCAGGAATGAAACAATCTTTGCCTGATGGTCACCTTGGTCAAATACTCAGCAATAGAAAATGTAGAAAATTACTTGAAAAAAAAAATTCAACTTGCTTTTGCCCTTTCACTCTACTCTGAAGCATATAAGCCACAGCAGCCCACTGACGGTTGGTTTCTGCAACCAAGACTCTTGTGGGAAACAACAACAATGATGTTTATTAACAAATAACAGCTGGTGATAGGTAGATTTTGACTGATTTTCAAAATTAGTTACTATTTTTCCTACATTTCTATCAACAGGAGGTTGACTATACCATCATTCAAAATCTCTTGCACGGTTTTTGGTTTGGGATTGAGTTCCATTTGGAACACTTGGGCAGTGAAGCCGACCAGTTTGTGGGTAATGTCTGTGTGGAACCCAAAAATTTCCCTTTGGATGTAGAATGTCCAATAAACAAGAAATTCAATCTTGGCATCTCAGAAGAGTTTGAGTTGAAGGTAAGTTATTGGTAAAAGTGATTGATGAGTGATGTGAATGGCTGTATTTCATTTTAGAGGTGTAGGGCCATAGTGTTTAGTGTGTTGGTCAGTGGTTCAAAGCTGAGCATCTGCTGATCTGAAGTCTTCTAAGACCAGAAACTGAATTTTGGAAAAATTGAAATCCAGAGGTCCCTGGTTTAAAGTCCTGCTCTGGATGTTAGCTGGAGTTGTTCCTCAGTAGCTCCAAGTTTAACTCATTTGCCAGGCTTGTAAATAACCAGCTGATGGACCTGCCTCCTTCCAGTTGGGATTTGTTGATCATGTCATTGTTCAATTAAATTTAGATCATTATTTCTTTGTGAACGTTTAATGCTCAGCCTCACTGGAGCACTTGTGCTATAATCACAATCTGCTACCCAGAGTCCTCAGGCTTTTTGGTCAGCAGGTGGGCACCAGGAGAGACTCTGGGGACATCAAAAAAATTAAAATTTTTTGATTGTCTTTTTTCCTTAATGGTTTCCATTGTTTTACCGCAGAAATCCTGCGGTAATAAAATTCGATGTCCCCAGTCTCTCCTGGTGACTAACCGCTTGCCAAAGAGCCTGAGGACTCTGGGTGCGATGATTGCTATAATCACTGCTGAGGGTAATTAATACAGTTTATTACTGTTGTTGTTGTTGTTGTTGTTGTTATTATTATTATTATTATTATTATTATTATTATTATTATTATTATTATTATTATTTTAACAGCACTATTTTACACTGCTAAAAAGAAAAAGAATTAAAACCAAACATTTTCGATTGATCAAGCTATCTTCAGGGTAAAAAGACTGTCCGCGACATGCACATTTTACAGTATGTGCTTCAGGTGATTCCTGATGGGAACAGTTTAGCTATCGTAAGAATGGACTTGTTTGTTCACACTGGGGCTCCAATTTGTTGGATCATTAAGCCTTCAATTATTCTGCGCTTGTGAAAAGATTTTGCCCTACAAAGGATTCACTAACTAAATGAATGGGTTGGATTCTCACGTACATGTAGAACTGGAGTTGGTGGTTTCAAATCTTGGTGTAAGCACCAACAAGGGTCTTTAACCCATTTCAGTCTTACAGTACATGTAGAACTGTTTTCTTTGCCATTTTGTATGTGTGATGTACCATTTAAAAGGTCTTCATGAGTGAAATTTGTTTCTCATGTCAAGATAACTGAAGGAAGTCAGGTCTTTGACAGAAATACATGTAGTTCCAAACGTCAAAATGAAAAATTACAAAATTTCACTGATCGTTTCATGGGATAGATCTACCCCCAAATTGTAGCTTAATTTGCAGTTTTTAATGCATAGAAAGTTCTGTCCAGGAGATATTGTCAGAGTCTGTAAGTGCATCAAATTGAAACATTTGAAAAATTGTAGAAGTTGTAAACCACATCATAGATACCAGGGGGTACTATTTTTTTCTTTAACCCTCTCCCGCTCAAAAGTGCCATATGGCACAAGACGCAATGATGAGCACAATATTTGGTCAATTTGTGTGAAATTTGCACAACCAAAAGATCTTGGAAAGATCTACAAATTGAAGGCATAAAATCATGCCCCCCTCCTATATGAGACTTTATTTACCACCCCTCAAACTTTTGGATTTTCTTTTCCTTTGTACGTTAAGGGTCCAGCTGATATCTGACAACAAGCAATGCACTGAGAGCTGTACATTAAGCTATAGTTTAGGGGGATACCCAGTATATACAACGAATAGGGAAATTTTCAATGTTTTTCTTCTTTCGTTTTTGAGTTTTCTCACTCTAATATGTGACCTCCTCCATCTCTGTTGGTGTGATTTATAGCACACCCCAGAAAATACCTTTTAAATGGTATATGACATGTGGTCTCCCAGTTCATAGTTAGCAATTTAGAAAAATTTGACATTTCCCTCGGGCGGGAAAGGCTAGTGGGTTACCGGCAGGAAAGGGTTAACCCTATAAGTTGTTTGTCATGCCAACCGCAGGGGATGCGTCCCCCATCATGCCAAACAATGTGGTCGTGTTTTTGTTTTGTCTGCTTATTTATTGAACGTGGAATGGTAATATTGATGGTTGATATCCCTTTTGACACTAAGCCAATTAAAACCCTGTAATTACATTATCCAATGATCCAGTTTTTAATAATGATTATTATACAATGTGGTATTTCCTTAGCAGACTGATTCATCATCTCCTCGGAGCTGTGACCCTGCTGACTGGGATCCCCTTGAGTCTGGTATGCCCAGCAGGAAGGACACCACACTGTCCAGTGCAAGCAGTGGGGTCAGCATTTCTTCTGCAGTGTGCAATACGCATTTTAAGGTTAATTTGATTTGAAGATGTACATGTTCACATTAGCTTGTACATGTATAGAACAGAAGTGCTTAGGCCTTTTTCTCTCATTGAGGTTGTTTGTAAAATCCTTCAATTTGGGTGAATTTGCTGAATATCACAAATCGAACATTTCATGCTAGTTAGTACTGCTCAGCACTTTATAGTTTTGTCCACAGAAACTACCTTGAAGCATATAACACAAAGTGCTCAATAGCAATAACTTTACAACAGCACAAGTTACCCTCTTCAAGTTAACTGCGGTAGCTCATATAGGATGGGATAAATGAATGAATGAATGAATGAATGAATAATTAAACAAATGGGAATTTCAGGGGAAATGCTGAGAGTGGCTATTCTGTCCATTGTTTCCTGATCTAATAGGAATCTGAAAACGTTGGTCTTTATGAAGGGCGGAAAACCCTAGGAGCAAGGGAAACAACTAGCAACAAACTCAACCCACATATGGTGTCAACTCTGGGAATCAAACCCGAGCCACACTGTTGGAAGGCAAGTGTTCTCACCATTGGGCCATCCATGTCCCCCCTTTATGTTACCTGCAAAAGGTGCTAAGTGCTTGTTTATATTTGTTAGGAAAGAAGGCCAAATAAATAAAAATGAGCAGTATGCTCAGACTCTTCAGGAGTTGGAGCGTGGAAGCCCCCCAGATGCAATACTTGGTAGTGAGCTGTTACAGACGCGTGAGACTGGAGACCAAGGGAATGAGCAGAGCTGGTTGGCACAGGTAAGATGGTTGACTGCTACATGCTCAAAAACTGCTTGTTTTATGCTTCATTTTCCGGTGGTGAAAACATCAATTTAAAATGTCAGAGTGGTGTTTCTAGTCTGCTATGTCTTCATCCCTATCTGAACAACTATTGATACACTTTAGTACTGCTTGATTCAAATGAATAGTCATGATCATAAGGGCTTCCTCCAGGGGATCCAAAGTTAGAAGCATTGTGTACAGCATAATGAAAAGGGTCTCAGGACAGTCCTGCTCAGTAGCTTTCATCTCAGTCACAGTGGTCACACTTCAGGGACTCATCCAAAAACTCAAAAGTTAGAACCACCGTGTACAGGTTGATAAACATCAATGTTAGTTTTTGATCTCACTGCCCGCGTTGGTTTTGACGATTTTCAGTTCGGTTTGACAGTTGACTGTCTGCTTCGAGTCTTGATTCGCGACTCAATCCTGCATTCGCATGCGATTCTCGACTCTATCCTTTATACTCGATACTCATGCGATCCATTTCTTACAGGACGCTTCCCATCACGGCCTTACTATTGACAGCCTCGAGAGCCAAGCTGAGAAAAAGAAGAAAACGAAGGAGGAACACAGGCGGCTGCTTCAGGAGCGTAGAAGCCTCCTGCAGCAGCAGGATAAGGAAAAACAGGAAAGAGATGATCGCAAACTTGCCGAGGAACTGGCCTACAATGACCTCAAGGCCGCGCGCCAGGCTGCCGGGTTTGTTTCCTGACCCCAGGTGCATTATGAAGCCATACCCCAGTGTGATCTACCGGGGGCCCCCATGAGGCTGGGGGGCTTCAGTAGCCAGGCCGGAAGTGACATCTCTGGAGAGCTCGATGCATTCAGCGGGCTAAGCAGCTTCCATGGGTCTTGTGCGTCCCCATTGGCTAATAATGATGAGGTCATCGATGCATCAAAGATGACATCAGGCAATGGGGACATCCGGGTGCAGGAGTAAAGTGACGGCACCACTGTTCATTAAGCAGTCTTTTGTGTAACTGATTATTGGTCAAAGCGTGTTTTTGTGTCCCATAGGCTAGATCAGGAAATCCAACCGAGTGGTTAAGTACGGGGTTTTTTGTTTTAGGCGTTTTATCGCTTTTTTTTTTTTTTTTTTTTTTTTACCGTGTGTTTGATTAGGGCCAGTCTGACTGGATGTGTTTGACTTTCATGTTGCAATTTTTTTAAAAATTTCATTTTCAGTGTCGGCCAGTGGTTTAGGCTTTCAATGAAAAATCCGTTCAGGTTTTTCAGGAAAATGAATGCTTAGGTCTAAATTTAATCTTTTGAGAAGGATCGTGTGAGATTTTTTTTTCTCTTTGTAGGCTGCGATAAAAAAAAAAAAAAAAAAAAAAAAATCAGCCTTTTGGCTTCTCACGTCAAGGGAAACATGCCCTAGCTTTGTGTTGAGTTCATGTTTAAGATGTGACACGGCTAGGTCATCAGGTGTGCACGTGATCAATATTAAATGGAGTGACAAGCATTAGAACAAAAAACAAAACGTTACATGACGCTCCATCGAGTCTTAATTTCTAAAAAATTATGTTTGATGTGAATCAATTTGACAAGTTTTTTGGCTATTGGCTGTTTAAATGTTAGCCATTTGTGGATTCTCTTAATAGAGTTTTACAAATTCGGGGGAAAAAAGTCAGTGAAAATGGAAATCATTTGTCATTTTTTATTTTTGTGATGTGAGTTTTTCTCCTTGAAAGCCTCGCAAGTGCAAAAGTAGGAATTTGTTGTTCGAAGTAATATACAGTGAAAGCATATTTGCTATAGTGTTGAATAAGTTAAGATATAAATTTTTGACGAAAGTTTTTCAAACGTTTTGTCGTTGAAGAATTTACTGGCCTCCAATCGAATTTGTGGTTTAGTCACTGTAACACAGTGTAACAGTAGTATGGCGTCTTCGTGCTTAGTTCTTCATTTGTTTGTCACGCAATGCTTCAGAAGCGTTTCGTGACAAAGGAAAGAACCTCGCGAAGGAGACTAGCAGTAGTATTCAATTTTGTAGGCGAAATATTTATGACTCTTAACTGACTTAAGGCATTCCTTTGTTCTTTCAAGAATTATTAGCAATCCCGTGACTAACGTGGTTTTATATATATCGTGATAAAATTGTTGTGATTTGACCACTTGACAATTTTTCGTGTCGTACTTAAGAATGGATGTGTTTCGTTTTTTTAGATTGAATTGGAATATTAAGCGAACAAAGCTGTAAAATAGAATTGTGAAGTTATATTTTTGGCTAGGTCAGCGATAAACTCAAACAATGCTTAGTTGTGTTAAATGTAATTATGGTGATGTAATCAAGTTACTTGCATTGCATTTTCGTTAGGAACGTTATTCAAGGTTGTCCAATTTTTGGCTTTGCTTTACGATATTATCGCTTTGTTTTTTTTTTTTTTTTTTGATGTTTTTGCATTCGTGTTTGTCACTGTTTCAAGTAAATTCAATGTTTGTTTGTTTTTTTTTTCGGTGTAATTTAATTTTGTTAGAAATAGGTTTTTAGCTTTATTCAATAGTTTACAAGAAAACATAATTTTTACTCAGGGTATATGCAACTCCTTGTCGAAAAGACCAATTATTTTGTATTTCTACGTAGAATACCATTGGTTTCTATTGGAGCATTTAGGCCAGAACAATCTTCCATCTAAAAATTAAGTGACCCGCAATGCTCAAATGTGTGTTCATATTTCATCATCAGCGGTTTGAATTTTTTTTAATCTTTAAGAAAAATATCTGAGTGCTGGCGTATATAAATGTCTCGGCTCTTTTCTGTGTGTATGAAGGGAGCGGGTTTTTTTTTTAATTCTAAAAGGCGATTTATCAGCGATATTTAGCCGATAAAAATGTGTGTAAAATATTACAATCTACAGAGGTGAATAGATCGAGAAATTTTGGCGCCAAAAAAAGACTTGGCGCCACATGCCACTTTTCGCGGCATTCTGTATTTGGGCAACTCGTCATTTGCTTTTCGGCGTTGGCTTTCATTTGTCCGCAGGGAAGAGTGAGTGGTTGTTGTTTTGCAAGACAAGTCAATCTACGAGTGCGTTTGTCCCAATGAATGATTGAAAGCCAAACGACCTTGAAGCAGTGGATCTGTTGCGTGATTATATCCTTGATTTTAGTGCGTTAGATAATGAAGACGACTGGAAATAGCACACTGAAAAAAAAAAAAAAAAAAAAAAAAAAAAAAAAAAAAAAAAAACGAAAACTCACGTTGTCATATCAGTATATTTTATTGTCGATAATTTGTATCTTGTATCTCCCAGTAAGAGGTTAATAAAAATTGTAAATAAATTGTATCACTGTTTGAACAATTCTGTGATTTTTTTGTCGCTTATCCCCCGGACTATAGGTGATAGGCAGGTTCAAAGTCATTAGACCTAGAGGGGTTTGAATGTTCATCGATTCGTATCTCCACATTTCTCCTGGTTTCCCCGATGTAATCAACATTGCAAGAACAGTCCTCTTTTTAGACCACATGTGATCTGTGAATGTTTTTGTCTTTAAGGTTGAGGACGATGAAAATGTCTTTGAAACCCGTTTTATTGTATAATAGTTTTGCTTCACTTCCTTTTTGGTTTGGTTTTAATCTTTTAACTTTGTAGCCTTGTAAAATAGTTTTGTAATAAGGAAGTGGATATTATTATTATTATTATTATTATTATTATTATTATTATTATTACTGTTATTATTATTATTATTATTATTATTATTATTATTATTATTATTATTATTAATGATGAATTATTCTAGAAAGTGACACAGACATACATGTACTCGCAAAAAAAAAAAGAAATTCGAGTGCTCCTATCAGGAGTCAAACCCAAGGCCTTTCAATTACTAGTTCGGATGCTCTAGCACTAACGTACAGGAGATTTGTTTTGTTTTTATTTTTCATTTATTTTATTTTATTTACCACACGTTCGACTTACCGCAATACCGCAAACCCCAATGTCCCCCTCCGATCGACTTGCGCGAATTTCACTGCAGTTGCACGGTGAAGAAATCATTGGTCTGAATCTTGTCAGATGTGACTCCTCTGCCTTTCTGCGCCCTATGCACAAAGTTAACAAACTAATCACCATATCTGCTAATTGTACATGCATTTCCGGTCAGCGAATGTTTTCTATTGTTTTGCGATAAGCCGCTGCCTGTTTGAATTTGGTAATTGTAACTATCATGAAATGGAAATGCGGGCTCATATATAAGTCACAGGAACCGCGATCTTGGAGTTAAATTTCATCACAGTTTAGCGGGAACGAGACGAATAAGCGCGCCCTTTCGAAATAGTGATCGATCATGCCATGAAAAGAAAACCGTAAGATGCACAACACCAGGAAAAAAAGGAGAGGATTTCTAAGGTCTGCAAACAAAGGGATACCAGAGAAATGCGAAGACAATTTTTAAAAGAGAGAGGGACGCATTCTTCTGCTAAGGAATTGGCGCGTGTTTGTTATGTGAAATGGAAGGCATTGCATCGAGACAAATAAAGGGCCATGGACAGAACCAAGGTAAGGCCCGCTTATTTAAACGAAGGAGACTTAAGTTACAACAGAAGAGCGTTTGGTTAGAAAGTCACAATATTTAATCCAAGCCTGGCAAAAAGTCGACTAACATGATCATGCAGTGTACATCGCCAAGGTAATTGTCCAAGGGGTAAGCGTCATAACATTAGGGACCTTCAGATTTTACTACGAGTACGAGATTGAGTACGAGTACGATTTTTCAAATCTAGTTTGCGTGGTTCAAATAACTGCTTGTCGCACCAATCTTGTTTCTTAGGCCTCCTTCTGCGCTGATAAACAAAGGGAATTAGTGAGAGTTCTGGGGACGTTACTAGTCTGAAATTTGAAAGTCGCACTCGAACTCAATCTCGTACTCGTGCTCTGATCTGAAGGTCGTTACTGATAGTGGAGGAGTGCGGTCATGAGTGCGGTCCTTAAAATTGCATCAATCCACTGACTCATTTTCAGAACGGAAGGTATCAGGGGCACCCAAAGACAGTTTTATCTCAGATCCTTTGAAACGTTATTTCAGGCGATCTGGAGTGGCTTTAAAGCTCTACAGGTTCATTTTAGGCAGCGCTATAATATTTTTATCTGTTCGTTCATTCTAGGGGAACTTGAGTCTTTTGTGCATTTCCCGAAAACCTTAGGTCTTATTTCCTTTCCGAAAATCTTAGCTGACCTTTTTTCGGTACCCCCG